>NC_047125.1:21273492-21591617 GCF_902500255.1 Thalassophryne amazonica | reverse complement strand
ATTTAGTTGCACAAACTCTAGTCAAAAATAGCTTCGGCCTACAACCCTCAGTATAAATTTAGCTAGTTAAAATTGTTAGAATATTTTTGGTATAGACACAAAATCATGTTGGATTTGTATAATACGGATCTATGTTACTCTTCTTGTGTGTAGTTTCAGACCTGAACTGGTATGCTCACACATGGCCTGTGTCTTGTGTACGCAGAGCAGACAAGGCTGCTGCACTCTCATAGGACTGCAATTACATCCAGCTACATTAAGGCCACCTGACACTTCCATGACTTTGATCCGTGGACTTGCATGCACTCTGCCGTGCACGAGAGTAAACTCTTCTCATTGTAAACGGTTGTAACCTATGTGTGGCTTTGTGCACATGCACAAAAAAAATTTTGAAATGTTCAAAATATCCTATCACGCATTTATGACGAACATTGTGCAAACAAGTCAAAAACAGCGCATCTCGTCTGCACGATTATAATGAGATATTAAATCTGTCATGAACATACTTTTACAGCTACACACAAGAAGGAATGACCATGCAATTGTTTTACCAAGCTATTACAATATAAGCATTACCTTTTTAGACAGTTCCAAATGCGTTCTCCACCACATTAAGTGCGTGCAAGAGAGACAGGAAAGCTACAGCTGGAGCACCTGTTTGTTTTTGTCTGTTTGTGAACAACCTGTAAACAAAATTTTTTCATATATTGTGACATTTTTTAGAGGATTCATATCCTGATAAGCAAGAACTGATTAAATTTTCAAGGTCAAAGGTAAAAGTCAGGAAAATCCCTATCCTTTAACACTGAACAAATTTTCAAAAATTCAAAACTGTCAAATATTGAATTTCTTTCATATTTGACAGCCTTATGTAGGATGGTATCCTTTATCGACTGACAAAGCTTGATGTGGATCTGATGTGGATTAACAGATTTTGTGGCCATTTCAATTTAACAATTAAAACCCTGTTTAATATATATTTTACATTATATCTTAATTAAACACGCCCTAATCACTCTCATATTTGAAAGTGAGGTGCAGACTGGCACTCACTATCGCCTAACAAAGTTTGATTTGGATCTGATCCAGATTGTGGATTTTGTGGACATTTGAATTTAGTATTGAAAAAGCCCATTTCTTGTACATTTTGCATTATATCTCAATAAAAAGTGCCTCAATCCCTCTCATTTGTGACAATGAGGTGCAAACTGACACTCTCAATCTGCATGTGGATTTAGCGGCTATTTGCTTACCTGAGGCCAAAATGTAGCCATTGGGTATTGTGAAGTCCTTGCGTCTGTCCATCTGTGCTCAGCATAAGTCTGGTCCTGTTACTGTCAGGCTCTCCAAATTCACAGGGAACATTTTTGTGACACAAACCTTGGACAAGGTCAAAGATCGCTAACCTTGACCTATTTTGAGAGGTCAAAAGGTCACAGTTTACTATTTTTAAAACCAACTTTTTTTTGGTAAAATTGTAATAAACCTTTTGTCATGGTATTTGACAATAGTCCCATTGTAAATGGAATTGTCCCATTACATTTCCACAAAATGGGACAATGTCTTGTGGGCTTTTTTTTCCTTCCTGGTTATTATTATTATTATTATTATTATTATTATTATGTTTATGTGATGGAAACTTTGTTGTCCCACTGACTGACCACATTAATCCCATGCATGATTTGCTGTGTGGAGGGAAAATGCTTCTCTTTATCCATACAACAGTCCATATTCTTGTTGAACCTGTATGACTAAAGTTCAGGAATAATTACCGTGTACACTAACAGGTGACACTGCCACTCCTGTTTTTGTTTGTCCTGCTTTGTCTCAAATTTAATCTGCTTCAGACATTGTCATTTCAGAATTACTTTTAAGAAAGCACAGGTTTTGGAAAGTGGCGTCAGCTTCCCACTGTTTCTGATTCCCTATTGTTGCAGTAAAAGCTGCTCCCGTCTACAGTTCAACATGTTCTTTTCCTTCATTGTGACTCACCAACACGGCTGGATGAATTTTATGGTGGGTAGCGGGATGACTGACATTGTATTATATATTTTTCTGAAGTTATAAATTATTTGAAAAACAAAAAAGCATTTTTTAAAATTTTTATTTGGATTATAGAAGTTGAACAGTGTAACAACAAAAAAAAATTCAAAAATAAAGCTCTTAAATGTGCACACTGGAACGTGGATCCCATTAACTCTTGAAGCATTTTCCTCAGAAGCAACTTGGTAAAATAGCTTACAATGTCATATTTTTGAGGTCAGTTTTGTGGGGTTGTTGCACACTAGGTTGCCTTTCAAGAAATGTCCTTGACTATAATTCTGTTGACAGTCCCAGATATACACCAGTGGCTTTTAGGCAGGTTTCTATTACCTTCCAAATTGTCCACTTTGAAATAGATAATTGAAAATACACTTTCTGGAAACACAAATACTTTATTTTTATTTTTTATTTTTTTAATCAGGAATGAAAAAAGTTTTATATTTGTACAAGTGATTATCAAAAGCTTTAGTTTGATAACTGCAGTGGAGACAATTTCTGCTCTTACAGGTCACATGACATACAGAAAGAGCCACATAACATTCTGAAATGCATGACATGGGACGTGTGGACAGGGTTAGAGATAGGGGTCTGTACCGGGTCATGGTATTATTGAAACACTGGTATAACATGTTTGGTACACATACTGGTAATCCCATCCCCATATTTTTTTGATATATCAGCATTAGATGTGGTGAGCAGTTCCCTGTTTTGTGCAGCAGCTCAGAGGGCTTTAAGTTGAAAACAGTTTGTGTTGTTTTCCTGTAAATGGGCTGTAGTTGTATTGTGTTTTCCTGGGCAGCATGCTTTACAGTGATGCCTTACATTCACTCATTCACACAAGGAAGCCAGTGTGTTGCCATGTAAGGCACTCATGACACACAGGGAGCAACTTGGAGATTAAGGGCAAACAAACAAAACAAAAAAAACAACACTTTGCCTTCTTCCAAATAGTCAGTTTCTTTCTAATAATGGAACGAGATAAAAACCGCAGATAAAATAAATACATGAGTTTTCTATTCTTCCTGCTCACAGACAATGCAGGCCAGGGGCGTAGTCTGAGGGGTGAGAGTACCGAATGCCCCCTCAAACACCCTGTGAGACGAAGAGTTTGTTAAATGTTATAAGAGATGGTGCTACGCAATATTTGGTTAAAAAACAACACTGAAATGGTAATATTTAGTAGGGCTTACTGTTTCATCTCCATGATTATTGCATTTTCAGTTCTGGAGCGAGCCTCACTGGAATGATGATTATTACGGGTTGACAGGACCCAGCAGTCACATTCCATCAGTCAATGGAAATACTGTCCCTTTGTTTTCTGTTGTTTTGTCAACATTCTGAAAATATTAATTTTGTGCAAATCTGTAATGGAAACCAAGCTCATAACAGCTTGTGGTTAACTTGACATGCATAGTCTGTATGGTGCCCAGTAGCAACAACTTCCATGTACTCTGGAACCCTTATATCTCATCAAGCAGGTTTGTCTCTTACATTAGTCAGAAATGAGAACTCTGCCAGGTTATTTATTTATTTTAAATCAGGCCACAAAAAAATTGCCTTTCGTGACATTTCATGTCCTCTGATGTGGCTATTGTGTATATCCACCTTGTGATGACAAGGCATGAACAATGGAGAGGTATGGGATGGTGTTAGCACAAACATTTTTGAAATACCCTCTTAAAAATATGAAGGTTATAATGAACAACAAAATGCACATCATTGACCACATGCCCCCCCCCCCCCCCACACACACACACAAAAATCATGTATTCTTCACTCTGAAATACTGCCTAGCAGAGAGCCTGTAAACCAATAAAGCTATTTTAGTTGAATTTTCTTTTATCGCATAAAACTAATATTATAGCAACATTGTAGATATTATGAGGTACATAGCAAACCTCCAGGTAGAGACGTCCTACCTTGGTGTGTTCATCTATGTCAGTGGATGCTAGCTACATATTATTCAACTGCAGCAGCATCCCACTTGGAAACTCAGCCATCTCTATGCAGTCTACACCAAAGTGTGTTTTTGGCCTGTGATCTTGTAAAGGATTTATTAGCATCCATTTTTGCACCTGCCAAAAGCATACAAATGGCCAACATCTGAAATATAGCAATGATATACTGTTATTTTTCACTGTTTATGCATTTTACTTAATTCTGTCACTTTTGCTGAAAATGAAAGAGTCTGTAGTGACATTTAGCACAAATAACCATCATATTAAATTGTCTCCTGTGCTGAAAATATCTACAAAATACCAAAAAAGTCATTTTCAGCATTATATGCAGCATTTTTCAGCAGTACTCTTGTTCAGAGGGTCTGTACATGGGGGTTAGGTTGGGTCAAGTTGTCAAGACTTAACAGATTCCTGTTCAGAAGGTCTGTTCCCATATTTTTAAGGGGGTAGTACATAGCAATGTTTAATTTTGCAAAATAGTACCACCTCCTCGGACAGGGCTACAAAACATCAGTTTGTGGACAGATTTCTGTTTAAATGTGCTTCCATGTTCTATTTATTTTGTCATATAAAAGCGCAGAGTTTTCCCCAGACACGGGAATAACGAAGCATCGCTTCTGAGAGGCATCATCTCGTAATGTTTTAGAGCGAGACTTGGTTGGAATCTGACTGTGCACAAACCCATTTTTCAACGTCAGCTCTTCATTTTATCCTATTTACATCCAGACAACTCAAACCATGACAAAACATAAGGGTTATATGAAGCCCCATGATTAGAGGACAATCTCTGCAATATTTGTTTTAAGGTTGCGACCGATCCGGTATCGGGATCTGCTTCTGATACCGATGTAATTCACATATTAGAAAATACCAATCCAACCCGCGACGTTTTCTGATAACGGAGAGGAGCCACTGTGAATCCTCTCAACTGCTGCTACTCTCTGCTTTGTTTGCTGCCGGGGGGGGGAGGTCTGGAGCCGAGCTGTTTGAGTGCACTCTCTTCCGCAGTGTTTGAAGCTGAGGGTAGCGGTAAATTTTCCGCCCGGCTCTCGGGTTCAAATTGTCTGTTCGTCAAGCACGGATTTTCCGAAAAATGAACTGAATTGTTGAAAATGTGTGCTGAAAAGTTAGCCGCTCCAACGTCCCAAGGCTGTGAAACTCTTTGAAATGCCAGCTCAGATCGCAGCTGAGGACAGCCAAACAGACATTCTGTCCGCTGAAAGGGAAAAAAATATCCATTAAAATCCTTCAGTATTAATTCAGTTTGTTGCGTGAGTGTCGCTGGTTTTACACTTACAAATTTACGGTTCATTTTACCGCTGAAAGGCTTTGTGTTCCAGCTTTCGCCTCATGAAATATTCGTACCATTGAACTTATAAACATTCATTATTTGCATAATATTGTATATAGAGATTTTCAATTGCACTGTCATGTCGGATTTTGGCACTGTCCCCAAGTGCTTGCTCACAGGGGGTCGTTTTGACCTTTGGGGTTTTTCTGTAATTATTGTATGGCTTTTGCTTTACAATATAAAGCACCTTGGGGCAGCTGTTTGTTGTGATTTGGTGCTATATGAATAAAATTGATTTGATTTTATCTTGTATATATTGGGTACCTAAACTTTCTTATCAACATTTTATACTTGTAACTATTTTATACTTCACTTCTGTTTCTTATTTAGCTATCTGTTTGCACTGAAAAAGAAGCTCTCCAATCTCATTGTACATTTTTTGTAAGGACAAAGGGTTGAGTTGACATGTGGTTCTTAGTTGACTAATCAGTGGGAGTCCATAGAACAGAGATGAGTGTGAGCTCTGGCCCCTTTCCCACTCAGACATAGTCAGATTGATATAATATAATATTTTTTGATAGTAGTGGTTTACAATCAAACATTTCATATTTGGAATTTCCCCAAGACTAAAATACAAGTGGTTAGTGTCTAAATGCTGGGATTATGAAGAACAAAAGTCTTGGAAAGGAATTGCAAAGCCTCAAGATGGAAATCCAATGTAGTTGTGAACGCAGTGCTGACTGCACACGTCATAAAAAAGTTATATTGATGAGGATGTTTTGTTATTCCTTTGTACACCTTTTTGCCTCTTCTCCTTCGAGCTCCTATTGAACGAGTCGTCATATCGGCAATCTTCAGCACAAACACATGCGTGTCCACTGTGCTCTTAAAC
This sequence comes from Thalassophryne amazonica, assembly GCF_902500255.1. Taxonomy (NCBI): domain Eukaryota; kingdom Metazoa; phylum Chordata; class Actinopteri; order Batrachoidiformes; family Batrachoididae; genus Thalassophryne; species Thalassophryne amazonica. The sequence goes on along the minus strand of NC_047125.1, from coordinate 21,585,433 downwards.
CCAGGAAACCATAAATTATGGTTCTCTCCTTACCAAACCAGTCGCTAGGCAGACTAACAAAAAGACAAAGCTAACCGAGGCCCTAGCAACAGAAAACCACACACACACAGAGGATAATTCAATCTATCACATTCACATTTGTTCTCTGAGGCACAAACATACTAGCACTCCCTGTTCTGTCCTACATGCATGTATTCAGCACCTTAGTAAGATGATTATTATTAATTAATAATTTACGGGTTTCTGTTTTTAAAAAAAAAAAAAAAAAAAAAAAAAAAAAAAGACGGAGATATTGTGTGTGAAAACATTTAGTTTAATGGACACATAAATAAGAAAAGGAGAGGTGCTGTGTAGTTGATAAACCAACCATGCAGTGACATTTTGTGTGTAGAATTGTCTTGGGGAGAGGCAAAAAACAGGCCTTTCCGGTTGAGCTGAAGTTGTAGGTGTGGCAGGTAACTGTAGCTTGACGTCATTCAGGTGTATGAGTGTCGACTTTCCTCTTCCTGCTTTGGTGTAATTCTGTCTTTCCATACATGCAATCATCATATCTCAGTTTGCTATCAGTGCTTGGATTTCTTCCTGTTGATCTCTGTGAGATGCGATGTAGCTAAATGGTTATATGACAAAACTGGCAATGAAGAAATATGTTTTCAGTAGCAACCACTGATTATTTTTGGGATCAAGTATTCTGCCCATTATTTCCTTCACTGAGGTGGCTTGTTTGCCATTTGTGTGTCTGCAGGATTTCTCCAAAAGACAAGAACCAATTTGAAATGACATTTGATAGAGATGTAGGTCTTGGCTCAGGAAGGTTTTAGAGTTTGAACTACGCCTGGATCCACAACTTATTGTAATTAATAATGACATCTGGGCCACCGTGGTGGACACATAAGTATTGTTTGCCTTATTGTGAAGAGAATTGCAGTCAGCCATTTTTCTGGTTGCGCCCTACCTGTCGCAGCCAGCGTTAAAAAATAAATAGAATAATTAGTATTCAATTGCCATCATCACCTTAGCATGTTTTAATTCTTTCATTTGTCCAGCCACAGTCAATAAACCAGTAAACACGGATATTGCTAACAACTAGCAGTGCTAACTGCAATAAAGTCAGTGTCCGCGCAGCTGTCCTGTTGAGACTTTTGACATCACTTCCTCTCTAAGCCTTCGTGGTCACACTCTTGCAAAAGTGGATAAACTTTCATGGCTTTCTCGTACACACGTAAAAATCATAAAAATAAATTAAATAAATTGACATCAAACTTTAAAACAAAGCCTGGTATTAAATGGTCACAGCGGTTAGATTTGTAAAGACCGTATGATCGTAAGCTCTGCTCCTTAGCGGTTTTTGTTTCGGTACTGGAGAAATTTAATGTTGCTATGTAGAACAGAGTGCTCTTTGGCTTTCTCTCACTGTGTGAGCTTGTTTGTGCGCAGAGCAGCTTGTCTGTTTATCTCTTACTCTCTCACTGTGATCGTCTTTGTGCGCACACTTGAGCGCTAACTAGCTTGTCTGTCTGTTGCATGAGCTTGTATTGCATGAGCACTAAGGCAGTTTGTCTGACTCTGTTTGCATCCCCCCTTCAGAACCAATGGTTGCAGAGATAATTAAACACTTAAGAGTGGTTGCACTTGACTGTATGTTAAATAAAGTATTATTAATTCTTCTCCTAATTCTCCTAATTTAATTATCCTAATTTTTTTTTTCTTTGAAAATAGCATTGAGAATACCATCAAGTACCAGACCAATAAACAGTGGTATGAAGCATCCTAGTACCATTAAAATCTTCACAACACCCATTGATTTCTTACTGGCTGTGATTCAGTAGGACAGGTGTCAGTGGTGGAACTGATCGTATTGGTCTGTCATCAGTATGTTGTGTCCTTCGTGGTTCAGCATGATTTGCGGATTAATTGCAAAATGTACATAATGGTGTGAAGCACAGATTTATTGTCATGGTGACTTGTTTTAAAGTAATAACTGTGTAAATCTTGATGCAGGTCACTGAAATCAAAGTGGCGAGTTGGGGGGGGGCGCTGTGCTCACGTGAATGCAGCAAAGCAGGCCATCTTTGCCGCCTCCCGCTGCACTCGCGCTGTTAAACAGCCTGCGAAGATAAATGCACAACACAGCAATAGTTGCTTTGAATAATCAGGGAGATGCTGCTCTGCTGCATCTACACTGCTCTGGCTGTGATCATTCAGATAGATCAGTGTGCACATTTTGTCCTCATCTTCCTGATTATTCAAAGCAACTGTTGGTGCGTTTGACAGTGTGTGCGGTGTCGTTCTCACCTGCAGTTGTTTATCTCTGGTGTACAGAGACGGTACAGGTGCACGAGCTCACCCATTTATTTTTGTGACACAGGAGCATGTTTTAAAATGAAGTAAATTACAATGTCCTTTCTGGTTCTATAATACATTTAATGACTTTGTCTTGCATTACAGCTAGGCAAGACACTGTACACCTCCGCTAACATGCTAGCAACACAACTTGAAAGCATCTTCAGGCTTCCTGCAATGAGTTACTGATGACAGCTGTACTGCAACAGTTAAGGATAGAATGAGTTTTGATTGTTTATCAACAGTACTGGACTACAGGCCGCTCAACAAAATACTGTTATTACTCCTTTGAGGTTTTTAGTATTTTTGACAATGTTTATATTTCTGTCTATTTTTTTTTTTTTGTCTTGACAATTTTTATACTTGTATGTGTGCATGATGTGTGCTTTTTATGTACTGCCATACACTCTTTTTTGCTTTGCACTAAAATTATGTGCAGCTCTGTCACTAAATGATTTTTACTGCCGGTGTAAAAATTTAGAAATGTCAAGCTTGCTAATTCTTCAAAGGTATAACATTGTCCTAATGACATCCTTTGCTTCAAAAACTCCATAATTTGACACATTGTTGGACGTAGCAGAATCTATCAAACATAGCATTTAACAATTTCATGAGAGACTTGTTCTCAGGATAAAAAAAAAGAGAGAGACATTCTTGTCAAAAGTGGCACATTTGTTCATTTTATCTGTGTTTCCGCACCAGATTGTGCACCAGCATTATGTCAGTCTGGGTTTTCATTATGACTCAAATTGGAAGAACTGTCAAAGCAGGTGCAGTATTTCTTTCAAGCATTTGGCAGCTTTAGTCATTTTAATTTCATCTCATTTGAGTGTAGTTGTTTCACTTGAGCTCTCTGTTACTCTCTGTTGGGATCAATTTGTAATTACCTTGGAATTAGCTTTGTAGATGCATCTGTAACTGTAATTAGGGTTTTGTTTGTAAGGTTTGATGTCTAGCAAGCAAACTGGTGTAAAAAAAAAAACAAAACAAAAAGGGTAACATTGCTGCTGTCAGAAGTATTTTGTCTGTTAAATGATACAAGACTGCATCTTAATTTCAGTATATTGGTCAAACTATACTGCCATGAATAAAGGTTTGGTATTTAGTTTGTGTTCAGACAATAAAAACATTTTGCAGCCTTGTCATTATATCTAGTTCCTGAGATACGCAATTTAGTTGATGACCTCTGATTTGAGCTTGATCTTAGATCTGTGCCGTTGACATGAGTCATGCTGTGAGAGGATGGTCCACTGAATTTGTCCATCAAGTGTTTGTGAAATTGCTCTTTGCAGTTTGAAGATAATGCCGTGAACAGATGGACATGACCATAACAAAAGCCTCTTTGTGGTTCACAACAGCATGAAAAATTAGAAATTGTTACTTTCATTAAATCCTGACTGCTTTAAGCACTGATGGCAAGAATAGTACCGTAATTTTCGGACTTTAAGCTACTACTTTTTTCACACGCTTTGAACACTGCGGCTTTTACAATGATGCAGCTAATTTATGGATTTTTACAGGCTTTTTCACAAGTCGAAATACGCCAATTGATACTGTCGATTGATTTCCTGAAAGCTGCGCTCCTCATGCGGTGTAAATTCACGCACAGTGTAAATATAAGGTCTTACCTGTTCGTTTTGGTGAAGAAAAGTCCCTCGCCGGCACTTTGCGCCCAAGTTGCGCCGTCAGATCAGTCCGCGGAGCCTTCTCCCCCCACCATTCCACACCGGTTCTGTCTTGGCACAACAAGCCAAAAAAGTCACAGAGCCTCATTAACGTCTCATTTACCACAGACTCCACCCGATCCTGGCTGCACGCAATGAAAGTTAGAAAAAGAAAAACTTAAAATTACTCAGTTCTCCATGTGGAGCAGAGACACCGTGCACGCTCTGGGTAATGTGCACGTCAATATTTACATGTAACACTTCAGGGGAAAAAAGCATTTACGGTGCGTATTTAATTAAAAGTTAAAAAATGTTTGTCTAACATCACCCTGTGTAAATATCTCTTGTTGCAACGTAGAGACCTGCGGCTTATAGACAAGTGCGGCTTATTTATGTACAATTTTTTTCTTTTTAAAATTGGTGAGTGTGGCTAACATTCATTTACACTCTATAGTCCAGAAATTACGGCATTATAATGATCAGGAAGTCTGTTTTTCTGGTCAGAGTGCATGAAGGTAATCTGAAACCTCGGCACAAAACTTTGCATATCTCTAGCACGACAATAGTCCTCCTATAAATCCAAAGTGTGGTTCTTCTAACTGCTTTTCTTCCTTGTTCTTGTGAGTGTAAAGTGGTTCCTATTCTTCATGCTGGTTTACAACCCTTTCAGTTCTGCCATCATTCAGAACATACGCAGGACTGACAAGTCAATAACGACACTTTGTGTCAACAACTGTACCTTAAAATACAATATTTGGTAACTCATGCTTGGGTCAGGATGTGTGAGGTTAACATTGGTTCACTGCTATCGAGAAATAAATCTGTAGAAAGTATCTATTAAGGCTGATTTTTTTTTTTTCTTTTAAACTATAAAATGAAATGGTGTCATTCACCCAGAGCTCTGTGCTCATTTTTATCCCCCTGGGTATAAAATACGGGGGCATATATCGATCAGCATGTCTGTCCGTTTTCGCTTGTTCGCGCAATATCTCAAGAACCAGTTGACCAATTTCCTTAATATTTAGCATAAAGGTGTTCTTGGGTGAACCCCTGACATTTTGTATTCCTGATTTGTGGGGACCAGGGGGATGTGTCATCTGCTGATGACTGTCGTACTGTTTGCAGTGACAAAAGGCTTGAGCAGACTACAGAAAGCATATTGACAAAGCAACCTCGAGTAAAAACTGTTTGTAGTTCGTCTGGACCAAAGGTCCGATGATATCATGTCACAGTTCATAGAAAATGCTTCTTCTCCTTCAGTTCTTGATTGATTTTTGATTCCGATGGATTGCAGAAGATTGAGGGTTTGCAGTGGAAACAAACAGTAACACTAACTAAACAAGCCACCTTTAGAATTCATTTCTCTCACGCTCACAAAACTTTGATATTGAATCCTTTTAATTTTTTACTGGATTTCAGCTGCAGCAACATATGATTATTGTTGGAATTGGGGCATAGCTGCCGGTTACCAGGCCTTAGGTCATGGTTAGGGGTACAGTGTGTTGTAGGGCTGCAGCTATCGATTATTTTAGTGATCGAGTATTCCATCGATTATGCTGGCGATTAATCGAGTAATCGGATAAAAAGTACTTTTGCGTTTTAAAACATTAACAGTCCAGGGCTCTCCCTAAGTAATGGCACAATGTCGCTGCGTCATCACGGAGATTGTCAAATTTAGTGTATCCCTTTGTTTTTCTGAGTAATTATTTATTTTTTAACATCTTTACAAGTTTTGGATCTTTCCTAGTGTCAGAAACTCAGTCAAAGTCTTGACATTTTGCTGAAATGGCGATGGGATGTGGCTTTCTGTTTTTTGTTTTCCCCAGCTTGTAAAATTTTACCATTTTTATTTATTTATTTATTAAGGTGGTGGACTGGGTCCCTGCATGAATTTCTTTTTAACACTCTCTGCGATTCAGCCAGTGCATTTAATTTTTGGCTGGAGGCTGAACATGCAGCCTCGCAGTCACTGGTTTATGTATTATTATTATTATTTTATTTGAGTTCCCGTGTTTGTGAAGCATTCTGTGTTGCCCAAAAAAGCGAAAATTAAAACGCGAAACACTCATTGCGAGTCACACATAAGAAAGTGTGGACTTCTTCCAGACACTGTGGCCAGGACAGAGCTGTGTGAGGGCAGTGCTGAGCCGCTCACACCGGGCAGAGAGAGGCAGCAGCCGGCCACAGCGCGTAGAGCGGCCAGCGAACGAAACTGTGTTTTTAAAAAAAAACACACTGCTTTGCTTTAAATGCACAGTAAGCTATTTCAGATGATCAGCGTGGACTGTCTTTTTCCTAAAAGGCTTTATTTCACTCTGTTTCACTCGCGTTGGAAAGCTGTAGCTTTTGTGCTAATTTGATTAGCGCTTCTCTACTTCTTCGGTTTGTTTTTCTGGGGACATTACAGTGCCACACACAGGCCTGGCATATGTACTACAACATTAAATGAAGCTTCGAGGCACAGAATTTGCCTCGAACATTTTTTGTAATCAAATTACTCGACTAATCGTTTCAGCCCTAGTGTGTTGTGCACATGCATCAGTCTGGATATATATGTACAGCTGGGCAGTTTCAGCATTAACCAAGAACACAGGCTAAACAACAGACCCTCTCGAAGCCGTAATGTCATTAATGCTCTTGACAATGTTGTTTTTTTTATTATTGTCTGCTGTGACTGAGGGTCCCAGAGTCCGGTCACTGTCCAGTGCCATGCGCGCTGGAAAAGCTCAGCTGGTGAACACACAATGCACATGTGTGGGTGGGCGCTCATGCCCTCATGACATGCTGATAATTACATACACACACGATCACACGAGGACCGGCCAGCATCTGAGCGTGTGGGATGGTGTGAAATTAATGAGCTGGCCGGGTAGGCTGTCACTTCCACTGCATAAATTGTAGTTACATGACAGAGTGGAAATTAAATAAAACAAATAAGGGTAAAGGTGTGAACTCATTCATGTGTGATTGCTTTGCTCATACGCTTTGTTGTGGACATAGAGCGCCTGTCAGCTGACCGTCAGTGCACCACAACGCTGGACACAACCGCGAGGCGCATGTAACTGTGGGATTTCCCCACATTGTAATAATTAAAACTCATATCACATTTGCAACGTGGTCACCAGCAGATCCCTGTGTGCTGGACGTGGCATGCCAGCTGATGTGTTCATGACACAGAAGCCGCCTCTTCATAACACGGGAGCTGGATCTTTATCAGACGAGAGCCCGGCTGATGTCTTCATGAGATGAGAGCATCAGTTAATTCATTTAAAACTTAAAAGGGAGAACAGTAATCGACATAATGTCAGTACTTCCTGGTGTACGTCTAGGCGGAGGCTAAGTCCGCTCTTTATAGCAGGAATTAAATATTATAAATTGTGATGTTTTTTTTTTGTTTGTTTGTTGCTCCACTGCTGTGTGCGTGACTTTTCCACATGCTCGCACTGTTTGTGCGCGTGAACACCAGCGTGCACAAAACCATCGCCGCGGTATCATGCACGCCTGTCCAACCGTGTGTCCCTCCCGACAGCAGGTGGAATATTTCGTGGTTCCCCATTTTTTTGTTTGTGGATTTTTGGCCGGTTTCTGCTTCTTTTTCCCAATTTTGCGTTGTGTGAAGGGGTGCGAACCAATGTTCTGTGAAAATTATCTGAAAAAGAATACAGAAACCGAAAAACTTTGGGGGGGGGGGGGAACCTGACACGACCACAAAAAGACTTCGATTCAGGTGCATGAACAAAACATGCTCCTGACATTTGATCACATAACAGGACTTTGACCTTGAAAATTCTTTCCAAGGTAAAACTTTGTGGAATTAGAAACTGAAGTTGGCGGAGGTTTGCGCCCTACGAGTGCAGTGCTCTAGTTTCTTCACCACATACCCTGTGAGTTGACTGCTTGCTGTATGCACGTTGTCCTCTTCAGAAATGATAATTCACTCCACATGGGGTCACTCACTGATGCACCCTGCCTTGTTTTGACAGTATGACGCCAGACCTGCTGGTCTGCAAAACATCAGCAGTGGTCACACCTGGACAATCTTTCAGGCAGTTTTTCAAAAGAAAATCCACTGTTACAAAACCATCTTCCCATCATATACAAGTTGTCAGCTTTGTATAGATTTGTTGTCTTCATTGTTGACTTCCCGTGCTACAATGCAAGGATAATCAGCCTCAATTAATTCTGCCACCGTGACCTGGAGCGGCAGAAAAAAATAACTAATTCTGCCTTTTTTGGAGTTACTTGTTGTGATGTCTCCTACGTTCAAAAATCCACAAATGTCTTTCAGTGGCCTCTTTGTCATAAATGTCTGCATGCATATTGTGACAAATGTCTTTATCAACAAACTCAATTTTTGTGCTCTTGGCTAATACTGAAACCAGCCAGTTGATGACTTGTACATCCGGGTATTGCCATATTGACTGAATCGATATGGTTTTTAATCCAGGGATCAGAACATTTTTCAGATCAGGAAAAAAAAGAAAGAAAAATAGACGTGCTGCTTTTCTCTCCATTTTTAAAAATAACGAGCAATGCAACAAGGAACTTTACCCCATGGTCCCGAATGAAAACAAGATGTCCAATGTTTTATATAACATACATAATATAAAATGAAATACTTGATTGTTATATTAAAATGGAATATGAACAGTATCAGTAAGTGAAAAATAGTCTTTGTAAAACCCTTAAAGTTAAGAAAATGGGGCAAATTTATCAGGTTCATGATGTCAAATTATTATTTTCTTTTTTTTTTCTTTTTTTTTTTAAGAAATGAGTGTCTACATTTTCTTTTGAGAAGGTAGTAATAATTTTATTTATAGCCTTTTCGGGATGAAGACATTCATCCTACCCCCTGTTTCGAATTCAGTCAGATCAGTGTTCCTGCCGTGCATACGCTTGGAAAAACATGAATATTTATTTTTCTGGAGCTGCGGACTTTCATCCACTTCGGTTGTGCATGTGCTTCAAGCGCGACACTCACGCTAAAGACTGCACAGAGAAGAGATGACGGACTCAACTCCTTTTCATTTTTTGAGAGTTTCTGACTTTTTTTTTGGATCCAGAAGTGCTCTGAGCCTGTTGTCTGTAGCAGAGTGCTGTAACAAGTTGTGAGGAAATGTGTGCCCAAGTTTACTGTGAAATCCTGTTTTATGTAACCACATTAGTTTTGATAGGAGTTTAATTAACAGCTGACATTCAGGGAATATAAACCAAATCACAGGAAAACAGCAGCCACTAAAAAGCAAATGTTTTCAAATGACCTTTTCTTTCTCAGTGCCTCTGGTGTTTGTATGTATTCAGCTCACCAGTTTGCTGTTGAAATATCAGCTTGATGACATCTTTGCAAAAAAACCCCAAAACAAACAAACAAAAACCTGCCACAGGAAAAATGTTGTTACTTTTGTTGTTTTTGCTTTCAGTTTTGAAACCCATACTTGGCTGCATGTCAGTCACATCTGATAAGATTGCAATCACAAAATGTCAGATTGTGTCAAATTCAAGTTTCATGAATTTTGAATCACAAGTACAGTAACCAGAGAGGCCACGATGATTCCATTATTGGCTTGTCTTACAGTATGGACATGACCTTGTAACATTTTTGCTGACATTTTTCTGGCATTGGAAAAGCACACGCTTGAGTGTAATATATCGACATACATAGTGTGTTTTTAATATTTCTAAATTAAGCTTCATGACTCACACTGCATCAGAGAAATGTGAGAACAAAGCAGTGATATCATTTATTGTCCTTGTCCTCTAACACATCTATAATTATAACTGAGGGGAGTGGTGAATATGTGTATGTGTGTATATGTAGGCGCGTGTGTGTGTGTGTGTCTTAGGGAGGGGCTTTGCTTTGCCTGCAGCTGCCCAAAAATGAAGAATCAGAAGACAAAAATAGTCAGACATGAAAGGGGATAGGAGAGAAGGAAGACGAAAGTGTTGGGGCGAAGAGAACTTAGGAAACGTGCTCGAGTTGTATTTCAGCAGTGTCCAGTGATGCTTGCATGAGATTGTTCACGTCAGAATTAAAAGGACAACCACTAACTTGTGGGAGTAATGACCCATTATGGCAGTCGTTAACCACGTAATGAAAAGTTTCTTTGGTAACTGACGTTGTGTGTTCCTGTCATTTGGTAAGCTGATGCGGTTTCATTTCAACTCTGACATAAGAGGTGTTTCTGACAGGCATTTAGAAAATGAGAGCAAAAGCATGATGTGCCCTGCCTCACTCTGCAAGATTTGTGCCGCTCAAGCATTGAAATAGAACGTGTGTATATGCCTCAAACAAGGGATGGGTAAAGACGTGGTGCAATGCTAATAAAGAATTTATATTCTTGTTATTATTCATTTTTTATGCAGTGTCTTAGCGAGGGCTTTACTGGGTTTGTTTGGAGTTGAAGCTTTAAAACCAGGTCAGTTAGGGTTATGGAAGCCATAAATATGAAAATGCTAAAAGTTCTTGGGGTTAGTAATCTGACTAACCATGTAGGTTGTGATGCCAATGTGAGATAAGGTAAAGAAAAGGTGAAAATTTGATAAAGAAAATACTACAACACACATTAGCCAGTATAAAGTGCTAAATAGTTAGGTTACACACAAACACTCCACATTACAATTTATACATTCACTTAAAATCTGTACAAGCAGTATTAAGTACATAATCGGACCAATCGTGATGCCTATCAAGTATTGGCAGTCCATGCCTATGCGTGATATCATATGGAGCTTTGAGAAGAGCTCTAAAGACATTGTCATTTTAAAATGTGGTCCTTGAATGTTAAAAACCTGGAGGAATAACAGCCTAATTTAAACAATTTTTCAGTTTTACACATTTAAAAGGTCTGACTGTGTTCACATTAACATTTCAGTGAAAAATTACACCAAAATTCCGCTTCTTCACACACACTCAAATACATTTTCGATATTTGTGACAATTATTTAAGCAAATTACTTTACACGGTGGAGCCGCGGTTTTAGAACTTAATTGGTTCCTAAAAGTTGTTCATAAACCGAGTTGTTCTTAAACTATTTTTCCCATAAGAAACAATGTAAAGTGGATTTATCTGTTCCTTGCCCCAAAAAGAGCAATGTTTGTACCTTTTTTTTTTTTTACATTAATTCATGCATAAAAGGCAGACAAAATACAAAGAATATGCATAGTGTCTTATACAAAATACTGTACAGTAATTATAATGAAATAGACAATTTACTAAAATAGACAAGTTACTGTCCATTAGCACTTTTTACTGCACAACAAGCCAGATTATTCCATGTGTTCCAGTGAAATTCTTGTCGGATTTAATATTGTATGCGAACAGCATTAGCATTTTAGCAGCTGTCGGTAGCTTCACCCGTTGGCTCCACTTAATGTATGATTACTGGAAAGAGTACGTGGCTCATAACTTTTAATGTCCACAACAAAGTAAACCGTTAGAACCACTGAAGTATGATTTAATCAACACTGAACACAAAACAAAAACAACCCTTCTTTTTTCGGGGTTAATTGACAGATTGCAATCCAACGCGGTGCATTACTGCCACCTACTGAAGTGGAGGTGTTCGTGTACGAAGTTTATATTTAAAAAGTGATGCATTTTTCATTCAAAAAAGTATGTTCATGAACTGATTTGTTCGTAAAGACAGCCACTCAAAACAGAGGTTCCACTGTGTATAAGAAAAGTAATTAATAGGTGTTTGACTTGCGTGCGGAGCAAAACAGGAGGGAAAACAAACAAAGCTGTTTATTCTTCACATCTTAGAACAACACAGTGGAACAAGAACTAACCCGAGTGCTGCAGATGTGTTGAACTCATGGATTGGCAAATTTATAATTGATTTTTCATTGGTGCTGATGGGAAAATAGATATTTGTGGCCTCTCATTTATATTTAAAAAAATAAAACAGAATAAACCTACCGAATGACAACTGGATAAAAGGTCAGGAAATGAGATTGAGATTTTTGTTTTGTTTTGGTTTGGTTTTATTCATTCCAGACTCTATAAAATGCAACTTAATTAATGTTACTTTGATAGCCGTGTGTGTATGTATACTCCCCAAACATGATTTTTAAAAAAGTCTGCTCAGTTCATGGTGCCATGAGCTCCAGTGTGTGTCGGGCCATGACGGGATTTCATTTACACGTTTTCCAGCGGTGATATACTGGTGTTGCCGGGCTGTTTTTCTCTCTCCATAAACACCTGCAGATTCAGTGACATCTTACAGCTTGTGAAAAAGGATGTGTAGTTGAAAATGTAAAATCCTAAACCTTGTATCAGTGGTAGAGAAGTTTTCCATTCTACATAGTATGTTGGAACCACCTCAGTGTGTAAACTTGTCTAGGTTATTCCAGTGTAACTCACATCTTTAAACTGCATCAGGAGACTAGTTCTTATCCGTGTCTTGAAGCACTGCAGGAGAAAGAAATTTTGCCCACAGGGACGGCAATACACTGAATATGTGACTGCAAAGCTGAGTAAGCGACACGGGGCCTGAAGACACAGTGACATGTGAGAACAACCTGACTGATTCATATGGACTTCTCTTATCCTGTACTATTCGGTCGTCATTAATATATTACTCCACCTCCTTACATTAACTAATCTAGTCTGGATAGGGCAGAACTCTGTAGTATTTCAGTAATATACTCCATTATTGTAGTCTGTATGAGAACGTGCTTTCTCAAAACAAAAGTACAAATAAGAATACCATTAAAATATCAAACCATTAACTGGTACCGCAGAGTACTAGTAGTACCATTGAAATCTTAGAGCCATCCTTAATTATATTTGCCAATTACATTTACAGAGTTTTACCGTGGCGATATCTTGATCAGGTGTTCAGTTGATCAGTGTTTTTGTTGTTGTGTTTTTGCCTGCAATCCAAGTGATACTGAGTTTCCGCCAATGCAGTGTCCCGATCCAATACTTGCATTTTATATATATATATATGGTGCGTGTGTATTTATTTTTTGGTTTCTCAATTCCACTTAGTGTAGAATTTTTTTGGAGTAAAACTGGTGCACTTCATTGAGCAATGTTTTAGTTGGTGAAAATATTATTATTAAAGTGAAGTTGTTCCAGTGGGTCATTTCATTGAAATCTATTTTCTTTTATATTGATAAGCATGGGCACTGAATGTTATGGTCCCAAAACCTGGTATCAAGCTCCTCGTGCTAAATTAACAACTAAGCTCCATCTCATAACATTACTACTGTCTGTACTGTTGAAATAAATAAAAAAACACAAACTTTTGAGCAGGTTTTCTTTTCAAATGTCTCTGTCATGCTGCGCTGGCAGCATGACAGCGAGCGAGCGAGTTTTTGCACATTTATCTGGAGTTTTCCAGAGTAGGTATTTGCACGGCTGCCTCTGAACCGACTAGCTCAGCTCTCTGTCAGTCTCTTGCTGAAAGCTTGCACACTCACACAAGCATTTAATTGAGCATTTGAGAGAAGGAGAGGGGGAGATAGTTATAAGAGGAGCATTCGTGCGTAGAAAGAGAGGGAGAGAGTTGTAAGAGGAGCGTGCATGTGTGGAAAGAGAGGGAGAGAGATTTACAAGTGCATCAGGGCACACAGAACCGACGATGATGGAGAGAATTAAATGCTCAAAGGGGTGGTTGCACTTGACTCTTTGTGGTATGTAGAAAATAAAGCATTGTTACTTCTATTATTTGATTCTTTTTAACTCCAGAAAGAAAAATACCAATCACAATACTCTTCCAGTACCAGACCGATAATAGTAGTAGTTGTACTGTTAAGATCTTAATGAAACCTATCCTCAACCCTCTGGGGCAGACCTCAAGTGAAAAGCCAAAGATCGTTTTCAGGAGTGATATGTTACTAGTTGGCCCCTTTTGAATAGCCCCCTGGGTGCTCCAATGAGTACATACTATTAGTACATACTCGGTGCGCCCTGTGCCATTACGCACAGTGATCAGTGAAAGCAGGAGCACATGGAGAGCCTCTGATGACAATCTCACGTGCTCAAAGTGTGTAACTATCAGGATTGCTCCACTAGTTTACATGTGAATGTTACTGTTGCTTTCTCTGCGTAAAGCACTGTTTACCATATCAATGGACAACAAAACCCATAGACCATTTTGTATATATTGTTCAAAATGTGCATTTGTGTTTATTGTTTGAACCTTTTTGTTGTACAGTCTTTCACGCAAGACCTCAAATTACCTTTATGAAGTGTCAAAACAGTTTATTATAGTTTGCTGTGTGTTTTGAATAAATGTGTGGAAAATTATTTTTCGCTTTATTTTTTCCTTGCTTATTTTTGATTGTAAGCCTTTATTACACTTATAAAACACAACAAAAACATATATATTCTGAAAGCACAGGTTGTCCTGAAAAAAGAGACATAAAACTTGATTGTGGAATGCAGGGGGAGCTGTTAACAGCAATAATAAAACACTTATGCCAGGCGAGTGAACTGTCCAAAAAATGCCTTCGGACCCCAGAGGGTTAAATATCTGTATTGGTTAAAAAATAAAAAATCCATCCCATTTGGGCTCTACCAGTGTATGTGCACTCAGCTTGCGGAGAAAGCTAAGAAACCTTTGGTGCCATCTGTCTTTGTTTGTGTTTTACAGTTTAACACCTGTGAAGCAATCACAAAATGTTTGATTCACAGTTGTCTTTGAGTGAAGACCATCACATTGTCAGACCACCACTCAGTCGTGTCACATTTCCATTCACTCTGACTGAAACGTTCTATCTGCACACACACAAGAAAAATGTAGCAAAAACTCCTGTGATGAAAGTAAGCCATGCATGGTGCTCTGGCATTGACTGAAACAAAACCAGAACCAGACTTTACATACCATTCATTCCATGGCCCCAGGACCCTACATGTATGAAAATTTTGAGGGGTTTTTTTCCCCCCCCCCTTTGGTAAAGCGATGGCATTATATTTAACCCTCAGGATGGAAAAAAATAAGACTTTTACAATGTCTTCAGAAGGCATTTATTCTGAGGTGGGGGTAGCAGGATAGCTCCAACCCCTTTCCCCTCTGGCTACGCACCTGTACAGTCTTCCTAGAGCAGGAGGACAACAGACACGATGAGAAGACGATCTTTGTGGAATGCGTGATCTGGTTGATCAGTAAGAAGGGTATATCACATGTACTATCCTTCAGAAACAGACTTGGTGCATATTTGATGATTTGCAGATTTAATCTTGAGTCCTTGTGCCAGTGTGGTGGCCACTGTGTGTGTATCTTGTCAACCTAGGCAGTTTCCTCTCCTCTGACCCTGATCCACATCACCTGTCCTCTCTGATCAAACACACACAGTTTGCCCAGACCCTATACAGAAACTAAAACCCACTGATGGTTACAGTAATGTTGAACTTGCCAGCACAGTGAGGATTTGCTTTCATTTTATCAATGTGCTACTGTTTGCTGTAAGTTACACTGACACAGTTTTAACCAAGTGCTACTTGTTAACAGGCTATCACATAACTTTTAGTATTTTATGGGAACTGGTTGCATAGTTGCTGTTCACATTAGGAACAGTTTGATAGAATTGTGACTCATTTGTCTGAAATACAACATGAACTACTCGTCAAGAAATGAATGAGTAACTTTTCTATGTCGGCATTGACTTGCATTGGTGTTAAACATTAACCACAGTAAACTAGTGACAAAGTTATAATAACTCTCATCCAGCCTACTGTCTCAGTGTGTAGGCTTTCATTTTGAATCTGTCTTAAAACCATTTGCAAAGTTTTAGTGGTTGAATCTTAATGACATCTGCTCATACTGTAATATTAAGCATCAACAAATGCATATCATTTTGCATCTGTACTCGCCATACTGCAGTTGAAATGACACAACTGACTTGACTGCAGTGTTGACGGTCAAAGGTTTTACAAAAATATTGTGTTCACATTTAGAAATTGCAGCCATTTGTATTCATTGGGTGTCCATTTTATGAGCCTGTAAGTCACTTTTACTCTGTAAAACCTACAGCCTGGTGGTCGCCACAGCCGTCTCAGCTTGTCTGTGCCACTGTGGAGTGCCACCTTGCCTAAAGAGTGGAATTGGTGTGCGCGAGCTGATCCCCACTTTAAGCAACAAGCGCAGGCAGGAAGGAAAGCCCTGCAGCGATGGGAAGAGGCGAAAACAGCAGGTGCATGATGGCACTGGGAGCTGCAGTCTCGATCCTGCATGCAGGCGGCTCAGGAGCTATGGTTGTTTGATTGCTGACCCGAGACAACAGCATTATTCGGCAGGGCCCTGGGTGACCAAGCAGCCCTGTTTAGGGATAGCCCTGCTTCCGCCACATGGAGACAGACCTAGAAAAGGTGGTCTAAACATGGCTTGTCTCACTAGACCTGGTTGGCTCACCGCTGCCAACGGGCATCACTACATGCGGTGCGAAAGAAAAACAAAGAAACAGAAATGCCTGCGCCACACTGCAAAGCAAGCTCCGCATACTGCAGAACGACTGGTGGCTAGCTTTTGCGGAGAAGACATAACATGCCGATGCCGGAGACATGCGCTCCTTTTATGAAGCCCTTAAGACCATCCATGGGCCAGCACATCAAGTGCAAGCACCCCTGCGCTCCTCAAACGGCTCCACCCTTCTGACGGACAAGGAAACCATTATGCAGCGTTGGTCAGAACACTTTGAAAACCTCTTCAGTGACAAGCGCACTGTGCAAGAGTCATCAATCGAGAAGATTCCCTAGGTGGAGATGAAATGGGAACTTGATGACCCCCCCAACACTTGAAGAGATCCGAAAGGCCACCACGCAGCTGAATCCAGGGAAGTCTCCTTGCATAGATGGCATCCCAGCAGAGGTGTACCAAAATGGAGGTGAGGCAGTGCTCGACAAGCTTCAGATTCTCTTTTCCAGTTGCTGGGAAAAGGAAATGGTTCCACATGACCTTGGGGATGCGGTCATTGTCTCCCTGTACAAGAACAAGGGCGACATGTCTGACTGTTCTAATTACTGGGGCATCACTGTCCTCTCAATAGCAGGTAAGACTTTGGCTCGAGTGCTGCTCAACAGGCTTAGCCCTACCATAGCGCATGAAAATACTCCAGAGAGTCATTGAGGATTTCGGGCCAACAGGGGAACCACCGACATGATCTTCGTCCTGAGACAGATCCAGGAGAAGTGCAGAGAACAGAACATGGCCGTTTATGCAGCCTTCATAGACCTAACCAAGGCTTTTGACATGGTCAGTCATGAGGGTTTGTGGAAGATTCTTGCACGCCTTGGCTGCCCTCCAAAGCTCCTCACCATCATCCGCCAGCTGCATGAAGGCCAGATGGGACAAGTGAAGTACAACGGGACTCTGTCCGGCAGCTTCCCCATCTCAAATGGCGTCAAACAAGGTTGCATCCTCGCGCCCACTCTGTTCTCCATCTTCTTCAGCATGATGCTCCGTGAGGCCAAAGAAGACTTGACAGACGGCATCTATATCCGCTTCAGAACCGACGGAAGTCTGTTTAACTTGCGGCGCCTTCTGTCCCACACTAAGATCACAGAACAGCTAATCATGGAGCTGCTCTTCGCAGATGACTGCGCCCTCATCGCCCATACGGAGCAAGCCTTGCAGCACATTGTCAGCTGTTTTGCTGAAGCAACAAGAGCCTTCGGCCTCACCATCAGCCTGAGAAAGACAGAAGTGCTATATCAACCGGTCCCCCATACAGCATATACCCCACCCCAAATCAACATCGAGGGTACCAGCCTGAATGCAGTAGAGCACTTCACGTATCTTGGTAGTGTTCTCAAACGACGCATCTGTTGCCAAGGTCCTAGATAGTCGCCTTGCTAAGGCCAGCAGTTCTTTTGGTCGACTCTCAAAGAAAGTCTGGCAGAATCATGCACTGCGCCTTTCCACAAAAGTGCAGGTCTAGAGAGCCATTGTGGTCCCTACCCTCCTGTATGGAGCTGAAACCTGGGTTCTGTATCGCCAGCAGATCAGATTACTGGAACGCTTTCAACAGCGTTGTCTCCGAAACATCTTCGGGATCAAGTGGCAGGACTACGTCTCAAATGAGGACATCCTTACCAGAGCCAAATTGCCCAGCATGGAGTCTATTATACTCAAACAACAGCTTCGTTGGGCAGGTCACTGAGCCAGGATGGATGATACACGCATACCGAAATTAATTCTTTTTGGCGAGCTCAAGGAAGGGAGACAAAACCAAGGGGCCCCAAAAAAGCGCTATAAGGACCAGCTGAAGAAACAGCTCTCCCTTGCAGGCATTCAGCATCAGTCATGGCAGCATCTAGCTACAGATAGACTCAGCTGGCGTTCCAGCATCAAATCCGCCAGCCTGAAGTTTGAGGCAGAAAGAAGTGAGGCCTCACGCCAGAAGCGTCAAAGACAGAAAGAGCGGGCAGCAGAACAAGCTCAGCCTACTCAAGTGTTCATTTGCCCCAAGTGTAACAGGTCTTGTGCATCCCGCATCGGACTTTTCAGCCACCAGAGGGCTTGTAGAAAATAAACTTAAAGAAAAAAAAAAAGGGCCTTCCCACTATCCTCGCAAGCGAGGAAACTGCCAACAACAACAACAAGAAGTCGTCACTGGACAAACTAAGTTGAGGATTATTTTGAATACAAATCATCACTTTGACAACTAGTTTTCTTTAGGCAGTTCACGGGACGGATGCATTAACAGTTCCATGTCATTCGATATGTCTTGGACTTCATTTACTTCAATTATAAAAAAATACAAACAGCATGGTACTGTGTAGTAAATCTGCCTGGAAGGAGTAGACGGTTATCAAAAACTGACCATCCAAGAAGATGAGTGAGGGAAGCCAACAAGACACCCAGTATAACTCTGAATCAGTTATTGGATTATGTGGCTGTGATTAGAGAAATTGTGCAACTTTGGTCTGTTGCGTAACCAGTTACACAGATTCATGATGCACTGGCACATGAAAGACTTGAGCTTAAATTTGATCCATTTTCTTGTTTGGAATTTTCTTATCAGTTCCACTCCAAAGTGAAGTTTTCCCCCTCACATTTATTGGTTGTTTCTCTAATTTTCCCTACCGCATATACTCACATCCAAGCCTTATTTTGCACCAGCTAAGGCCATAGTTACTGGATTTATTGGTTTACAGATTTAAATAATAATTGTTGTTTTTGAGAATTGATTGGTTCAACTTTTTAATAAAAAAATTATGGACCAGGACCAAAGTTTGTAGTTTTATTGTAAACAGTCTGGTGAAAAACAAATCTGCTGCTGCATGTCTTCCAAACAAACCATGATTATTTTTTTTTTTTTTTTTGACAGCTTTAAAATCAAGTCACAGTGACACAAAATCACAATTATATAATTACATTTACATCAATTATGTAAATGTAATTATGTAATCACAATTATGTAATCTTTGCAGTTAAGCCACAGTTCACACAGTAGAAAAATGTCGGACTGATTTCAACATTAACTTGTCGATGCAGCATTTGGACATGTAAGAGGTCAGACCTATGCATTATTGACGCGGGTCGCACTGGCTGATGAAGACCGTGAAGACAGTCATTTGTGGTGGAGCCGCAGAGCAATCCACGGATCCCTGTGATAGACTCAAACACCGGATTTGACAAAAAAGTGGAAATCCGTGTTTCCACGGAAAACTTGTTGTCTGATGATGTCCAGGAGCTGCGTCTCTCAACTTCCGTTGACATCGTCACAGACAAAGAAAACAATCTCCTGAGTCTCATTCTCCACACAGGTGAAGCCTACTGTCGCTGCGTGTGCAGGGGTTGTTGCAGGCCCGGCAGCACTATATTCATTTCCTCATGCGTGCACAGTCTGTCCACGCATTAAAATGGAATACCATTAGATAGTGAGGCTCCTTCATGGCTGGACAACACACACGGACATCGGGATCCTTTGGAAGCCCTCCGATTTAAAAATTCAATGTAGGGTATCAGTTAAAGCTCACAAACAAACCCAGGACACACCACCACTCTTGAAGTCACTTTTAAGTCTTGAAATTTTGGGGGAGCACACAGCTTAGCCAGGGGTTGCCCAGGGGCAATTCTTTTCATTAAGTGCGATTTTTAGACCAGTCGGCAGATCCGTAAACCAATAAATCCAATAACTATGACCTAAGTAACAAATACATACCTTGCAACATAGCCGCATTCCGCTGATTTTGCTTCCGCAGCAGGCAAGAGGAGTGTGTGTGTGTGTGTGTGTGTGTGTGTGTGTGTGTGTGTGTGTGTGTGTGTGTGTGTGTGTATAAAATGAGGTCTATTAGATAAGAAACCGACACACGTATTTTCTGCACCATAAGGCGCACCGGATTATAAGGCGCGCCCTCAATTGGCGGGTACCTAACCCTTACAAAAGGCGCACCGAATTATAAGGCGCGGCCTCAATTTGCGGGTACTTAACCCTGACAAAAGGCGCACGCTAAAACATATAGTCTACCAAAAAAAAAAAAAAAAAGTCACGGAAGCAAAATGGTGAGTTTATTTGAACTTTTTAACAACTTTGAACTACCGGTAGTCAACAATATGGTACTCACATTATTTTTTATTATGCTTCTGTCACAAATCCATCGAAGTCCTCATCTTCTGTGTCTGAATTGAACAGCTGGGCAATTTCGCCATCAAACACGCCAGGTTCCCGCGCATCTTCCCTCTCATTGCTGTCGTTTTTGCCTTCAGCCGAATGGTGACTATAGAGACGCTTCTCCTGGCTGTTCTTTGTTCAATGACCCATTGCTCGAGTTGGTCTTCTAGCTGTGGCCACCTCGCTTTGTTTCCATGGAAACTCCATTTGGTCTTTTTAACTCGGCACAGTTCATTTTCTTGTTTCCTTTCGCAGCTGCTCTATTCCCATGAACAACCGCGTAACTGATAGCCTGCAGTTTGAATTGTGCCTCGTAAGCATGTCTCTTTGCTGGCGCAATTTTCGGGGGTCCTTAGACAAACAAATGTTGTTTTGCAGATACCTGTAGTATACGTAACTACCGCAAGAGTGGCGGAGGTAAGTGTACGTACCACGGACTCACGGACTCTTCTCTCATTGGTTTATCGCTGGCAGTGTACGTACTCTACGCTACCAGCGTACGTACTTTATGTATTACGTAATGTTCTCCGATTGATTTATCGCTGCCAGGGTACGTACTCTACGCTGCCAGCGTACGTACTTTACGTATTACGTCCTTGTGTCAGCGGGAAATGGTCCGATATTCTGACAGTCAAAAACAACGTCGGTCGTTTTTACAGATTTTGGAATTCAGTGCGCACATAAGGCGCACCGGATTATAGGGCGCACGGCCGATTTTTGTGAAAATTTAAGGCTTTTAGGTGCGCCTTATGGTGCGGAAAATATGGTATATGGATTTGAATGACGTGCGATTACACCAATCATGCTTGAACCCTCGTGCGCATGCGTGAGTTTTTTCACGCGTGTCGGTGCCGTCATTTCCCTGTGGGCAGGCCTTGAGTGAGATGTGGTCCCGCCCTCTCGGCTGAATTCCTTTGTTTCACACGCTGCTCGAGACCGCGCACGGTGCTTTATCAAATTTTTTTTCTGGACCTGTGAGGAATATCTGAGTGGACACTATTCGAGAAATTAAGTTGGTTTTCGGCGAAAAGTTTAACGGCTGATGAGAGATTATGGGGTGTTTCTGTCGCTGTAAGGACTTCCCACGGAGCGGGACGTCGCGCAGCGCTTCCAGGCGCCGTCGTCGGCCTGTTTCGACCTGAAAACATCCTAATTTAAGGCTTAATTCACCCAGGACGTCGTGAGAGAACAGAGAAGATTCAGAAGAGACCGGCATGAGGACTTGATGCGGACATTCCACTGTTTAAGGACATTTTGTAATAAAAGACGTGCGCGCAAATTCGCCGTGGGTCATTTCCGTGACGACTCGGCGAATCTGTGTGCGCCGCGACAGGAAAAACACCTCCGTGTTGAAAACCATTTGTAAAATTCAGGCGGCTTTTGATGGCTTTCAACAAGTGAGTAACTGAGAAATTGTTTAACAGCTTGGGCATGTTCCAACTCGCCCGTTAAGGTTTCCAATGGAGGTGTTTTTCCTGTCGCAACCCGCCACGGTCGGGTCCGGCCCGACATGCGACTCTGCCCGCACGCTCTTTCATTACAAAATGTCCGTTAACAATGGAATGTCCGAATAAACTCCTCATGCCGACTTCTTCTGAAAGTTCTCTGTTCTCTGACGACTTACTGGGTCAACAGAGCCTGAAATGTGGAAGTTTTCAACTTGAAACGGCGAGACGCTGCCGCCTCGAAGCACAGATCGCCGTCAGGCACTGTGGGCCGTCCTTACGGCGACACTACCAGACCAAAATCTCTCATCAGCCGTTAAAATTTTTACCGAAAACCAGCTGAATTTATCGAATGGTGTCCACTCAGTTGTGCCTTACAGTTTAGAAAAAATTTTGATCAAACAAAGCAGCAGTCTCTGAGCCATTCCTAAACAATGAAAAAATTGACGAGAGGGTGGGCCACTCCTCACTCAAAGACTGCCCACAGGCAAATGACGTAACCGACAGGCGTGAAAAAACTCTCGCATGCACACGAGGGTTCAAGCATGTCTGCTGTAATCACACGTGATTCAAATCCATATGGTTTTTGAAAAAAAATAAGGTTGGATACTTTTATAATAGACCTCGTATATATAATGTGTAAAAACCTCTTAATTTAGAACAGACTGTCAACACTACAAGCACCTCTTAATGTAAGAGTTGAAGCTCCAGTGGGGTGCTGTATGGAGGCAAAATTATAAAAATCGCCACCATCCAAGTAGTTGTACCAGAGTAAATGAAAATGTCAGCACACAGTAGAGATAATCGTGGTTGGTCAAATCAGCATCTCACTTTATGTTTGAGATTTGAATATCCTTTGATTATACACTAAAAATGTAAATCCCCAGGCAAACTATTCAGAACAGCTGGAATTATAGCTTTATGGTAAATACATTGTCTTGTTCTCTTTTTGCTGCATTACATATTTTCTCCTCTGATCTCAGGACTCCAAGTCTTCGTCTGGCCGCTCCAGCATGCCGCGATGTCGGAATTCCGTTTCCACCACCACATCAGATGACCAGCCGCACATTGGTAACTATCGGTTGCTTAAAACCATCGGCAAGGGCAACTTCGCCAAGGTCAAGCTAGCACGGCACGTCCTCACTGGAAAAGAGGTTGGCTTACATGCAAACACACAGCAGATTTGAGTCAAACCTTTCCTCTATCTCTTCCAAAGTCACTTTGATATTCTGGTTGCTGATCTGATCTAGGCCTCACACGGATTCAGATACATCACACCTGCTGTGCGTCTTTAGATTGCTATTGTCAGCTTGGATTGAGAAGAAATGTTTCCCGGCTTCCTGTGAATTTCCGAGTCGATGTAAGTTATCAGCGTGTCGCTTTTAAGGAAAACGCTGTGTGTGGAGCGAACACATGCTGTGCTCCGTCTAAGGCCCAGTGAAGTCATGTCTCTGAGAGGGGTGGGCAGACTTTGTCAATATGTGACAGCTCTGTGCCTGACACACTGATAACGCTCCATGTGACTGTGAGGCACACAGGCACGCATGCGCACACACATAAAAGGGCAGAGTCGCAGGGCATTCAAGAGTCAGACGAGCACAACCACAGACGAGAGTGAAAGAAACAAGTTAGTTGGCCGAATGTGGTTTATTTCAGTGTCCTGTTCTAAAAAACAATTTGTTGCCCTTCCTATTTATTCTTGAACATAATTCTTTTGTGTTTGTTCATCTGTATTTCTCTTTGGTTTTGTGTGCTTTTAAGACCTTATAAGTGTTTACTCTCAATTTGTTTCAGGCCTGGAGGTACTCACTAAAAAAATAAAATAAAATGCAAATCGCAAGGTGTATAGCATGAAAACATAGTGAGATGCTAACCATGCAAAAGCTAAAGTACAGTGATGTGCTCATTATTTATTTAATCCTGCTATAGTCCTACAAAGCTTGATCATTGGATTAAAAAAAGCTATAAATTTCAGATTCATACATGCGCACCGTTGGGCCCATTTTACCAGTGGTTGTCCTTGATTAACAACTCTAGACTCCGCCAGTTTCATGAGTGGGTGATTGCATTCTGAAATCAACTCCTCTCACATTGTTAGGAGGAATTCTGTGAAACTTGATACAAGTCCTTGTTATAGGTTGGTAATATGCATATTGTAATATTGTACAAGATTGACATATTTTGGCAGAGTTATGGCCCTTCATTAACAAACCAAGACACTGCCAGTTTCATGAGTGGGTGCCTGCATTCAACATACATTACAGAATCACAAAGTTTTGATTCGTATTCAGCAACACAGCTGATGGGGTGAAACAGTCTTTATTGATAAGGACTTTCAGAAGCAATTTCTGGTCTTGTTGGCCTGTTCTGCAATCGGGCAAACCCTGCTGTTGTGCTCCATTATGCAGCTGTCACCTGTCTGTGATTGTGTTTGTCATTAAGTTTGTTGGACGATATCGTTCTGTTTGTGGTTGTGCAACAGGTTTGCTAAAGTAGGTTTCGGTGCCCGAGATGCATCCAGCCATTCACATCAGGCACAATAAGTGAATCAGCACAACAATAAATCAACAGGTTCATGTTTTGCTTCTAGGTGGCTGTAAAGATCATCGATAAGACGCAGCTCAACCCCTCCAGTTTGCAGAAGGTAGGTCTCGCTTTGCATGACCTCAGTCCTCTTTTATCCTTTTTGAAAAGGCGTTTTGAAGCCGCTCTTCTCCCCAACTCTGTCTGTCATTCTCTCCCCTTCCCTCCTTTCTCTCTCGCTCGCCGTCTGATTTGGTCTACTTTTCAGAGAGGTTTTTAATTACAGGAAACAAGCTGCAATTACTTCCTTTGATGGTTGCCGGGTGGGGTCGGGCCGCTGACACGCACACTCTCTGTCCATGTGCAATTTGTACACAGGATGAATCAGAAGACTGGTCCATACGCTTTTGGACTGTCACACAAGTTTTGGAATTTTTCCTCTTCACCACCACAGTGGAGTTGAAATGAAACGGCCAAGATGTGCTTGTAGTGCAGGCTTTCGGCTTGCAGCTGTTTTTATGCGCACCTCCGCCATTTTCAGATGCCAAAAGTAACTGGACCAACTCAGCATCATGATTACTGAAGTTTTTGTTGCAGTTTACTCTTTCCTCAAAGTGTACATTATATTTAGTGCGCGTGCTTGTGCAAAGTCTGATACTCACTGTCTATATTTTCTGTGTAAAAATGTATGACGGCTCACAGCTCCGAACTGTTCCGAATTGTGTATCTGACAAAGCACTTTGTGTGGCGTCTTTCTTGCAGCTCTTTCGCGAGGTGAGGATCATGAAGATGTTGAATCATCCCAACATCGGTGAGTCACCCTGAAGCGTGGGCTTCCACTCTGACATCACTCACTTTGAACCCACCTAAATTGATGTAGTAAGATTGGATTACGACACTTCTGCTTTTCTCTCTATTTTTGCTTTCACTCATGCCGTCTTCCTTTTTTGTTTCACTCTTTCCTCTTATTTCGATTATTCTTTGTACTGGCTTCCTCTCCTCTGCCTCTTTTGTGTTTTCATGTCCCTCTGCTTTACTGTCTTTTCTCTTTCTGCTCCCAGTCAAGCTCTTTGAGGTCATAGAAACGGAGAAGACTTTGTACCTGGTAATGGAGTACGCGAGTGGTGGTAAGTGCATCTCGCTGTGAAAGCCTGATGCTGGGCGCTGTGCATGATAGTTTCCCACAACCAGAAAATGTTTTTGGCAGCATCTACCATTGATTTAATGTTATTTGTTCATTGGGTTGTCAGAATTCTTTCATTTTTATTTTCCCCTTTTCTGCATGAGGTTTTTATTTTTTTTGACTGGACTGCAGTAAGTCTAAATGATGACATCACTAACTTACTTTTCTTAGCTCAGTGGTTGTAAACAAGATGTTTATCTCAAAGTTAAAAATTTTTCTGGCATTATATTCCTGCTCTTAATCTCCTGTCTCCCCCCTCTATCTTCCCAGGAGAAGTTTTTGACTACTTGGTAGCTCACGGAAGGATGAAGGAGAAAGAAGCCCGTGCCAAATTTAGACAGGTGCATTTTTAAATTTAGAAGATTGCTTCTTTTTTACTTTGCAAGTCTGTGTTAATGATCTATTTGTGTAAAAGCTTCACTTGATTGATTTGCATGCCTGTGCAAAAACCTTGCCTCCATTTTTCTGCACAGTTGCCGTTTTTGCCATTCCCCATAAAGTCACAAGGCATCCATTATGTGCACAAAATTATCGGAAAATTTCTGATTTGATGCGGATCTTTTCACTCTGGTTTGTCCTTTCCTGGAAGTTTCAAGTGTAAAAGCATTGAAAAAAGATGAGTTGCCATTTCCTTACTGACATTTGCCAAATTACTGCAGATCTTTCATTATATTTGATAATTATCTTGTAATTTTGATTTTGAAAATGAGAATCAGTAAATGCCAGTAAAAGTAATCCTTGATCCAAATCTCTTCTAGCGATATTGCAGAGCTGCTCTGTTCTGCATTGCCACATTGCATTACGGATGATGACATAACACCAAATGCACAAGTTTGGCCTTAATGCAACTGTGTTTATTCAGATTTTAGCCATGATGGAACTTTGACAGCGAACGTTTCAGCACGTCATCTTTTCAAACATTTCACCTCGAAGTCGAAGTTTCTCATCATTTTTCTCGCTCCACAGATTGTGTCAGCGGTACAGTATTGCCATCAGAAGTGCATAGTACACCGAGACCTCAAGGTGAGAACTCGCGCAAACGTTATTGTTGAAACAAGATTTTGATCAGTTTCAATATGTAATTTCACAGTTTTAAGATTTAAAAAAAAAAAAATCTCATTACAAACAGGTGGCCCAGTGATTAATCACACAGATTATATAAGGCACCTACTTGATGCCTGAAGCTGAACACAATTTTTTTATCTTAATCTCTCTTTTTTTTTTTTTTTTTTTCCTTTCCTCCACCACTGGATTATTTTCCCCTTGTTTTATCCTAAATTCGGTCATACAGGCACACAAACAGATGTAATGCTTTCGGGTCATTTTGGTTCATAGTTTGATGCAGTGTTGTAAATCCTCTTATTGTGCCTGTGACGAGACATTATCATGATTACTGTTACTGCAACCAGTAGTCACCTCTTATCTCAGATTATTTTCCCAGTATTGCTGGATCCCCCCCCCCCCCCCCCCCCCCAAGTTATTTGCATTAACTGGCTAACCCTGATTAAACCTGTCGGCTCATCATACTAGTGTTCAGTTATTTCTTGGTGCAGAACTTACACATGATGCTCGAGTTGTATTTAACACACACACAGCTGAAGAGTATTTTGAGATGAGGAGATTGCACTTGTTACTAGGCAACCATCCTCCTTGCTCATGAGCTGACTTTGGGATGAGAAAGACAGACAGACACAAGAATAAAACTAGTAACTGGCTTAGCCGTGTGTGCCGTTTGTAGGCCTCAGGCTGTTATTGTGCAACCCCACCTGCTGTTACCCGGCCGCCTGTTTTTGTTTTCTCTGATGAAAGATGTTCAGATAATCATCTGGAGTAAGTGATATAACTGTACCTTCACATGTATTCGCATGGCAGATCATTCGACAGGGCAGACTGGATTCAAACCGTGTTTCTACAACCAGTGTTTTATTGGATACGCTATTTTAATGCATGTCTGATGAAAGGTGGTAGAACATGAATGTCACCCACTCACCTCGGTCTTATGCACCGATGGAAGTCATCATACACATCAACACAGAGCTCAGCGGCACTTGTTTGCAAGTCACACTACAAGGATGTAACTGTGCTATCAGACCCCGAGAGGCTTACATTTGTCAATAATAATTGTCATTTTGTAATTATGAAGATGTTCAACATTGAAAAAGTTGTAAGCAATGTGATTTGTGCAATGTCATTACGTTTAAATGAGATAAACAGAGTTTTGTTCACAAGTAGATCATATTTTTGTGCTCATAACATGCAGAGGGGAACTGACAATAATGGAATATGGAGGGGGGGGAAATAAAGTTGAAATTATGAGATTTTAAAAAGTCAAAAATTGACTGTGACATAATGTTAAGATTCTAAGACAAATGTTGAACAGTCTCAAAAACTGTTCCAGAAATTGAAATTTTGCTTTATCTCAGGGGTTTTTTTGTGTGTGTGTGTGTGTGTGTGTGTGTGTGTGTGTGTGTACTGTCATACACTACTGTCTTCACGTTATAATCATTCAGTAATTGTCAGCCACCCCCAGACTTCCATAAAAAAAAATAATTGGAGACAGGAACTCCAAAAAAAAAAAAAAAAAAAAAAAGGTATCACCATTAAATCATAGGGCAATGACACATCAGGCAAAATGCATTCTAAATGTCTGTGTCTCTCGTGTTGCATTGCATACTGACAAATGAATCCCTGGTTTATTTTTTGAGCATTATTAACTTTTTTATTTTAATTATTTTTATGGTTACTCTGCAGGCAGAGAACCTGCTGCTGGATGCTGATATGAACATCAAGATAGCAGACTTTGGTTTCAGTAATGAGTTTACTTTGGGGAACAAGCTAGACACATTCTGCGGCTCTCCACCTTACGCTGCCCCAGAACTCTTCCAGGGCAAGAAGTACGACGGGCCTGAAGTGGACGTCTGGAGCCTTGGCGTGATCCTCTACACGCTGGTTAGCGGTTCACTCCCCTTTGATGGACAGAATCTCAAGGTCAGGAAGTGTTTGTGTCTATGTATATTTGTATGGTATCAGTGGAGATTGTGTGTGGTAGATGGGTTCATTATGCTGGTTTTTACCACACTCAGACATAAATCTTCAGAACGGTTGAATGTGCAAAAGTGATTTTGTGGTGTTCCTGGTACAGTGAGGCAAATAAATATTTGATCCACTGTCTATTTTGCAAGTTTTCCCACCTACAAAGAATGTTGAGGCCTGTAGTTTTTATATCACATTGTATGATTTTGAAATAATTGATTTGCATTTTATAGAATGAAATAAGTATTTGATCAACAACCAACCAGCAAGAATTCTGGCTCTCACAGACCTGTTAGTTTTTCTTTAACAAGCCCTCTTGTTCTGCATTCTGTACCTGTATTAATTGCACCCGTTTGAACTTGTTACCTGCCTAAAAGACACCTGTCCACACAATCAATCAGTCACACTCCAACCTGCCCACCATGGCCAAGACCAAAGAGTTGTCTGACACCAGGGACAAAACTGTAGAACTGCACAAGGCTGGGATGGACTACAGGACAACAGGCAAGCAGCTTGGAAGAAGACAACTGTTATGATTATTTATTAGAAAATGGAGGAAACGCAAGATGACTGTTAATCGTCCTCGGTCTGGGGCTCCATGCAAGATCTCACTTTGTGGGGTAAGGATGATTCTGAGAAAGCTCAGAACTACACTGGAGGACCTGGTCAATGACCTGAAGAGAGCTGGGACCACAGTCACAAAGATTACATTAGTAGCACACGATGCCATCATGGTTTAAAATCCTGCAGGGCAGCAAGGTCCCCCTGCTCACGCCAGCACATGTCCAGGCCCATTTGAAGTTCACCATTGAATGTCTGGATGATCCAGGGGAGGCATGGGAGAAGGTCATGTGGTCAGATGAGACCAAATTAGAGCTTTTTGGAATCATCTCCAATCGCCATGTTTGGAGGATGAGAACGACCCCAAGAACACCATCCCAACCATGAAGCATGGGTGTGGAAACATCATTTTTGGTTGTGCTTTTCTGCAAAGGGGACAGGATGACTGCACCGTATTGAAGGGAGGATGGATGGGGTCATGTATTGCGAGATTTTGGCAGACGACCTCCTTCCCTCAGTAAGAGCATTGAAGATGGGTCATGGCTGGGTCTTCCAGCATGACAATGACCCCAAACACACAGCCAGGGCAACTAAGGAGGGGCTCTGTAAGAAGCATTTCAAGGTCATGGAGTGGTCAAGCCCAGTCTACAGACCTCAACTCGATGGAAAATCTTTGGAGGGAGCTGAAACTCCAAACCTGAAAGATCTGGAGAAGACCTGTATGGAGGAGTGGCCCAAAATCCCTGCTGCAGTGTGCAAACTTGGTCAAGAGCTACAGGGAACGACTGACCTCTGTAAATGCAAACAAAGGTTTCTGTACAAAATATTAAGGTCTGTTATTCTATTGGATCAAATATTTATTTCATACAATAAAATACAATTTTATTATTTAAAAATCATACAATATGATTCTGATTTTTTTTTCTTTTTTTTTCTTTGTAGATTCTGTCTCTCACAGTTGAAGTTAAGGTCTAAAACAGAGCAAACTCATTACTGAATAGCTTTAATCCTCTCTGTGAACCACATACTCAAATCATTCAGTGGCCTGATGTGTCACTCTGGAAGTGAAGACTCTTTGAGTGGGCTATATGACTCCACATATGAATATATTGATCGTGACCTGACTAAATATGCCATTATGAAATCTCTGTTTGGTGCGTTTAAAACGTACATTATTTTTCTTTCTCTAGAGTGTACAGATTAAAGCACCTTTTGTATATATAATTTTTCTTCTCTCCTGTTTTGTGCCAAGTTGTTCCTTGGAATAACATCTAATTCTGTTACTAATGCAGAAAAAACATGCAACTTCAACTTTACATGATTGTTTCTACCTTTCAGATGATGGAATTTTAATCTTTTAAGTGTAATTCTTGGAAATACTTGGCTTTAATGATGATTGAATGTTTTAAGCTTCTTAAAAGCAGGTTTCTGATTTTACAGCCATGCTAAAACCTGTCACTACATGGGTTCACCTCCTTACTGTCTGAATAAATGATTATTAAAAAACCCGTCATGCATTTACTGGCATACCATGAAAACTGATTTCATTCTGTAGAGAAAAGCTGAATTATGTACTTTGACATGTGGAGATGTTTAGCATTGAAGGTGCTTTTATTTTTCTTTGTATTCATGATGCTTAATATGGAAACATTTTGCAAATAGACTACGAGGTCTGTCCATAAATTATCGTACCTTTTTATTTATTTTTTAACTATATGGATTTGATTCATATGTTTTCACGTCAGACAAGCTTGAACCCTTGTGCGCATGCGTGAGTTTTTCCACGCCTGTCGGTGATGTCATTCGCCTGTGAGCACACCTTGTGGAAGGAGTGGTCCTGCCCCGTTGTCGGATTTTCATTGTCTGGAAATGGCGGAATGATTTGGGGTTTTTTTCCATCAGTTTTTTTCAGAAGCTGTTAGAGACAGGCACCTGGAAACTATTCGAAAAATTTATCTGGCTTTCGGTGAAAATTTTACGGGCTTCACAGAGAATAAGGTCTGGTAGTACAGCTTTAAGGACGCTCGGCGCGCTCCGAGCTGCGACAACACGGCACAAGCCACCGGACCATTTCTGAGCTCATGTCTATCGCGGCTTTCAATGCTTACCAGTCCAGTAAGCATCAGTGAAATTGTGGATAGCTGGACATGTCCAAACTTGTCCTCTGACACGCCGACACGGAGGTGTTCCTTTGTCTCGCTTCCAAAGCGAATCGGTCGTGACGTGCAAAGCCTCCGCGTGGCTTTCCATGACAAAATCTCTTGTTAAAAGTGAAATCTGCCGGAAAATGGCTGATGTCCAGCTCTTGTGATAACCAGAGAATTAGCACACGACGGTCTCGTATCCACAGAGCCATCAGCTCAGAAATGGTCCAGTGACTTGTGCCGTGTCGTCGCAGCTCGGAGCGCGGCGCGCCGAGCGTCCTTAAAGGGGTCCTTAAAGCTGTACTACCAGACCTTATTCTCTGTGAAGCCAGTAAAATTTTCACCGAAAGCCAGATACATTTTTCGAATAGTTTCCAGGTGCCATTCTCTAACAGCTTCTGAAAAAATTTTGATAGGAAAAAAAACCCAAATCATTCCTCCATTTCCAGACAATGAAAATTCGACGATGGGGCGCGACCACTCCTTCCACAAGGCTTGCTCACAGGCGAATGACGTCACCGACAGGCGTGGAAAAACTCACGCATGCACACAAGGGTTCAAGCTTGTCTGATGTGAAAACATATGAATCAAATCCATATAGTTAAAAAAAATAAAATAAAAAGGTACGATACTTTATGGACAGACCTCGTACACTGAATGAGCCTTCTCCCATGTGTGAAAGCTGCAAATAACAACTAAAAAGGCCAAACACCAGCATTATCAAAGTGCCAGGAATTACAAGGATTTTTTTTTTTTTGCTCTCCATGACACCCACATAGCAGACTGCCTTTGAGTTTGAAATGCACTCTGTTGACGAGAGAGGTTGTGCTTATCTTTCCAAATGGATTGATAGTTTAGATTTTTCCTGAAAAAAGAAATGAGTAATAAAATAAAATCTGAGGCTGTAAGAAGAGTCCTTACAGATATGGTGGGAGGCCTTAAAATATTTGTGGACTTTTATAAATATTAAGTAATATATAAAATACTGTGATGTTACTGTTTGTTAGCAGTTCAGTTGCACAAATGCATAAATTACTTTGAGGCCTGTATGCATTTCTGTTCCAAAAGCTTGACAGAATTTGTGTTCAACCTTTTACAGCACCAACTTACTGTTGACTTGGCAGTCATGTGCTTTTATTGTGAAGGATGATAAGGATGTGATGAGTTGGTGTCACCAGTAACTTCACCCTTTTTGCTTCAGTAGCAGCGCATAAAACAGGATAATTCCTGCAGTAACATGCTCTGCCGGCATGTTGGTTTAATCGGATATGAAAATAAAATAAAAAAAGCACAAGCTGTTCACTGGTTTCAGTTGAGACACTGTTTTCTGTCTGAATGCCGTGTTGCAACTTGAAAGAAACACTTGAATGGCTAATAAATAAATAAATAAATAAATGTTTTCTGATAAATAGCGCAGCTCTGTTTATGCGGGGCATTATGTTGTTATACCACATTTGACTGTAGTAAAGGTAACACTATCTATAGTTTCCGTGGGCTACATTTAGCATCAACCACGATGAGTCATCTTCGTCTTGTGTGACCACATATGATCCCTGTAGCCCCATTTAACATTTTCTTCACTACAGCTTGTATAAATTGCTGTAGACTTTCAGAAATCTGGTAGTTTTGGAAACCTTTGTTGTTAAATTTTGATTGGGGGGTGGGGTAGACATCTGAATTTTAATTGATATGGACATTTGTTAATATGCATGCTTAGAACTTGATCTGATGTCTGTGTGACTGGACGGGATATTTGGAATTTCCTGTTGACTTTTTCTGCCGTTGCCTGTCTCCAGGAGCTGAGAGAGCGCGTGCTGCGTGGTAAATACAGGATTCCCTTCTACATGTCCACAGACTGTGAGAACTTGCTCAAGAAGTTTCTCATCCTCAACCCTTCCAAAAGAGGCAGCCTGGAGGTACGCAGTGATGAGAAACCACACCTTGGTTTCATACATTTAAACATGGTATCTCGGTGCACTTTTCTGTCAGCTGCGGAGTTGTGGGCTTACACGCTTTCCACCAACTGAATATTATGCGTAAAGTCAGCTTTGATCTACTACTGTATGTGTTTACAGCTGAAGTGCAAAGTGCTTCCTGAAGGCATGGTAAATATTGGGATTCAAGAGTTCCCAAAAGTGACCTTGTGTCACAATTGGCCTGTTTATCAACTGACTGAGTCAAAAAAGTAATTTGACATTTGCATTTGTTGACATTTTATGTTTTGCCTGTGTTAAGAGCTCACGCTTCAAACACGGTGCTGGAATTTGTTCCCGCTTTTCTTCATCTGTGAGATTTAAAGCAACAAAGCTCTTGTTTGAGATGTTAAGAGCATCAGGAATATGATACATTGCTGAAATATATGTCAGGCACAAACAGTTGTACATTTTCAAGTTGTATTTTATGCCTAAACTCTTGGTCTATATGTCTACAATTTGCACCAAACCTTGATCTGTTGCAGGCGCTGTCGTTTTATACTAAAGGCAGTTTATCTCTGTTTTTACCTTTCTTTCCTAATGACCCCTTATTTATCTTGTCGTTCCCTTTTCCCCACCATCCTCCTTTACCTGCTTTAATGTGTCATGCCGCCTCCGCTCTGCTTGGATTGCTCCTAGCAGCAGATAATGAGGGATCGGTGGATGAATGTGGGCTACGAGGAGGATGAACTCAAACCTTACATTGAACCCCAACCAGATTATAAGGACCCGAGGAGGACAGGTAGGCCAAGAGATGGTGACTTTTATTTTTTGTTTTAAATACTTCAAAATGCCTTTTCTAACCTTGATTGAAAAATATTTTGTTTTCAGCATTAACAAGCTGTTGTTAAAAAAAAAAAGGAAAAAAAAGAAAAAGATGAGCCAACC
Organism: Thalassophryne amazonica; assembly: GCF_902500255.1. Taxonomy (NCBI): domain Eukaryota; kingdom Metazoa; phylum Chordata; class Actinopteri; order Batrachoidiformes; family Batrachoididae; genus Thalassophryne; species Thalassophryne amazonica. Next base: position 21,551,112 of record NC_047125.1, on the reverse strand, counting down.
TAAAGTTTATCACTTTTGTTATAATTTAGCATTGCTTTTGTCTGTGTGCAGACATCATGCTGCAGATGGGATTCTCTCAGGAGGACATCCAAGACTCACTGGTGAACCAGAAGTACAATGATGTCATGGCGACATACCTGCTCCTGGATTACAGGAACTCTGAGGTAAACTGTATTGTACACAATAAAACTTCTTCTGTCACAACACCACGTTGGCTTATCGTCAACCAAGGTGATTGACCAAAAATATCTAGAAACTGAACAGAACCTCACAACAACTCTGCGGGAACGTGCTTTGATCATTTGTACGAGATTGAAAAATTCTGTAGAAATCCAGTCTATACAGGTGCATTTCAAACAATTAGAATATCATCAAAGTCCAATATTGGTCAGTTATTTCAGAAAGTGAAAATGTTATGTATTCTAGATTCATTGCATGTAAACTAAATGTTTCAGGCATTTTTTAAATTTTTAATATTTTTAATTATGGTCTGTGGCTTTGGAAAATAGAAGAAAACAAATCTCAAAATGTTGGGATATTTCACAAGACAGACACCCCCCCCCCCCCAAAAAAAAAGAAAAAAAAAAAGATTTGGAATACAGAAATGTTGAATGTCTAAAAATTATTTTCTTTTATGGAGTCAACACTTGATTGGTTCTCCTTTTGCACAAATTGCAGCGTCTGCCCAGGTGTTACAGAAGCCCAGGTTGTTTTCATAGTAGCCTTCAGTTTGTCTGAAGACTGTCTTTCTAATTTTCATCTTGACAATACCCCATAGAGACTCTATGGGGACGATCAAGTACAGTAATACCATGATCAGTAATCCACTTACGAGTTGTTTTGGCACTGTGCCCAGTTAATTTGGCAGCAATAAATCAATTGAAATGGAGTTAAGTTTGAAGTAGTCATGATGACGTTTTGAGGCCTTGCCTCTGTCTTCATTTCTCAATTCATGTTGATAAGTAAATTTTCAAAAACTGACTGTAACTTATGAGTCATAGAATAAATATTAGTTTTGCATTTCTTTTGTGAACATATGACCTTCAGCCTTGTATTTGAACACATGCATTTGTGTTTAAAATGCTCACAAGAGGACACCAGATTATACTTTCTGCCATTGTACACACTCAAATAAAAATCTGTTTTTACCCCATTCAGCTGGATGAAACGTCTCTCAAGACACGGCCAGGAAGTGATGTAAGCAACATAAATGCCCCCTCTCCGCCTCACAAGGTACAACAAACATATAAGCAGTGTCTTGTAAACTTTGTCACTTCTTCCCGTTGAACACGGGTCTTCGGGATTCTGCCAGTGAGTGTATGCCAACACAGAAACACTTTGTGAATTGAGGTTTAGTACATGGCTTTTTCTGTCAGTTTGGAGCACACAATTGAAGCTTTCCACACACTCCTCGTTGGCTCACATGTACAGCAGGCATTATTGACATTTTACCAAACACATCAAATAGTCTCATGTGGTGTTTTATTATTCGTCTATTAGGGATGTGAATCGTACATCAACTCAAGATTCAATTCGATTCCGATTTTTGGGGTGACGATTCGATTCAGAATCGATTTTTGATTCAAAGAGCTCTGAGAAATAGTTATATTACTTAAAAAATGTTTATGTTTAAGAAAATGCAGCTTTACAAGGTTAATCAAGTGATTCTAGATGTAAATTTACTTATCTGCTTTGCTCGTTCGGAGTTGACTGGCAGTTTAGCGAAGCGCTGGTCAGTAGTCGGTAGAGACCGCTGCTCCACTCCTTTTAGCTCCGGGTGATGACGTAGCATGTGGGCTTGCGGATTTGAATTGTTTCCGGAGTACTTAACTTTCATTTTGCAGATTTTGCACACTGCACAAGTCATGTCAAGCTCCTTCTTACGCAGCAAATAATAAAATCCAAAATGCGCCCAAACATTTGCCTTCAGCAAAGACGGTGCTGGCTGAATTAGCTCCTCATCTGCCATGCTAAGCTTCAGCTCACGAATGTTTGAAGCACGCCGGACCCCCCACCCCTCGCGGAGACGCTGTAGTACGGAAGCCGTTGCCTGACAAACAGTACACGCAGCGAGTAAGCAAGGAAATGTTTAATAAAATGCTTTTAAAAAATCGATTCTTGGACATTTTGGATCGATTCAGAATCGTAATATATAAGAATCGCGATTCAGACGTGAATCGATTTTTTTCCGACACCCCTATCGTCTATAGCAACTCTTGCGTGGGTGATAGTGAATAAAAATGTGGATAAAAGCAATTCCGAAACACATAAATGTAAATATTTATTTTTGTGCACCTGTTTAAGAATGGAACGAGTACATATACTGTATTATAAATACATTATACCTTTTGAAATATGATAAGAAAGTAAAATGTATGTTGAACCAATAGATTTTGAAATATTATTGATATTGTGTTACTAGAATGATACCTCAACACCTCAATTTTTACTTCAATTTTTCCTGCCAGAGTTCTAAAGCCTTGTTTCCACTGAGTGGTACGGGTCAGAACAGTTGTGTGGCTTGGCTTGCGTGTCCACTGCCAGTACCCTTTTGTTTGGTAGGCAGAGCATGTAGATGTCTTCATGCACGTCACAGACCGCGTGTATGCTGTTGCATGGCTTCACCCCCTCCACACAGTGTAATTTAACATTTTTTAAATTTAATTTAATTTTCGTCTTGGTGCATCATGGGATTTATTTTCATTGCATGCAGAATGGTGAAGAATCGACTGATGCCTGTGGTAAATGGTGGTGTGAGTGAATGAGGCGCTGCGACTCTTTCAGCTTTTAAAATAAGTTAATTTTGTTGTGGGATAAAGCACCGGCATCTTTGGTTCGGGCTGAGAAACGCACCCGGTGCAGATAAACACAGAGGGACTTCTTTAAAAATGCTGCTTTTCTTCAGCCACGACAAGGAATTAAAGTATTTCCAGACATCGTTTTCTAAAATAAGGACTCTTTATGTGGGTAAGTTTTTGTCAGGCTGTGATGATGAATCCAACTGAAACGAAGTAATAGGTGAAAAAGTGGTACGGTATGGATTGTTATTTTGACACCATTTCCTAAATCTGGATGTGGAAACACACAAAGTAGTGTGCCGTACTGTTCCATACCGACCTGGACTGCTCAGTGTAAACGGGGTTTTATTGGATCGGTCTGGACGTTCTTCCATACAAATTTGGCTCATAGGTCCACAAAATCATGGAGCCAGAATTTTGACTTTCAATGTGCAATTTCTACAGCAAATGGGCATAATTGGAAATCAAAATTTCAAGTTGCGGCTACTCCACGTGTTCTTATTAGATCGATGTGAATTTATTTGGTTTTCAAACTGGTCTCATAGAGCCACAAACTAATGGAGTCAGATTTAAAAATTCCTGTCTGCAATTTCCACAAGACAATCAGTGAAAATCAGGTCAAACAGCAAAGACACAACTCTTTCAATGGCTCTTCCTTGAGTATTAGTTCATAAATATGAATATGAACTCCATCATCCTTTCAGTCAATCCAAGAGGAACAGGGTAGATTATTCTGGTACAGAAAGAATTTTGGGGATTGGGGTGGAGGGGTGAATCTAGTATTGTTTTGAGACATTTCTGTTTTCTTGTGGCTCAGGCCAGCTTGTATTTGAAAGACTTTGTGGAACTGCACAGGCCCACTCAGTGTTTTTTTTTAGTTTAGAACTTTACCATTCTTCTTCGGTCATTTCATTTTGACTAAAAAATAAATCAACAAAAAAATACCTACCCCCCCCAACAGATTGTTGTTGTGAGTGCACATGGCAGCACACAGAAACACACGTTAACCTGTAAGTGTATTTTTCCTCTCAAAGGTACAACGCAGTGTGTCATCCAACCAGAAGCCTCAGAATCGCAGAGCCACCGACCACCAGGGTGAGACTGGTGTTTTTGTTTTGGAGGAGTATCAGTCAAAAATGGCACAATCATAACATTATTTTTGGTCAGGGATCGATATCCAGCAGTGCCTGCTGTCTCGTAAGCTAGTATACATATTCAGATGTAGCCTCTGACAACATTTCAACAGGAAACATGAGAAATGAGAGACATGATACAGATGGCAGAGATGTCCAGAGGTTAAAGTGATGGAATGTCTATTTCTAAACTCTGAACATCTGTTATTTTCTATTCATGTAGGCTCTTCCTACTCAAAGAGGGGTGGTCAAGTAGACAACAGGAGTGTAATGGAGGATTCTGGGAGGAAGGGCTCATCAGGCAGCTCTACAACCAAGGTTCCGGCCAGCCCACTGGTCTCATCTGACCGCAAAAAGAGTGCCACACCCTCCACAGTGAGATCAAACACTCGCCCCTTTTACAAGGCTTTTCCAGCATGAAAGCTGTGTGCAAACTCTGGTTCTTTGGCTTGGAATATGAGTTTATATGTGACACTGGACTTGTAACATTTTATGCTGCACTTTTCTCCAAAGACCAAAACAATGAAAGTAAATTACTTTTCAAAGATTTCTTGATACACATAAAATATGCCATGGATCATTGTCCTCTTCCCTCAGGAGTTAGTTTGCCGTAAAGCTGTATTCCAGCTGTGCTGGTGACCTCCTGGTGGAGGCACCAACCACAACAAGCTGAGGTCTGCGATGTCGCTGCTTTGACCAGGCGATACTTAAGTGTGTCTTTTATTTCTATATTCCTCAATATTAAAGGCTGAAACTTAGAATAGTAATAATAATCTTTTCTCTCATGCTGTGTTTTAATTATTTAAAGTTCAAGCCTGCTCTAAAAAAAATGAAAAACTTGACAACTCCAAGGTTAATAATAGTATGATGGAACAGATTATTTTGACAAGATACAGAAAAAGGTTTCCAATCACAATTTAAGATTTCATTAAACTTGACGTGTTAATGTTTGGAAGTTATTGTATTTGTGTGGAACTTTTAAAAGTAAGGCCCCATTTAAAAAAAAAAAAAAAAAAAAAAAAAAAAAAAATATATATATATATATATATATATATATATATATATATATATATATATCATCCTTGACATCAGGAAAAATAATGAGGGAGGGCTGATTTCTTTTTCCTAAGAAAGAGAAACAATACAGTAAGATTTTGAGGATGGGAAAGGAAACTTCCCCTTTGCTATTGAGCGCAAGTGTTTTTTGGCACTATTGAGTTGCCATAAAAGAAGTGAACGTGGAAAAACTCACCTTGGAACCGTTATACTTAGCGTCCAAGCTTCCTCCATTGTCCAGAGCATACCACATGCATACTGGCTGAAAATATCGCTCATGGTTGCCTCTGGGAAAAAGCTCACTCCTTACCATGGCTTCACCTTCTTGATTATGTCACCAGTCTGTACGACCTCGCGTCTGTGGTTGTCAATGATGACAACCGTAACCGGCTCAGTAAACTTCAGCCACAGCACACTCACCACATAGCAGACGTGCCGGTTCTTGCAGCAGCTCTACCGCCATCAATAAAATTTGGCAACATAAAAGAAGAAAAAAAAAATTTGATGTGGGCTGAGTTTGGCATGCGAGTGGGGAGGATAAACTGTTTTTTTTTTTTTTATGGGGCCTAACTGCTACAAAGTGCTTAGCAAATCTAGCACAATGAAAATGAACAAAACAAACACAGTATGCCTTATAAAAGTAAAAGAATCTTTAAAATGTTGACTAGTTTAATTCTAGATACACCATCCCAATCTATACATTTTTAAATATTGATTTGGTAAATATATAAAAATACAGATTGGAAAATTTCCAAAGTTGGACATATGTATATAATGAGGATTACACAAAAAAGTTTGAAAAGGTATTTCCATTGTGGCCCTTGATTTATGTGTGTATATATGACATGACTAATCTAACATCGACTTCTTTTTCACTGTTGGAACAAAGACTAAGCCTGGAGCATCAGTGGCCTGAACACAAGATGGTTTATGATGTTCCAAAAGTCCACAAATTAAACTAATGGTTAAAAAAAAAAGTCTTGCTCAAGAACCTTTAAATGCACATTGAACCCATGAAGATACCACATATGTGTGCTTCTGCTTTCAGAGCAAGAAAAATTACTGTATTTTCTGGAGTATTATATGGTATAGGTGTATATGTTGCATCTGTCAAAAAATGCATCACAAGGGAGGGAGGGGGAGAGGGAGGGAGAGAGAGAGAGAGTTTCTGTATGTTCCGGAGTATAAGTCGCACCTGTCAAAAAATGACTCTTATAACAGTATATAAGTCGCACCTTTTTCTGTTATGAGCGCTTTAATTTGGAATTTTGGTGCATTGTTGTCGTGTACTTTTTTTTATTACTGGCATTATTTTATTATTAGAGTTTATTTTGTTTCATGCGTTGATTCTCGGGAAAGGTCTGTATAATTAGTCATTATAATTACTATTATTAATAACAAAAGTGTGAATTTTCTGTATGCAAGTCACACTGGAGTATAAGTTGCAGGGCCTCCCAAGATGGGGGGGTTATATGCCGGAAAACACAGTATTTTTGAAACATATTATTTCACAATAATTCAAGAAAAAACATTTTGTAGCAATCTGGAAAGTCTATTCAGTCACACACAAGCCTAAAGAATGTAGAATGTAGGTCGTTTCTTGTTTACACTGCAATGAAAACGTGCTGAAACCTGATTTTTTTTTTTTTTTTTTTTTTTTTTCTCTTATGTAGTTATTCCCCTTTCCCCCACATTTTTGACATGTCACTTTGTAATATGTCCTCGTAGTTAAAAAAAAAAAAAAGGGTAGAGGTAGGTGTGATGTTGCGTCTGCTCTTGCTGGATTTTAACTGCATATTTTCTGTTCTCTGTCCTTCATTTCTTCTTTCTTTGTTCTTCTCTCAGTCCAGCCACAACTGCTGTGCTCAGTGTTTTTAGCCCTCTTGAATCCTTTTTATGTCTCACGTTTTTGCCTTTACTCTTTAATGTACAGAATAGCATCCTGTCCACCGGCACTGGGCGCAGTCGGAACTCACCTCTGGCTGAGAGAGGAACACTGGGCCAGGGCATTCAGAACGGCAAAGACAGGTACTCACACAAAAATGCAAGACGGGTCTGTTCAGAAACACAGGACCAAAGTTCTTCTCACACTCTCTCCTTGGTTATTAGCGATCCAGCCAGTTGCAATGAGGCAGAGCTACTTTGTTACACATGCATGCAAACACACTGATCACAGTTTGTGAATGAAGCAGCTCCACAGCTGTCTCAGTGACTGAATCCAGACCTTGGCTGGTACTCCCCAGAGCTCTGCCAACTGGCTCAGGGAGGCCACGGCTTTCTTTCATGGTGGGGTGAGCCCTCTTGGACAAGCAACTCAAGCTCTCCAAGGAAAACAGGCCAAACACCCAGCAGTTTATCCTTAAATATTTGGATGTCTGACAATCGCAGGACTTAAAAGATCCAATAGATTTTCATACCCTTCTTCACACACTGGTTGTGACATTCCCAGTGATGAAAGCTTCTCTGATGTGGTGCATACAGTGGATCCCGAAAGTATTCAGGGCGCCTGACTTTTTCCACATTTTATGTTACAGCCTCATTCCAAAATGGAATAAATTCTTTTTTTTTTCTCTCTCTCTCTCAAAATTATACTCACAACACCCCATAATGATGACAAAAAAGTTTTGTGGGGATTTTTTTTTTCCTGCAAATTTATTAAAAACAAAGAACTAAGAAATCGCATATACGTAAGTATTCACACCCTTTGCTCAGTGCTTTGTTGATGCACCTTTGGCAGCAATTACAGCCTCAAGTCTTCTTGAATATGCTGCCACAAGCTTGGTGCACCTACCTTTGGGCAGTTTTGTCCATTTCTCTTTGCAGCACCTCTCAAGCTCCATCAGGTTGGATGTGGAGCGTCTGTGCACAGCCATTTTCAGATCTCTCCAGAGATGTTCAATCAGATTCAGGTCTGGTCTCTGGCTGGGCCACTCAAGGATATTCACAGAGTTGTCCTGAAGCCACTCCTTTGATGTCTTTGCTCTATGCTTAGGGTTATTATCCCGTTGAAAGATGAACCGTCGCTCCAGTCTGAGGTCAGGAGCGCTCTGGAGCAGGTTTTCTTCCAGCATGTCTCTGTACATTGCGGCATTCATCTTTCCCTCAATCCTGACTAGTCTCCCAGTTCCTGCTGCTGAAAAACATCCCCACAGCATGATGCTGCCACCACCATGCGTCACTGTAGGGATGGTGTCTGGCTTCCTTCAAACATGATGCCTGCCATTCACATCAAAGAGTTCAATTGTTGTCTCATCAGACCAGAGAATTTTGTTTCTCATGATCTGAGAGTCCTTCAGGTGCCTTTTGTCAAACTCCAGGTGGGCTGCCATGTGTCTTTTACTAAGGAGTGGCTTCCTTCTGGCCACTCTACCATACAGGCCTGATTGGTGGATTGCTGCAGAGATGGTTGTCCTTCTGGAAGTTCCTCCTCTCTCCACAGAGGGATGCTGGAGCTCTGACAGAATGATAATCGGATTCTTTATCACCTCCGTGACTAAGGCCCTTGTCCCCTGATCGCTCAGTTTAGACAGGTGGTCAGCTCTGGGAAGAGTCCTGGTGGATCCGAACGTCTTCCATTTACAGTTGATGGAGGCCACTGTGCTCATTGGGACCTTCAAAGCAGCAGAAATGTTTCTGTGCCCTTCCTCAGATTTGTGCCTCGAGACAATCTCGCCTCAGAGGTCTACAGACAATTCCTTTGACTTCATGCTTGGTTTGTGCTCTGACTTTCAACTGTGGGACCTTATATGTAGACAGGTGTGTGTCTTTCCAAATCATGTCCAATCAACTGAATTTTCCCCAGGTGGACTCCAATTAAGCTGTAGAAACATTTAAAGGATGATCAGTGGAAACAGGGTGCACCAGAGCTCAAAAGGCTGTGAATATTTATGTACATGTGATTTCTTAGGGGTTTTTTTTTTATATATATATATATATAAATTTGTCAAAATCTGGGGGGGAGGGGGGGGGCTTTTTCATGTTGTCATTATGGAGTATTGTGTGTACAATGTTGAGGTGAAAAAAATTGTTTGTTTTTTTTTGTTTTTTTTCCTGCAATTTTGAAATAAGGCTGTAAGATAAAATGTGGGAAAAGTGAAGCACTGTGAATACTTTCCGGATGCACTGTACCACCTTTAAAAGTGGAGATAATTAGTGTGACACTAACCACCATTACCATGATCCAATATGTTAATGCTAACTGCTGTATTTTCTGGAAAATTTCACCACTGTGTATATACAATACAGAACGCCGAACTTTTTTTCTGTTGCAGTTATTACAGTCTAATCATATTGCTCAAAAGTGGCAAAAAACATTACTGGCAACCTGAAGTAATCCAGTGCAAAGAGCACAATAAAAGTTGGACTTTCTATTGGTATTTCAAAGTCTTAATTTTGTGCTTTTCCATTTATTACTTTATGAGATGGAGATATCGTGCTACTCTCGTTTGGTTCATTTCAGCTCTCGTTTCTCCCCACTATTTCTTGAATGTGGTCCCAATAGTGACAAAGGTTTTGTCCTTATTCAAGCTGCTCAATGCCCCCCCCCAGAAAAAAAAACACACACACACACATCCAGTTAATGGCCACTAAAACATTCATTCTGTCAGCAGTCCATCCTGAGGCAGCCCTGCACTTAAATTTGCACACGCACCATTACTCATCCTTAACCAGCAAGATGCTTTATGCGCCTTCTCATATGCACTAAACACAACTCCATGCTCCAGTGCAGCAATCATTGTCATTAATATTTTGTTTCATGCTCATGTATGATTCTCAAGTGACCACCTCATTCCCAGCGTAGTGCACTTTGGGTTTGCTATTATCATTTATGATGAAAGCGGTTTCCATTTTCAGAGTCCAAAGTCTGATTATTCCGGCCCTTGAGTCAATTATTCTTCACTCTCTGCCGGCTCAGCACTACACGGCGATGATGTGATCATTTGGGACCGTTTTGGCTTTTTTTTTAATTTTTATTAATACAATCCTGTGGGTGTTTGTTTTATGCCAGCCCAGTGTTGGTCGTCTGCTTTGATATATTTATATATGTATATATATATATATATATATATATATATATTTATTTTTTAAAGTGGCTTGGTTTAAATGTCATTAATGCTTTGAAAGTTGGGCTTTTATGCTTGTTACCTCCTCGTCCCCTCTCTCCCATTCCTCTTTTTTTCCTCTCTTATGACCTTTTCTAATTTGCTCTTAATTTCATATTCTTTTGCATCACTGCAGATCTTAAGCCACAGATGCTTTCTTAGCTGCTTTTTGCCATCCCCCCCTTTCTAAAGAGATTACAAAGACTTGTGATGGAAAATTAACTCTTACTGGCATTGTATGTATGTACCCCAGATGTGCCTCTTAATAGGCTTACACACACACACACACACACACACACGTATATCACACATGGTCACATTTTTGCCAGGGCACTTAAGAGGCCGTCTAGTGAAAATTATATTTACATCACTGGCCATGCTAATTCCTGTTAAGATATTCTTACTCTCTCTCTTTTTTTTTTCTCTGCACAGTTAGTATCGTTTCACATCCTTCTCTTTGTCCCAGTGTTTCTCAATTCATGTTGACCTGGTTAACTGTGGTGTGTGTTTGTGTGTGTGGACAAAGTCAGGTTGGAGCTGTTTGTATTTTGCAGCACTTTGCAGGTTCTAGCAAAGTTACTGATGAGCAGTCATTCGGAAACAATCCAGTGTGGTTGATCTTAAATTCTTTTAAAATTAAAATCTTAAATTTAATTCAATAAAGTATTCTGTGTTCCAAATACATTCAGGTCCATAAGTAGTGGTGACAAAATTCAAAACTAGAAGCACTCAGAGAGTGCAAACCTCCACCAAGGCCATGGGGTCACTGACGCCATAACATCTACACGCCGTGGAATCATTGAACCTAAAAAAGTCTAACAATGTTTGCTCAGTAGTAAAAAAAGTTTCATCTGCTGTGACTGGATAGCATGTATCCTTAGCGCTTGGCACCACAGTTTATTGCAACTTGCACCTTTCCCAGAAGCTACTGTCATCTGAGCATTGATATTGATATTACATGTGCTTATAGACAAAAACAAATAAGAGACAAAATTAAATTTATTATTCAACTAAACTGCAAATATATGAATTTTTTAACATTTATGAAACACTTCTCGAAACAAGGCCATAGGGTCACTGACCCTAAAGAGATTCCCTCCTTGGCACAGTGATCTATTTCTTTGTCTTTTTCCTCTAAAATTGTATATAATAATCGTTAGATTATTAATATATAAACAAAAATAAATGTAAGAAATGTTACAATTTGAAAACAAATGCACCCAAACGTGATGACAGCTGCAACTGCTTAATGCTAACTTTTAACATTGAAAATGCCATAGACACGCTAACGCGTTAACACCACTAAAATTTAATCACTTGTTTCTCTTGTCATTTCCAACCACTCCACAAAATTTCATCAAAATCTGTTCAAAACTTTGAGTTATCCTGCTGACAGACAGACAGACAAACGCAAACATAACCTCCTTGGCGGAGGTAAAAATATCATTGACCAAATACTTATGGACCTGACTATATTAAACGAGAGGGTGGTGGGAATGCAAAACATACTTTGTGAGATTAGCTAAAGCTAACGATGTGCATTACTTAAAACTCAACTGCAGGTCAACTGAGTTCAGAAGGTAGTCTCCTTTAAAATTCATTAATATTGCATCAACATTTTGCCAAACGCCTATAGTATAGAAACATGTTGCATTTCAAGAGAGGAAGGTGCTAACTGATAAATTGCACAATATATGCCAAGTATGTTGCATTAAACCAGCCAGACAACAAATGGAAGTGGAAAAGATGAAGACCTGACTGCAGATCTTGGACAAAGAACACAGCAAAACACACACACAGCTTCTAATATTAATAAAATGGCTAAAGTCCTTCAAAAATGCGCAGTAGGTGTGCAGTGACACAGCACTGTTTCACTTGAGAGAGGAAATTTTTTTCTTCTTCAGGTTTAGAGGAGTGAGTACATCAAAGAAATACTTTGTGATGCCATAATACAACCCCTGGCAAAAATTATGGAATCACCAGCCTCAGAGGTTGTTCATTCAGTTGTTTAATTTTGTAGAAAAAAAAGCAGATCACAGACATGACACAAAACTAAAGTCATTTCAAATGGCAACTATCTGGCTTTAAGAAACACTAAGAAGTCAGGAAAAGTAATTGTGGCAGTCAGTAACGGTTTCTTTTTTAGACCAAGCAGAGGAAAAAAATATGGACTCACTCAATTCTGAGGGATAAATTATGGAATCACCCTGTAAATTTTCATCTCCAAAACTAACACCTGCATCAAATCAGATCTGGTCGTTAGTCTGCATCGAAAAAGGAGTGATCACACCTTGGAGAGCTGTTGCACCAAGTGGACTGACATGAATCATGGCTCCAACATGAGAGATGTCAATTGAAACAAAGGAGAGGATTACCAAACTCTTAAAAGAGGGTAAATCATCACGCAATGTTGCAAAAGATGTTGGTAGTTCACAGTCAGTTGTGTCTAAACTCTGGACCAAATACAAACATGGGAAGGTTGTTAAAGGCAAACATACTGGTAGACCAAGGAAGACATCAAAGCGTCAATACAGAAAACTTAAAGCAATATGTCTCAAAAATCAAAAATGCACAACAAAACAAATGAACGAATGGGAGGAAACTGGAGTCAACGTCTGTGACCGAACTGTAAGAAACCGCCTAAAGGAAATGGGATTTACATACAGAAAAGCTAAACGAAAGCCATAATTAACACCTAAACAGAAAAAACAAGGTTACAATGGGCTAAGGAAAAGCAATCGTGGACTGTGGATGACTGGATGAAAGTCATATTCAGTGATGAATCTCGAATCTGCATTGGGCAAGGTGATGATGCTGGAACTTTTGTTTGGTGCCATTCCAATGAGATTTATAAAGATGACTGCCTGAAGAGAACATGTAAATTTCCACAGTCATTGATGATATGGGGCTGCATGTCAGGTAAAGGCACTGGGGAGATGGCTGTCATTACATCATCAATAAATGCACAAGTTTACGTTGATATTTGGACACTTTTCTTATCCCATCAATTGAAAGGATGTTTGGGGATGATGAAATCATTTTTCAAGATGATAATGCATCTTGCCATAGAGTGAAAACTGTGAAAACATTCCTTGCAAAAAGACACATAGGGTCAATGTCATGGCCTGCAAATAGTCCGGATCTTAATCCAATTGAAAATTTTTGGTGGAAGTTGAAGAAAATGGTCCATGACAAGGCTCCAACCTGCAAAGCTGATCTGGCAACAGCAATCAGAGAAAGTTGGAGCCAGATTGATGAAGAGTACTGTTTGTCACTCATTAAGTCCATGCCTCAGAGACTGCAAGCTGTTATAAAAGCCAGAGGTGGTGCAACAAAATACTAGTGATGTGTTGGAGCGTTCTTTTGTTTTTCAGGATTCCATAATTTTTTCCTCAGAATTGAGTGGTTCCATATTTTTTTCCCTCTGCTTGGTCTAAAAACGTAACCGTTACTGACTGCCACAATTTTTTTTCCAGATTTCTTAAAGTGTTTCTTAAAGCCAGAAAGTTGCCATTTGAAATGACATTAGTTTTGTGTCATGTCTGTGATCTGCTTTTTTTTCTACAGAATTAAACAACTGAATAAACATCCTCCGAGGCCGGTGATTCCATAATTTTTGCCAGGGGTTGTTGTGGCAGGCTTCAGGAATCCGCTGTTCGGCAGCTCCAAAGGAAAAAGCTTAAAGTTGTAGCTCATAATCCTGAATTGTCCTGTTTTGTTTGAATTTACAACAAAAATGGAATGGTTTCACCCTCCACGAGTGTAAGATTTCCACTAAACTTAGTTCCGAGTCAGTAGTCTTGAATCATTAGCTCACACTCGTCACACAGGTTGGGAAATAAGAAATGAGGCTGTTCGGAGGATCTCATTTTTCTGTCATAGGTGGAGCGAAGAACGAGCCAACAGCAGTGGCAGTGAACGGGGCTGAAGTGGAGCTGTGGGATAAATTCTCCCATGTGGCTGTCATACGCCACCTACTGGAGGTCTTTTTTAAAAACCTCTAAATGAACTCACAGAGGGATCTCAGTGCAGCTCTGTCAGCTTTGTCTCGCTTTCATAAAAGTGAGACTCATATTCTCAGATGTAGATTTAAATGTTCTAAAGCCCGATTGATTTCAATTTATTTGTTTTAAAATAGTCCGTGTATGATTTTGAATAGCTGTGACATTTTTGTCTTTGACAATTTCAGTTGACAGATTATTTAAAAAAAGTAAAACTTTATAGTTGTTCATTGGCTTATTTACAGAACTGCCTCAAACTGTGAAGTGCGTTTTCCTTTGGGTTTAAGAAGTCAGCTCACTTGTCAGTGTTGAATTTTCTTTTTTTGGGGGGGGGGGATCAGAGCCTGACTTTGTCCATGTGCTTTGTGTACAATCCTTTTTATTTTTATTTATTTATTTACTAACAGTTGCTGTTGGTCTTTTGTGCTGTTTGTTACATTTTTGGAGTAGACTTTATGTCAAACGTTCAAGGCACAGAAAGTGAGACGGAGATTGTGGTTTCTTTGTTTTGCACTAAGATGAAGCAATGATACAGCAGCAAAGACCAACTTCCCCTTCTTGCATAATCTTTAATCTGCTTTCTTTAGTCCTCATTTGCACATGGCACTGGTTACCTTTCTGGGAAAAAAAAATCTACCCAATTTGCCAAGAAATTCAACTTTTCCCCATCAGTTTTGGCTTCTTATTGGTTCTCTATTAGTATGTTCCAAAGGGTTTTTGATATGGTTTATGAAATCATGTGATAAAGCGCGACCATTGAGACCATACACCTTGGCAAGAAAAAAATAAAATTCAATTTAAATTTTCCGCACCTTCACAAATTCCATTTTTATCAAACAGTACCTGTATGTAAAAGTCAAATATGGTGTCAACTTCATTTCCACTTAGTTATTTAAAATTCTACTTAACGATGGAGTTATTTTAGTTTGTAACAACTGTCCAATGTCTCACAGTAGATAAATGCAGAGTGAACCTTGATCCAAATGATTCCCAGAATCCATTCTTTCAATTATCTCCACTCAAACTTAACTGTTTGTGTGAGTTTCAACGAATCTCCACATCAAATCGGCAACAAGTCAGTCCCAAGATGCACACGGGTCTGCAAGTGATGTCAAGTATGAATGAACAATGAATGTCAAGTATGGTGAGATGCTGCTTACATAGATGACGTAAGGATGTCAATACTTAGTAAACCAGCTTGACCAAACATATAAATATGAACCTTGGTTCAGACCTTGTTCCAGACTTTTGTGTGGGAAAATCCCATAATAGTTTTTCATTTCTTTGCTCTCCTTTGTGCTCATTATGCAGCCTACGGTTTGTGCAAATTAGCCCAATAAAACGTTGTCCAGAAAATGCATATTAGAACTCGGTGAGTGATACTGCCTAATGTTTTAATCAGTGAAAGCACCAAGACAGATTAAATCAGTTATGATCAGCCAAAAAAAAAAAGAGAAATGTCCTTTTAAACAGAGAGTTAAAGGAAGAAAAACCAGCCGCTCATATGGAGGACAGCTCACATATTTCTAAACCATAACAAACTCCCACAAAATTCAACCCATGAAACATGCCTTTTTTTTAATCACAGTACTTTAGTGTCAGTGTGACTTTTTTTTTTTCCCCAACTTAATCCATGTCCGAAGCATCACAGATGTGTAAAACCGCACATCTCCTTTTATTCCCGTGGAACACCAGAAGTGGACAATCCAAAAGGAGACCCGGCTCTCAGTGCAAGTGGAAAAGGGCGAATGCTTCTGAGCTTATTTCTGTCATTCCTTCATCTTTCCCTCTTCCTTTTCCCTCCCCCAAATGTGTTTAAGTGCTGCCTCTAACCATCTCCACCTCACCTCCCCGCCCACCCATACACAAACTCCGCCCTGTGTGTGTGTTTGTGCGATTTTTGGTGTGTGTGTGTGTGTGTGTGTGTGTGTGTGTGTGTGTGTGTGTGTGTGTGTGTGTGTGTGTGTGTTGGGCGGGGAACTTTTTTATCCCAACTCCCCCACCCCTCCCTCTCAGCCTAAACACTCCGGGTTCCCGCGCCTCCACCGCCTCGGCCGCAGCCGTCCTCTCCTCCTCCTCCTCGCGTCCCCACCATCAAAAGTCCCTGTCCTCCTCCAATCATCCATGCCCCTCTGACCTGCACGCACCACGGCCCAGGCAAGTGTCACTCTGTCTCGCATAACAGTATACATCACCCCGAATCAGCACGCGCCACTCTGTTAACCAGAAATGATGGACAAACAAAGGATGAGGAAAGATTACGACTTGCTCAAAAAGAGAGCGCGGCTCTTTAATTCCTTTTTTAAATGCGCTAATAATCTGGTGCCCAGCTGTGAGCGAGTTTTTCATATTTATCATTATTTATTCAGGTCGGACTCTGAAGAGGTGCTGTTGGTTGCTGTTGTTTTGTTGCACTGCAGAGAGGTTAACCTCTCCAGTGACTTCTGCAAAAAGTTTTGTAAATGCAAATTTGCAAAACTGTAGAGAAGAACCGCAACCTTTGTAAATGATACACTTATACCCTTTTTTTTTTAATAGAGGGAACTCTATATAAATGGTGGTGTTCTTGAAATATCAACAAAATGCCTTCTCTTTGTATCCCAGTGTGGATCAGTAGTGACGGCACAAACTAAAGTTGACGGTCTGTGAAGACAAAAGCCTCTTTGTTGTTATTCTGCATTATCGCCCATGAACATTTTGAAGCAACATTTGCACTGGAGGTGCTTTTAAGGGACGGAATGTAATTATTTACCTTCGTACAGTCTACATATCAGCCTGACTTCACTATGGAGGAGGTGTCCAGCGATTTTTAAGACCAACTGTTGTAGATTTGCCAGTTACTTAGCAACAGCCAGGAAGTACGTTGTGCTGCTGTGAAAAGTGCCTCTTGCATAGATGTTGACATATTTCCTTTAACCAGCCAGAGGCTTGAAAACGTCACATTAACCAGTCGGGCATATCTGAAGACTGAAGAAAGAGTTGAGCAGGTTTTTCTTCTGTTCTGTAGCTCTGATGGAGCAGGGCGTCTTTGTTTATTTTTATTTCCTGTCAGGAAACAAAAAAATAAGTAGACAGATTCAGAGATTTGCAAATATGTGAAGGAGTAGAGATTGATCTGGCTGTCAGTCACTGTCCATGGCTCCTAAACTGCACTTTATATTAACTTGAATAGAAGTACTGTCATTAGTTGGACTGTACACTTGTTAATTAGGTCAAAGGAATAAATGACGACACACTCACAAAACAAGTTGAACAAGTTGACTGGAATCAGTAACTGTGTTGTGGGGAAGTTCTTCAATCATTACTGGAAAATGAAAATCTCAAACCAAAAATTTAATTTTGCTGCTTATTGAGTTATTTCTGCACTATCATAGAACTGAAAAGAAGGAAAGTGTTATTTGAGACAGACGCAGAAATGTTTTAGTTTTGAAGGTGCTGACCACACTGCTGCTCAAACTAAATACGTTTTCCCTGGTAACTGTCGCTGAAAGGTCAAACAATGAAGTGTGTGTGTGTGTGTGTGTGTGTGTGTGTGTGTGTGTGTGTGTGTGTGTGTGTGTGTGTGTGTGTGTGTGTTGAAAGAACCTCTGGATCTGTTCCTAAATGTTTAGGATCTGCAGTGATTAAAGTATTAAGAAATCTAATCTTGACCCAAGTGTATTGAAAAACTATAGGCCGATATAAAATCTATAATTTTGCTCTAAAATTCTGGAAAAGGTTGTTTCACAACAGCTTGTGGACCACCTTACTGATGATAATCTTTCTGAGCCACTGCAGTCTGCTTTTAGAAAATATCAATCCACAGAGACGGCCCTCACTAAAGTGGTGAATGATCTTCTGCTTGCAGTGGATTCGGACACCAATACGATTCTGGTGCTGTTAGATCTCAGTGCTGCGTTTGATACCGTGTATCATTATATTCTACTCGATAGGCTGGAAAATCATTTTAGGATTACTGGGAATGCCATTGGATGGTTGACATTATACCTGACCAATCGTTCTCACTGTGTTTTGTACAGTAACACTACCTCTAACCTTAGTGACATGAAATTTGGGGTTCCACAGGGGTCCATCTTAGGCTCCCTGCTTTTCTTCCTTTATATAGCACCCCTTGGGTATATATTGTGGCAATTTGGGATTACCTTTCATTGCTATGCTGATGATATTCAGTTATAAATGCCAATAACTGCTGGTAATCTCATCCACATAAAATCCTTAGAAGATTGTCTTGCATCAGTGAAAAGCTGGATGTCTAGCAACTTCCTACATTTAAACTCTGGTAAGACTTAAATCATGGTTCTTGGTCCAGTGAGACATCAGCATCAATTTGACCACTAATGCTTAGCCTAGGCTCGTGTATCATACATCACTTTGACAAAGTGAGGACCCTTGGGGTAATTTTTGAGCCTGCATTGTCCTTTGACCTCCACAATAGAGATATTACGAGGACTGCTTTCTTCCACCTGTGAAATATAGCGAAGATTCATCCCATCCTGTCTATGGCTGATGCTGAGACCCTGATTCATGCATTTGTTTCTTCAAAATTGGCCTACTGCAATGTTCTATTTTCTGGTTTACCACAGTCCAGCATTAGGGGTCTCCAATTGGTTCAAAATTCTGCTGCCAGACTTTTGACAGGAAGCAGAAAGTTTGACCACATTACACCCATTTTGGTGTCTCTTCACTGGCTTCCTGTCCCTGTGAGATCAGATTTTAAGGTTCTGCTACTAACCTATAAAATTGTTCACAGACTGGCACGTCTCTACTTAGCTGACCGAATTAATCCCTACGTACCGCCCATTCTCTGTGTTCTCAGGGTGCAGGACTACCTTGTGTCCCTATGGTGAATAAGAAGTCTGCGGGTCATAGAGCTTTCTCTTATCTTGCCCGTTATGTGGAATGATCTCCCTGCATCAATAAAACAGTCAGATTCTGTGGAGACTTTCAAGTCCAGACTTAAGATGCACTTATTTTCCCTTTCGTATGGCTAGCATACTGGTATAGTATGTTACGATGCTTTTACCCTTTTAAATTCGCTTTATTAGTAAAGAGAGCGGGCCGCATCATCAACGTTATCTAAATTCTGGGTCTTTTAGAGAAGCTTAGGGCGAGTGGCCAGCGATCACCTTAGTATTTCTTCTGTTTTTCTTGTGGCTTAAAGGTGATAGAGAGAGGTTGAGTAGGGCATTAATCCTTGTTCTGTGATGTGATATGTAGCCCAAAAAAAATTGGTTGGGTCTGTAATGGCTCAGAACCTTCCTAAAAGGCTCTCTGAAACAGCTATGCTACTATGCTGGGTTTAGAATGCCTCATTTGCCTTTAATGGCGCTGTTTCGGAGCTTATTTGGCAACCTCATTATGAAATGCAAGTAGGTGGCGCTGATCGGTTGCCGTTGTTTGATTGGCTGCCCTTGCTCTCACTGAAAAGAAAGCATTATTTATTTATTTTTATTGCTTTTATATTTTCTGATGTGTTTCTATTCAGGGTTTTTTTTTTGCCTCTTTCTCTAAAATTGTATATAATAATCATATTAATATATAAACAAAAATAAATTTAAGAAATATTACAATTTGAAAACAAATGCACCCGAACGTGATGACAGCTGCAATGCTAACTTTTAACATTGAAAATGCCATAGACATGCTAACGCGTTAGCATCGCTCCCGTTTTTAAGTTATAAAATACATCAACTGTTTCAGAAGAACATAACAGGTCAGTTTAACATAGAAAAGGTAAATAATACTCAGACATATGCTCTTTAGGATTTTAGCAGGAGAAAATTAAGCAAAAGAAAAAGAATAATCGAAGCATTGCTTCAATCTGCGAAGCACTGCTTTGATTGGTTCAAGGTTCAAAGCAAAGCCGCGCTGCATAAAAGTTGTTTACGGACCCGCTGCAGGGTCTGTAATCAATACAGAAATGATCATTTTCCTGACAAACACCCCCCAAAACAACGGCCAGTCTGAAGGACCGATAACATAATCGTTAAGCACAAAGCTTATTGATGTCGGTGGATCGAGTCATTTCTTAACGATACCCAAAAGGAACCGGTTCTCGATACACATCCCTAGCTGCTAAGGGGTTAGCTTATTCCCTTTAGAGGAACAAACCAGAGCTGACGTGCCATTCTAACGTGCAATTCTTACAACAGGAATATGGCGCAACACAGATTTAAAACAAAAGAACTGTACTGATTGCTGGGGTTGATTTTTGTCGCGGAGTCGGAACTGACCCTCTATTGAGTATTAAATGCCGACTGAAGCCAGCTCGAAATCGTGCAAGGTTTGTGAAACAGTCCTCCGTGAAATGCGCAGAGCAAAGAAATAGTCGGCGGTTGTATGTACTGGGGATGCGGTTAAAAATTAATAAAAGCCATTGATCGCGTACAGTGCTTTCCGTGGGAAGATCGTAGTCCGCTAAAACAGCCTGGGAAGGCACACCTGTAGCTCACCATTGCTCCTCTTCCAGTGGTAGGAATGGGTGGGCACAACCTTATGAATAATTAATTTCGAAGGGGCGTGTGTGAAAGGGTGTGGGTGTGTGGGGGGGCTATTGGTGAAAAAGTGACGCAAGTTTTCTCTCAAAAACGGATTGGCCTGTTTTCTAGGGGCAATTCAAAAAAGGAGAAATACTTGAAACAGAGGTTCTGAAAATTGCTGGCACTTCGTGTGTATTCCCCACAGCGGGGAGACTCTGAACTAACACTAAAAACATGAAAAAGATGATTTTGATTCTCTATCCCCTTTAATTGCTATCAAATTATACTGTTTTTGTTGTCTTGCTGCCGCCTCATTCTGTTTTTATTTTTTTATTTTCTCTCTCTCTCTCACTCACTCACTTGCTCACGTCCTGTGCACTGACAAAATTTTCTGTATATTCATTTTGTAAATTGTTTTCTCAATTGTGTCGGTTGCATGGCCCAAGCAGAGGGTCACCCCTTTGAGTCTGGTCTGCTTGAGGTTTCTTTCTGAAATCATCAGAGGGAGTTTTTCCTTATCACTGTCTCCTGTGTGCTTGCTCTAGGGGGTGGGTAAGTTTAGACCATACTTGTGTGAAGCGTCTTGAGCCAACTTTGTGATTTGGTGCCATATAAATGTAATAAATTGAATTGAAATGAACGTGGTCTATATTGACATTAACAGACCCATTTCTTTTTTAAAATGCTGAGAAGCCAGTGTCGCAGACCGAATGGTCCCACACTAAAAATTGGTCCGCCCTGCCTCCGCTGCACATGCGTCATTTCAGACCACAACAGCACATCTGAGACAGAATCTCTTCACCCAAAGCGATCAAATGGATTAATGGGATTATTTATTTATTTAGTTATTATTACTGTTTGCAATTAGTGCAGACAAAACCTACAATTTTCAGTCGCTGAGTGTATATTTCATGACTCTGAAGCAGTTTTAATTCTGCATGAATTACGTTGCCATTGTCCTGTTGAACTCAGTTTGAATTGTAATATAATTCTAAATGTGGCAGCCAAATTATATAATGTTAAATTTGCTCCGAATGCTGTTGTAAAGCAGCATAAAAAATATCAACTCAAACTGCAAAACCACTTGGGGTACGTTGTCGTTCATCCCGTTGACCCACTCCAGTTGCAGTCAATTTGTTGTTGTGGCAGCAAGTTTTATTGAAGCCATTTCCATGTCAAATTGTTTCCTCTTAACTTCAGTGACTGCACAACCTTCAGATGACATGGCGTTAACGGCACTCGTTATGTCTTCTTGATCCCCGGCTTCAGCATGTCCCTCAGTTCCACTGTTTATGCCAATAAAAATTACGGATGGATTGCTACTCACTCGCTCAGTCATCTTCGACTTATCTGGGATTGAGTCGGTGGAGTTGCAACAACTTTTAATCTGAAAAAAATCTTCTTTGACTTTGATGCTTTTTTTTCTTCCTTTCTTTTCTGAAAGAACACCTCTGATATATGAAGCAGAGCATGTTTCCTTACATGGTATTATTGGGACGCTGACTATGGTAATTTACACACAGCTGGACGTCATCATGTTTGTCGGGGTCATCGTGCCTGTATCTGAGGTTATGAGCGGTTAAAGATAAGCATACAAATAAATCTTCTTGCATGAGGCCTGTTACATAAAAGCTCAACTGACAGCACATGTTTGAGCATTAGCTAATCAAGGCCTATTGACATGTTAGAAATGGCATGAAAGCAGTAGCTTTCCTCCCTGAGTCTCACAAACGCACAGTGATTTAAAAAAAAAAAAAAAAAGTTTAAAACTTCTTGGGTCCGGTTGATTGTGATTGTGTGAAAACACACTTGCAGTAATTTGTCACCTCTTTCATGCTAAGATCCTGTAGGATTGGCTTCCCTGTATTTTGTTTGTTTTTGTGTGATGTCATGGTTTTAACTGACTTTATAAGTTTTTAGTATCAGTCAGCTGCATGAAGCTTCAGGATTAACCCACTGCCCACACACACATGCACACTACAGTCTGTCTCCTATTTAAACTCTGCACTTTTAAGTTCCCTGAGAACACCCCTCTCCATTGTGGTTGTAATTGCATTTTAAGTGTTCTGCAGCACACTAAAGCCCCTTTCACACCGGGCCCACTTTGAGTTTTGTCGTGCGGAGTCATAACACTACGTGGAAGCAACCCATTCCCGAGACGATGGAGTTTAACTCCACAACAGCGCGAGGGACGGAAAGGACGAAGCGAATCAGATGCCAAAAATTGAACTTTTTTTTGTTTTGTTTTTTTTTTTTTGCGTCACGTGCTCGACGTAGAAATTAAGTGGCTTCAGCGCAAATGAGGGCAAAGCGACGGTACTCAACGTGACTGGAAGCCACACCCTCACAGTATGTTACCCGACGCAATTTATGATTCCTGCTGTGTTCCATTGTTCCCGAAGTATAAATCAGGCAGGATTGTTTTTATACTGTGTACACAATGCAGTGAAACTACACGCTCAAAAAGAGCACAGGAAAAAAAAAATGCTGATTGCAGCTACTTGCTCTTAAGTTCATAACATTGCAGAGATGGTATGGTCGACATGAGTAGAGATTATTCCAGTATGACTAATCATACAGCCACAGTAAGTATGCCATAAAATACAAAAACAAAGATACTTTTGTGTCTCAGTTTATGTTGCATATTACCAACGGCCCTGGTGCATAATTCTGGGTGATTTTATTCACTCTCTATGTACTTTCAAGTGTATTCTGCTTAACTGCATAGTCTATGCATCAATTTAACATTCTGTAGTTAATATTACTATTTTGCGTGTCTATGCTTCTGCTGTGCTGCACTTTGGAGACTCGAGTCTGTTTAAATGTGCTTTATAAATAAAGTGGATTGGATTCGATTGAATGTGTGCAGATCAAAACATTCATTGTGATTTTGTAGCTTTCTTACGTAAAGCAGCATCTTGTACCATAATGTGTTGCTACATTAAACTGAGATAATGTGCCTGTTGTGACGGCTGTCTGGGGAAAAAATAACAAAAGCCAAGACTATAACTTCGATGGGGGTAATGTCAAGGTGGCCCTGTGGTTGTGTTTTGTCTGCTCTGTGTTGAAGTCTTGTTCTGTTGCATGCGACATTTAGCCATGAGCTTGGGCTGTTCAGAACCTGGTTGGGAACACTGGAGAGAAGGTACCACTCCAATATGTAGACAAGTCTGAGGAATCGGCTCCCTTTTTGTTGACACTTAATCAGCGTGTATGTCCATGCCTGTCTCAATCCCCAGTCCACAGATACCATAGTCAGCGTTCTCTGCATTTCAAAATGACATTCTCATGAATTTGCTCTCTGTTTTTAACAACTACTTTTGCTGCATGACAGTCCATGTTATGCCTTCCTGCACACTGGTAACTGTTATATCTACACAGGGACAGTTTACTGATTGCAAATAAGATCAAGAAGGCCTAGCGTGAAAGCCATCCAGCTGCACCGTGACGGTGCATCAGTCCCCAACCGCCCCTTGCCCCACTCATTTGTGATGCACACACTTTTCAAGGTTAGTCTGGAGTTCAGTCATATTTTTTATAAAATCAAACTTACTAAAAGGTTCATCAAATTCACATAAACAAGGGGACTCATTATGGATTATTAATGCGATCGTGGCGTGTATGAGTCAGGTCCCCCCCCCCCCAAGTTCACAATGAGGAGGTGCAATTTATAAATAGCGGCTGGTGGACAAAAATACAAATGAACAGAGCATGAAAAACCTTACGACTGTCCCGGAAGGTTCATCTTAATAGCACTTGTCCCCACTAATCTACCTGATCCAGCTTTTCCTTGCATCTTTGTCCATCGGGCTCTGTCTTTGTTCCTGTGTACGCGGGTATGTTTCATCACCTGCCTACAACAAAACCTGGTGATCACATTGCTGAAAATAGAATAAAAGTTATCACAGGACTGTTTATCCCATCTTGCACTAATTTGTGTGCTCATTATTATATATGACACAGCTGTTCAGTTAGTTTTTCATTTGAATGTTTTAATGTATGAAATGTCCAACTGAATTTAACGGTAGTAATTAGTGTCAGATTATATATTACACCTGATATTTGTAGTATACACAAATATAGATTATATACCCTGTTGTCAGGCTGACAGGTAAGCCTATTTTCTTTATTTTCCAGTTGCCTCTGTCAAAAGAAAAAAAATGGCCTCTTGAAGAATTAAAACTATAAATGCTGCAGCAGAGTTTGAATTGCATCTTTTTTCTATATTATTTGCTCTTTAATGTGGGATTGTTGTGGTGTATGTTTTATTATTGATATTTATTCTCTTATTATTGTAGTAATTTTGGTTATATTTGCTTTGTTTTGATTCCAAGGAAAGCTCAATATAAATAGTTATTTTCAGGATACAAGTCACACACATAATTGGTATATAATTCACGTTGGAGTATAAATCGCAGAACCTCTCAAACTATTTAAAAAAATGTCTTGCAAACAAAAATGAGCTACATGCACACACAATTTTTCTTCCTTTTTAATTCTCGTCCTGTCATAACTTTTTCTTGTTAATTTCTGTGTCTGCACTCTCACACAGTTGCACGCACAAGCAGATGGAAGGTTGTCACCTAAAAACGGCGCCTTGCAGGGTTTGTGCGTTCAGAGAGTGAGCTGGAGGTTTGCGATGCTTTGCCCTATAGCCAAGGTTAAGCAGATTAACTGTTGGTGTGCGCCAGTGAGCTGATCTGACCCAAATATTGACTCGCTCGACATTGTGGATCAAATAAAACAAAACTAGCAAAAGTATTTGTTTGATTTTTCACACGGATAGGTTAAGCATCACATGGGACTAATTTTTGTCTATTTTGTTTTTCCACCCTCTCTTACCCTCATGTTTTTCTCTGCATCTGCTTCTTTCATTTTCTTTCCTTTGTCTTCTTTCTTCTTGATATGCTTTCTTTTCTCCGTCTCCTTCACCGTGCGAGATCTTGATCTCCACTTTCTTTTCTCCTGTAACCTCTTATCCCTTAAATCCTCTGCACATTTCCCGCTCTCCAACTCTCTCCTCTTGACTTTTGTGTGTTGTGGCCTCCCTCCATTTCTCTTTTCTTGCTGTCTTTCCGTATTTCTTTAGTGCCCCGCCTCAGCGGGCTCCAGGCGCCTCCCCATCTGCCCACAACATCAGCAGCGCGACCGTGAGCGACCGCACCAACTTCTCCCGGGGGGTGGGCATCCGCAGTACGTTCCACGCAGGCCAACAGCGAGTTGCTCGGGACCAGCAGGGCTCCGCCTACCCCGGCGGGCCCGCTTCCCCGTCGCTGTCGCATGGCAACAGCCAGGCCCGAAGACCACACGGCGCCACGGGGATTTTCAGCAAGTTCACATCCAAGTTTGTACGCAGGTGGGTGTTGCAGTGCAGAGGCAGCAGGAAAATATAGGTTTTAGTAATTTCCCGTGGGTGATGAAACACAAAACGTAACTGTACAACTCGGAAAAGTTTTCCATACAAGACTGAAGCGGTTCTGTCGCTTATGCTGCAGTCATCGCTATCTCCTTTTGCTGATCTGTAACTAACATAAATAGAGAGTCAGAAGAAGGCCACAGCTGTTTTCTTCTCTCTAATTTTGTTTGGAGCGGCAGCGATTGAGCAGTAATTTTGGTTTTGAGTCTGCGACTGGTGTAATTTTCCTCCCAGTCGTCTAATTCAGCATCGCAGCTCTGAAGCTGACTTCATGGGTACGTGCTTGTAATGACAGGAAAGCTGGTTTTATTTTTGCGTTGTGTAAGCAGTGGAGACGCGGCCGCCGGTTCTGTTCGGACAGTGAGCTGACAGTGCGCCGCGGCGACTCTTTGGCAGACTCTGACTGAGGACTGTGACTACAGAGATATAGTTGGTAGTAAATGTGATGAAGAGAGTTGAGTGAGACGGAGGAAAGGAGCAGCAGAAGAGGAGCGCCGAGGCCGACGTGAGAGCAGGTGGCGATTTAAAGGTGACGGGAGTGTGCGCGACTCCCAAGACGAAGCACCGGAATATTGCAGTCCTCACACAACCCAGGTGGTGCTGTTATAAGGTGTGTCACAGAAGAAGACATGAGTTTGTAAAACAATTTTTTTTTTTTAGAGCTTCACAAGCAGAAATAGTGTGTGTTTGTGTGTGTGTGTGTGTGTGTGTGTGTGTGTGTGTGTGTGTGTGTGTGTGTGTGTGTGTGTGTGTGTGTGTGTGTGTACAGGCACAGCCACTCGCCAGGCCTCCCACTCGGAGATACTGTAGCTCCATGACAACTGTATCCATGGTTACACCGGAGCTATCACTTTCCCCTCGGCTATAAATACCGCCGATGGGGACACCTTGACACACATGCACACTGACTCCTTGTGTGGGTTGGACATAGACGCAGTGGACACATTCCCACAGCAGCGGAAGCTGTGCAGTTTATTAAATTGTCATTTAACATCACTGTAGTTTGAAATGTATGTGTGCGTATCTGCATGTTTTAATCCTGTTTGAACTTTTTTTTTTTTTTTTTTTTTTTTTTTTTTTTTTTTTATTCAACTGCCTTCCCTTGCAGGCTCGCTGTGTGGTGCACGTTGGGTGGCGAGGCGCTGCTTAGATAAAGCCTGTTAAATTCCTTTAATGTGTGTTTTTTTGTCTCTTCAAACATTCCTGTCACTCGTTTCCACATTTAAATGCTGGTTCAGATCGAAAGCCTTAATAGAAGAATCAGATGATCAGTTATTTTGAATATGGATTAATCTTTTCATTTAAGCATAACTGCTAAATTGACTTGTTCATAATTGTATACATGGAGTTAAATTATGTACGTACTTGATTTTTTTTGGGGGGGGGGGGTGTAATTGTTTCAAATGACTAATTGAGAGGTCAATTTTATTTATTTTTTTGAAAAGGTTATAATCCAACTAAATTGGAGCCAATTCATCTTAAACTGGTTTTAAAATTTGTTAGGCAAAGGATCAGTTGTGTTTAATCCAGTTTAAGTTGGATAAATGTCTGGAGCTGGTCATAATTTTGAAAAATTTAACACATATTTGCTGGGAATATTGGTTGGGAAAAAAAAAATTCAAAGTCGAGATTTAAATAATGTCCATTTTATATTTATTCAAAAATGGACACGTTACTTAGAAATACAAGTTTTTAGTTGCAGGTGAGCACGACTCACGTTGGCATTTTAGTTCAGTGTTGAGGAGAAAAAGTCATAAATATAAAAGTTAATACATAAGTTTTTTTCTCTTTATCCCTCTTTTGTTTTTGTAGAAACCTCTCGTTCAGGTTTCCAAGAAGGTAGGCAACATCCCAATGTTAAATTTAACTCCTTGAAATATATACATACCTTTTCACATATATATTTTTTATGTTTATATACATATATATTTTTTTTTCCCTCCCCTTTTTGGTGTTTCATGCAGCTTTTTGTTAAAATTTTCACTCATGCCTTGAGCTTTTCTGCTTTATCCTGTGGTTGCTCCTCCCCCCTTTTTTTAAGTTCTGGTTTGGGGTGCCTTGTTTTGGCACTTGGTATTGACATTTTGTTTTTCTAATTGTTGCTAACATCACTCACTCACGTAACTCACTCATTCCATCATCACGTGGCAAAGTAACACCTCTGTCCCTACATCAGTTCCAGCCGTCCTCCTTCTCGTCCTCACCCCTCTAAATTCGCTCCCTTCTTTTAACGATGTAAGAAAAATATCCCAGATTTAGATGGAGGCTTAGTGGCAGCATACTAGATCCACTTACTCTTCCCCAACTCCTTGCCTTGCTTAGCATCCGATTTTGGCGATGATGCTCCGCTCAACATTGTGGAGATTTAACTCTCTCGTCAACATTGCTTACAAAAACTCTCAAACAAATTAAAAAAAAAAACAACCTTCCCTATTCCTGTAATCCAGAGAAAGAAACGCATTTGTACAAAGAAACTATGATCGTCTCCATCTTAGATTGGCTAATTTTGCTAACATTAGCCAAGACTAACCCCACCTTCCAAACCATCATCCATCTCACCTTCCTTGTTTTCAAAGGTTTGGTCTCTGGAGTTGAAATGTTGTTTGCAGCAGATGTCAAATTCCTCCATGGTTTTTAAATCTTATTTTTTCTTGTGTAAGTTTCTTGAGGCCTCTGTAATTAAAAAGTTGCTAGTTTTTGTAGATGGAGTTAAAGGGGAGGTGAGGATATCTGAGGGACGAGGCTGCACTCTTCTTTTTCCATCGCTCTGATTGCACTTTTGGCACCAACTCTAACAGCAGCACCAAGAACTGGATGGCTTTTTGACCTACTCTGGCTGGAAAAGACCTTAATGCTGTGACGCACTCTCTTCATGAATATATGTATGCACAGTGCTATTGAACAAAAAAATTCATCTATTCCTGCATGTTTGTCATACTTCGGTATTTTGGATGTTGAAGTCAGGACAACAGTGTTGCACCTTCTCAGTGGTGGCCCGTCTCCAAATTTCACCAATTCCACCATCAACAATTTAACATAAAAGTCATAAAACATTGACATTTCAGGAAGTGCAGTCATGATCGTACCATCAGGGTGGTGGTGGTGGGGGTACTGTTAGGGTACCACCAAGTGGGAGAGTGGTCAAATAAAACTGAATCCCTACTAAAGAGAACATAAAGGACTGCATCAGCTACCCAGTGTAACGCAAGTGTCAGTCGTCGTATTCAGCCAACAAGCTTGTCATTTGCACACCCAGGCGCCAATGTTAGCCAGCAGAATCATGCTTATTTTTGCACCTGTGGGTATGTTAGCTTTAAAGCGAGGTAGCGCTGCAGGTATACAATATTTTGAAAGAGTATTCGAGCTATTCTAATCGAGTAATCAGATACAAAGTACTTTTGCATTTTTAAACAACAACAACAATAGTCCAGTGCTCTCCCTAAGCATTGGCACAATGTCACTGCAGTCTCGCACAAATTGTCAAATTTAGTTTATCTGTTTCTGTTTTCCTGGGTAAATTTTTTTTTTTCACGTCTTTACAAGTTTTGGATCTTTCCCGGACCGTAAGTGCAAGCGGTCAGTGTAATCCTCATCAGTCAGGCTGCACATGAACGTGAGCACAGCTTGTGAAAAACTGGGCTCTGGGGTGCAGCTTTTTCACAAAAGCCATATTGATTAATCTGCTGTGCACCCTATAGATGAAAACTGATCAAATTCAAATGAAGGAGGTTTTGAATAAACTTGACTTAAAGTACATGTAGAGCAGAGAGCAGCCAGTAAACCAAACCGTTAAAAAAAAAAAAAAAATACACAAACACACTGCTTTGCTTTAAATGCTCAGTAAGTCTATTTCAGATGATCAGCGTGGACCTTTCTCTTAAAAAGCTTTATTTTACCCTGTGTGTCACATTGGAAAATTGTAGCTTTGCGTGCTCGATTTAGCGGTTACACAGCTTATGCACATACTCTAGTCTTCCATTTTGTTTTTCTGTGAAAATTGCAGCGGCACACACAAGCCTGGCATATGTACTACAAAATTCAACAGAGCTTTGAGGCACAGAATTTCCCTGTCATCACTTATTCGAGTTACTCGACTAATTGTTTCAACCCGAAAATGAGGTGTGGATTGCTTTTGTAAGGAGGCAGAAAATAATTCCACTATAGACCACCAAAAACCTGGTCGAAAGTCAAATGTTGAGATTTTTCTAGTATTTGAATGTCATTATACGTGCCTTATATAAGCGGGTTCACAACGCATGTATGGGTACGCCCTCCTTGAATATGCAACAAAGGTGAATTGAAAACCACCATTAAATGGAACAAAAGTAAACACTAATGGAACCGTTTAAATAAAAATTTCACTTTACTGCTTCACCTCAGGGAGTTTTGGTGGTCATCTGTACACTGTGGTGATGTTTTTAATTTGCAGTAAATGAAACTGTAAACACTAGTGCATTGAAACTACTAAGTGTGGCCTTGCATGCAAACACTGACTTATATTTGGATTAAGTATTTACATAGGCATGATTTTAAAATTTAAATAATTTCCTTGCAAAATAAATTAGCACTCGTAGGGAATAACAAACTTTTTTTGTAATTGTTTTTTTCTTAACAATATTCTTCCTTCAATGTCCCACGCTGACAGCATAAGTGCAACACCACAGTGGCCACACAGAACAGACAGTAAAACAAATTGTGACATGGACTGCCATCATTACAGAAATTTTTATTTTATTTATTTATTGTCAAGCAACCGCTCATTCTCTTCTTGCTTGCAGACCTGCCACCTTCAGGAAAGGAATGCAATGGCAGGGAAAGCCAAACAGGCCAGGGACAAGGTTGAGAGGAAAATACTTCCCCTTTGAGGAATTAGCATTATGAGTTGAGGTTGTCTTTTGTTTGAACATCTGAGACAGCTAAGTGTGACATATATGCAGGAACAAAACTCAAGAATGGAAGTTTGTTGCACTATATAAACAGAAATATTTATGTGGATATTGACACTATGTTGATGCTAAACATATGTTAGCACTTTTATACACACAGAAAGAGAGGGTTTGCTGCACGAGTGTGCTTCTCGACCACTGGGTACAGCAATATTTCTGTTTAAACAGTACTATTGCTCCAAGTGGTGAGAATTTTAATTTTTTAATTACAGTGTGATAAACATCCAGTAACTTCTCTGTAAAAAGTAAAAATGCTTTTTGGTGTTATTGAAAGTCGTCACTGTATTTGGGGTGAGGGGTGACAATCTATTTGAATATAAACACATTTTTTTTTTTTTTTCATTAAATAGTAATTCTGCACATTTATTAATGACAAATTCCTGTTACCAGAGTCCAGCAATTCATTTGAACTCTGTCTTATCAGTTGCTCTTCTTCAGGTGCTGCATTTTGGGGCCACTTTGCATCCGTCTGTGTGTAGATAATTCATACTGGGAATGCAGACTGGCACAAATGGTTAAGTTTGGGGTGTTTTTCACCTACATTTCACTGGTCATTTAAGGTGCAGCTCCTCTCACCTGTCATTTACCGTGCACTGTTTTAACCATGTTTCTGTTGCAGGAATTATTTTATTTAGCACATTGGCTGATTTTTCAAATAGGGGAAGATGCAACTTTTTTCCATCATAGAATGAATTTGTAGCTGTTGCACTGTTAAATTTGTTTTATGTTCATTTTTCCACATCGTTTTGTTTGGTTTATTTGTATGTTTCATTTTCTGATCATATTATTTTTGTGTATTTTCATACTTGTGTGTTGGGATGAGAGACGATATGATGGCTTTGGAAAGTATCCAACCTTCTTTGGAAGTTTTTATGATTTGGATTTATTGGGAAACCGAATCACATTAACACAAAGTTGCAACAAACCAAATCTGAATGAAGGTCAGTTGGTTTATTTAAACCAACTCCTGCAAGTGGGTGAATACTTTCCACTGTTACGTGTACATTGAAGCAAAGTGTTAAATGGGCTGTGTGTTGGTCCGGTGTTACTAATAAAGGTTTTAACGCAGCGGTGGGGTCATTAATCCTCCTGAGTTCCTGAGCCACAAGATTTGCCCTCTCCATGGCAACCACTATCTTCCAAACCTTTACTTTGCTCTGAATGTTTGTTGCCATGTATTAAATTTTACAGGCGGTGGAGGATTTCTGGAATGTATTGGATTTGTGGCTTTGGAGTATATTGCTATTTATACTGGACATTATTTTGGTGTGGCACGTTTGTCTGCCATCTTCAAACAAACTGCAATTGTAATACTTAACCTAACTTTAAACTGTGATGCGAACTGATCAACACAGTGTGAGATCCTGGAATCCTGAATCCTGGACATCATTGAAAACCGATACGTAGGTACTGTAAATGCTGTGCAGGGTGGAGGCAAAGTCTGTGATGTATTCCCAGTGAATCTCTGTGTACATGAGGGATGTGTTCTGGGTCCTTCTCAGTTCAGTGGTTGCATGGTCGAAGTAGAACAGCATCTTAGGTGCCTTTGTGAGGAAAGTTTTACTGAGCGTTGACTTTGTGGCCAGTGCTCTTATTTTGGCACAGTCAGTGGATGCCATGATAACTGCACTTGAGAAGATGAGTGAGGAGTCAGGGTTTGCAGATGTCATGGATCCAGATTAACCTGTCAGTTTCTTCTTGGACTTGGCCCTCAGAAGTATATTGGCATTCAGTGAAAGTGTCAAACTTGCAGGGATTCAGTTATCTTGGCAGTAACATGCATGTCTGAGTCTTCAACCTTCAACATTGAGAAGACACCTGTGAAGAGCTTGGAGTCACGAGATCACTGGATGGGTGTTTGGCAATACCCAAACCTTTGAGGTAGAATGAAGATAGAAGTCTTTAAGGTCCTAGTTGTTCCCATCTTACTGTATGGCTGTGAGAGTTGGACAATAACTAGGGACCCAAGATGGCAGGAGCATGTTTGATGACCCCTCCCTTAGGGTCTTGGTGCTTCCTATCACACTGCTAAACAGTGACCTAAAGTGATGACTAGATGTCTTTGCTACTTGATTTCTTTGAAGGATCCTTGGGTACCCCTGGAATGACTTTGTCAAATGAGGGGTTACTTCAGCAGATGATGAGTATCACTTGCGTCATGATGAAGCTTGAGCTGTAACATTTTGCCATGTGAGGCATTTCTCTGGGCGTGATCCTGCATGCAGGTGCCTCTGTGTTGGTGAAGGGCCAAGGTGGCGTGCACGTTTCACCTAGCTGCGGCAGATAGAGATGGTGACTATGGATAGTTTACTTTCGAGAAGTGAGGTTGTACTAGTGTTTGCCTGGGTGGTTACCATCCGGGACACAAGACCATTCCATATTTTGGTGGATACAGTGACCAAATGCTCCCAGACTTGGGTAATCAAACCCGCCATGTTGACTTTCCGATGCCCAGTATCGTACACCCCAAAGCTGGAAATCTGCTAATTTCTCAAACTTTTCACTCAGGTGTTTTTTTTTTTTGTTGTTTTTTACTTTACATTAAGTTTGAAATGATTTTGTTGCAATTGAATCCAAATATTCCCTGTTGAAAGTTTTTGGTTCAGTACCAGCACCTGTGGTAGGGGGCGCTGTGAAAACACTGTGCTGTAAAGCAAACCAGCAGAACAGTCAAGCGGCACAGAGAGAGCAGCGTTATGATTGAAGAGAAAAACATTTCCTTCTGCCCTCAAAAAGACTAAACTTGTGTTGATTTTTTTCGAGGAGTCCGTATGAGGGAGAGGGTCGGGATGAGGGGAGCAGGTGAGACACAACTTTGGAAGAAATAATAGTTCATAGTCGCCTGTCAATCATTAGAGTGCAGCCAATCAGTAGATGACGTCTGAGCTGTGCTTGTTGTGATTGGCTGAGGGTGGTTCACAGCTGGGATGTAATTGGTTGGTGATGGTGTTTGTTTGATTAAGTCTTAACCAATCGTGGAGCGGGATGCTGGAGTGGGTGTGACTGGAGGCTGATTTGCATGGTGGGGTGAACGCAAACCGCAATCTTCAGTACCCGATTGTGTGTGTTTGTACACAATGTGGACACGCTATCACAAGCACACACGGGGTACTTAAAAATCTGCTCTTTCTTTTATTTTCACAACCTCCTCATCTGTTCTTCCTCTCATTCCACCTTCATTTCCTTTATCTCCACTTTGTAAAGTAATTCTGAATTCTGACACTTCCCCCCCTCTTTGCTTGCCTTTGTCTCTTGTCCTCCTCCCCACTTATCCACCTCTGCCTCTTTTCTCCTTGTCCTCTTCTGCCTCTCATCCACTCCCCATTCCCTCCATTCAGGTCCATGCTGAGCAGCACCGTGGACAAGTCGGACAAGACGTCAGGTGGCGTCCTCTCCTCTTCTTCCAATAATGATGAGAATAACTCCTCACCAGGATCTGGGAACACTGGTAGGGTGTTCTTAGTTGATCTCTTCAAGAAAGATGACAACCATATTTGTATCACGTGTCATGAAGCCTTTTATTCTGACTTTATGGCCTTGATTGTAAAAGTGCAAACACCGCCATCTAGAGTTGGCTAAATTTAATGCCAGCAAATGGTAACATTTTAAACTGTCATAAGGGATTTTTGGAACTGCAAAAAAGGTTTGGAGCTTTTCTGGGCCTGTATTCACAAAGCATCCTAAGGCTAAAAGTAGTTATTGGTGATGTCATCCTAAGAAATATCTTAGGATTCCTTGAATTCTAAGATATTTCTCAGAATATTCAATATTCATATTATATGTTGAATATTTCTCAGAATACTCATATTCAAACATATGTTTGTGTTTGACCTTATCAGGAGTAAGTTTACTTTTCCCACCCAGCGTAGTAGCGTAATAACACCTGAGATGAATGTCATCACAACATTGCAATACGTGGCTACAGGAAAAGTGTAATTTGCATGTAAGTTGTATAACAACTATTAATAACACAGTAAGTGATGTCAGCCTGCCAGAACCTGAACTCACCTGTTTGAGAAGAACTTGTCTTGTGTGCTGCAAATCTCTGCTCTCGCTTTGGATTGCAGCACGTACCAGCACTTCTCATACTCGTTTGTGCACAATTACCAGCAACACAAAGCTAAACAATATAATAATCTGCATGTGAATGAGGTATGTTCAAACATTTTGAAGCTGTGGATCCATTTATTTATCATCATGACATTCAGTTATTTTCACAATTACACACTTCGTAATACAGTTCAGGTTATATGATTGGTTGATTTTACTGTCCATTCATGACGAGGAGTGCGGAGCACATTGGTATTTTTTCTCTCTCTTTACTGTGTCGTGACAACCAATCACACCTCTCAGAAGATTGTCATACCTAGCGTCGGGGTCAACCTCGCCTGCTCATAAAGATAAGTTTCTGTCCACTTCTACTTCCTGGATCACTCTTAGCCTAAAGGTTAGGATCTTTAGGTTACGTTGTGAGGCCCCTGAGATTCTTTGTGAATACGGGCCCTGGTTTATTTCAATTTTAAAAATGTTCTAAAATCGTGCCCTTTAATTATGTGCATTTACGTGTACACACACACACACACAAACTTTTACAGTTTGTTTTGACAAATCAATGAATGTGTGGGTTCTTAAAATTTTTGTGACTGTGCAAGGAGGAGAGAAGTGAGGGAAGCCATCAAGGAACCCATGACAGCTCTTGATGGTGTTTGAAGCATCTCTGATTGGTGAAACTACTTATTGCAACTATAGTCAGTTTTCATACAACAAAACCGATCAGGTCTCGGCTCAATATGCCTTCTGGCAAATTGTAGGTGAAATTTTTGCTCTTTAAGACGGCTCTCTTATTTCTCTCTCACTTAACGAGTGACACAGGAAGTAGTTCAGCTGATCCTTCTGGGCTCAGTTTGTTGATGCCACTGTTGGTCAAACAAAATGAAAAAGTAAGTAACCTTTACAACTCATGTTTCAGGTGGCACCGGCACACCTCCGGCCATCGCCAGCCAGAAGGACTCTGTTAAGCCGCGCTCCCTGCGCTTCACTTGGTCCATGAAGACCACATCATCCATGGAGCCCATGGAGATGATGCGCGAGATCCGCAAGGTGCTCGACTCCAACAGCTGTGAGTACGAGCTGCGTGAGCGCTACATGCTGCTGTGCGTGTCGGGCAACCCGGCACGAGACGACTTCGTCCAGTGGGAGATGGAGGTGTGCAAGCTGCCGCGACTCTCCCTCAACGGTGTGCGCTTCAAGCGGATCTCAGGCACGTCCATCGCCTTCAAGAACATTGCCTCAAAGATTGCCAACGAGCTCAAACTGTGAGTGCAGAGGAGCGATTAGTGGGCAGGGCTCGGTGGGGGTGGGGTTGCAGTTAGCTTGGCTCGTAAGGAGAAAAACGCCGCTATACGGGGAGCAGGAGGTAAGCTAGTGGGTGGGATCACCTTTACGATGTTTTTGACAGTTTATTTTCTAGAAGTTTTTGTTCCTTCAGTTCCTGACGAAGTTGTGAAGAACTTGAAGTCGTGTTCTCTCCCTGCGCGGTTGTACTTCGACGTTCCACTCTGCATGTCTAACCTCCTCTTAGGGTTTTTTTTTTTTTTCTTCTTAATATTCACAATTTGACCACTCCTGTCACTTCTTGCTATTTTACTCACTTTCTCTGCACTGTGTTGTGGGCGGGGCAAAAATCTAAAGAACAGTCATACTGGGGGAAAAAAGAAAAACAGAAACCTTTCTTCTCTGTTCTCTGAATCTCTAAGTGCTGTTGACTGGTCGCAGATGGAATACGGAGCCTTATTGTGCCGAGATGCTCCAAAAACTGATGGACTCCAACTGAGCCAGAACAATGGATGAACTCTTCCCTGCCCTCAAACACCCCCCCCATTATCAAACTGAACTCAAACACATCATCACTCCTTTTTTCCCTCACACTGTCGCCAACAACTTTATTGGCTCATTGTTTATTTTGTTTGTTGCTGGTTGCTTTAAAAAAAATTTAAATAAAAGTTGTGCACTGGAAATGAGGGCTGTGTTGGAGCAGGATGGACTAATGTTGCCTTCAAGGACGAGGTGAAAATTTGGCTTTTGTGATCAGCACACAAATGCTCTGTCCTTTTTTGTTTGGGTTTTTTATTTTATGATTATTATTTGCATTTGTTTTGTTTGGCATCTTGCCTTTATATTCAGGATGTCAACTTCCCAGTTTTCCATCCCGCTCTGCGACACGCGTTCCCAAAGAGAGAGAGAGAGAGAGAGAATAGTCACTGGAAGATGATGGTGAATTATTTTCTCTTACTTTTGATTTGATAATATATTTTTGTGTTTAAAATTTTCAGTTTGTACAGATTTGGATTGGGGGTTTGGAGGGGAGGGGTGGGGGGGTAAAGGGTCATGTCGGATCATTGCTGCCTTTCAGTGTCGTGCACATCTGGCGCACAAGTTGGACATCCACACTTGGTGTACTAGAATAAATGGTGGCCCCGAGATGTTTGTACTGGTGTCGGTGGTGGTGACGACTACTGCTCCTTCATTTTAGCATTTTTTTTTTTTTATTTTATTTTCTTTTTTGTGATTGCCTTACTGGTGCAAAATGACTTGAAGTGCAGACCTTTTTTTTCTTTTTTTTGTCTCACCTACATTATCCTCAAATCGTTATGATTGGAACCCAAACCACAAACCTGGACGAGTGCCTGGTTTTGTGCAGTAAGTAGCAGCTGGTTGTAGAAGAGACAAATCCAGGGATCGAACACTGCGACGGAAAGGGGGGGGGGGGGGGCGCACGCGTACCAGTCCCATCACCTGGTTGTACCAAACTTAACACTTTTTCTTTGTGTAATAATGACACTTTGTCCTATTTTTAACATGCCAGATTATTTTCTTTAAAAGTCAATCATTGTATTACGGTGCTGGGTATTGATTCTAATTATTATTCTGGCTGTTGCTGTTATATTCTCTTTCAGGGTTGATTTTATTTTACATTTTTGTTTTACATTGCTGTAATTTACATTGATTTTAAATGTGTTTTGAGCAAACTGTAATTGTAGTGGTGGGTTTGGGGTCGAGAGGAGTAAGCAACTCCTGGAAAAAAAATATTTTGTTTTTTGTGCAAAGAAAATGAAAATTACAAGGATAGTAATAAAAATGTTAATGATAGTTTGCCTCTCCCGATTATTGTGGAAAAAGTGAGTTGATTTTGCACAAAAGTGTCACGTGCAGCTGAGAAACACAAGCAAATCCGATGCTTTGCTTAAAGGAATTTGAGCAGATTTAATGCCAGTGGTTCTTGGGTATAACACAGTATGTATGATGAATAGGGTCATCACGCTGAAATCTGAATGGTGAATGGACAGAGTAAAATTTTGAAACCTTTGGTGTTTTAGCACCACCTTGTGGTTTGTGGAAAAAAAGTAGAATTCATTGCATGAGAATAAACTGCTCTGTGTACACTGTACAATTTAATCATTTCTTCATTATTCGAAAAAAAAAAAAAAATTCCAGAATGTAAACACCTCACATACTGTACACAAACAAGTTAAGCAAAGGCAACAAGCATTAAAGTCAAACTGATGTAACATCAGACTGAAAGCGGCACCAAACAGTTTCCATTAATTCTTTCCAGGTTTGGGATCTTGCTGCAGAGACGAAGAATATGGAGTTGACATTTTTTAAAAAGTAAACTGTACAATTTGTTCAGTCCTCTACTGTTTGTATGATTTGAGCACCTGAGGAAGCATCAAAGCCAAAACTGAAACAAAATGTAGCGTATCACCTTCAACTGAAGGCTTCAAATTCAAAACTAAACAAAGCTGCCTCAGTGTGACTCCTTCACATTTGTAATTGAGACCTGGAAAAACTGGCAGAACCAACTAGCAGTCTGCTCAACGTGTAAAACTGATGACATGATGGCGAGCAGCACGGCGGTGAGCTTTTTGAAGCAATAACAGGCTTTATTTTTGTTCCCTCTCAGGTCAGCAGGATCTGAAGAGGTTTTAAACAGACGACATTTCATCAAGGTGTTCTCAAACGAACATTCTTAGCACCCGACAGAGTTCAGCTGCTTGATTCCACCACCCTAAACTACTTAAATGCTAACTAACGTTGCACGCTGCTGGCAATGCTATAGCACATCAGCACACTCACCGATGCGTCCTTTAGTTCATCTGAAGAGTGAAGCTTTTTGAGGCTTCAAGGATCATCTGAAGCCTGCTTCATCACAGTCCACCTGGAGGTGAAACTTTTGTCAAACTGGATTTGATACAGTAAGCTGTTAGCAGCTGCCACAGAGATAAACGGGACGGAGTGGGTGGAGGTCCTTCTGGTCAGTTTTCATTCTGGTTTGGGGGGCAGCTCTTGTTTGTTGTTCTGTAGTGTGTGTCTCTGTGTGTCGGAGGTAGGCGTGTTCAAACATTAAAAACGCTCCCTTCTAAAGGCTGCAGTCTCACTCTGATAACAGGACGTGTCCTCGTCCCAGATGTGGACTGTGCATGGGACAGGTCTTTCCGGTTGTTCTTGGGGTGTTTCGCAGAGGAATATGGAAGAATCCCGGAAGACAACCACCCCAGTTTGACACGCATATTACTCAGGTCGATGGACGCCTGGATATCGTACTGAAAAATGAAACCCTGATTTACAGCCTGTTGAAGTGAGAGGAAAAAAAATGCTAACTGTACTTGACTTACATCCTCTGTAAACTGGTTTGGATCAGAGATGTTGGATGTAAAGAGGTTCTACCGGCAGCAAAAACGTTTTTAAATACTAAAATAAACAATAATTAACAAACTTTGTTTTTCAGCCAGTTAACTTGAAAAGTTACCACCTGCAGGTCAGTGGGAGGTGGGCTGCTCCACTTTGAGCCCCACCACTGAAGGAGGCAGCTGCCCAGCAGAGGAGACATTGGGAGGAGATGAGCTGTTGCCACCTCCCAGGGAGGCCCTGAGGGTGGAGCTCCCGATGGAGGAGGTCACCACCGGCCGGATGAGAGGAGGAGGTGGATGGTTGTGTGGAGCCCGGTTCTGGAGTGGGCGCGTCTGTAGAGGAGGGGGTTGGCGGAGGAGACTGGGGGGAGCCGAGGGAGGCGCCGGCCGCAGCAGCGGAGGGGGCTGAGAGAGGGAAGAAGGAATCTGAGTGGAGGAGGGTGGAGAGCAACCGCTGGTGATATCTGAGGGGGAGCCCTCCATTTTGACCTGACAGGTGGGAAAAAGAAAAATAAAGATTATGTTCTCCAATCACTGAGTAAGAAGTTTGCTCCTCGGCGTCTCACCTCGTCGTCCTCGGCGCTGCCGTCCATAGCTGCTCCCAACTCCTCGGCAAGCTTCCGGTGCTCTCGGTTGGTGGCGACCTGCTCGGCCGCCCACTCCCTCAGCACCTCGTCCAGGTTGAAGCGACGCCGGTAGCTCACGAAGAACGAGCTCACCTGAACGCAGAGGAGAGTCCGTGAGTGAAAGAAAAACCAAAAAAGGGACAATAAACATCAACCTACAAAGAAAAACACTGTGGAGAGAACAAAGTGAGCAGATGTCGAAGTCAGAACATAACAGATTTTTCTTTGGGATCAGGAACGCAGCAGAATTAAGTCATTTTGGTGCTTAACCTTGAGGGTGAAGTTACTCTGAAACTTCAAGAGTTTAAATTATCAGCTTGGCTCTGGTACGTGAACCTAAAACCTCCACGGAGCAGAGGTTATATGGTCAACTCGACAGTGGACAGCTGCTTAAATTTTTGGTTTGATCCGGATGAAATTCGTAAATTTAATTAATCTGTCCGACACATAATAGTTTTATCTTTGTAGGATTTTCAAATAATAACCTAATGTCACAAAGGGACATTGGATTTAACAGATTTCAGGATCTTCAGATTTTCTTGTATGAGAGGGGAATTGAATGATTTTTTTGGTTGGTTTTGATCCTAACCATAAACGTGATGGTGTGTTGAACTGTTAAAAGCGCCTTGATTACTAAACTATACTCATCCTCCCGCCGTTGCCCGTTGACTCTGTCTCCTACTTTAAAATAAGAGCACAAGAACCATCTGAAAAGATGAATTTGTTCACCTGCGCTGGTGTCTTTGTCCCAATCACCTCAGCGATGGCTCCAAAGTCTTTGCCGTAGCGACGGATCGCTGCAAAGGAGAAACAACCAATTTGTTGTCTAAAAACCTACAAAAACAGCTAAACTACAGGGTGTAAAGTTTTATTTCTGGTCTACAATGACTATTAAAATGTGTCACCCTGCACAGCCAGGAGCTGCTCCTCTGTGGTCCAACGAGTGTTCATCTTCTGAGCCGGCTGGGCAACATCGGAGAGGGAGAGAGAGAAAAATATTTGCTAAACCATAAAACTCACTGGGAAAAAGCAGAGAAGAAAAGCAAAGTGAGGAGTGGAGGGAATGAACCTGAGGTGTCCAAACAGGCCTCACCTCAGTAGGTCTGAACATGTCGATGTTCTCGCTCAGGCTCTGCTTCAGACTGCTGTTCGTTTGTTTAACCGTCTGCACCTGAGGGAGACGCCAGCACAGACGCCGTACTGAGCAGGAAGTTTATTTTGTGGTTATAAAAAAACAATATAAAACACTTGGAACAACGTGAAAGTTATTTTAAACATTAGCCACAGGCCCCTTACACGCTAACGAGTGCACAGTTCTCACAAAATGTCAATGTGACGAAAAGCTCAAAGTGTTCCGGAAATTATCAGATGTGGAGTGAACCAGGACTCGTAGCTCTGCTATAAATTCACACTTAGCATGTACAGTTAGTGGGTGACACTTCCTCATGTAAGTGCAACAACAGCTGTCAATGAGACCGTGTATGCTAATGCAACATAATGTCTGGTGTAAACAGTCCTCTGACAATTTCTGAAAAACTTCCACCTCTGAACTTTCAGTGAGGCCGCGTGCCCGGCACTTACTTGTCTCTTGAGCGACACCAACTGCGTGTCCAGCTGCCGTATAGTCAGCACGCCGGCGTCGTGGGAGGCCGACACCGACGTGATGTCTGCCTGCTCCAGGTGCATGCCTTTAGGTGGTCTGCGGCGCGCTCGCAGCGGGTGGTGGCGGTACTGAGCGCTGATGCTCTCCTTTCTCACCGGGCCCGAACGCCCAGGGATGACTTTGTCAGACGTGGCGCTGGTGGGGTTCTGTTTCAGCGCCTGCATGGATGCAGCAGTCACACAAACGTCAGAATGACGCAATGACATGCACGCACGACTGACAAACTAAAAATTACAAGAAGAAGAGGAAAACCTGCTCACTTTAGATCGTTAAAATGCCAATACCTCTTTTTTGGCGTCAACATCAAAGTCGCTGTCGCTGCCAGGCTCTCCCTCCTCCATGTCATCGTTACTGAAAGACACGTTCAAGCTTCTGTAAAGACCAGCTCCCAGGAGACAACCTTCTCAGGTGCTAACGCTACCTTTGACACAGTGTCCTCGGGGGTTATGAAACTTTCATGAGATGATGTTGTACCTGTCATCTTTCTCTCGCTTGCTGACCAGCCTCCTGGCCTGACGATCCATGACGGACGTCCTGGTCCGTGTCTTCTTCCAGCCGTAGTAATATTTCACCAGGCTGGAGATCGGCTTGTCTGGAAGCTGCACGCAAGCAACAATGTCAAACGCAAATTCCGTGTTATTCCCTTTGAAACAGCTTGCAAAAGTATGCTTCTGTTTCCGCCTCACCATCTGCTGGATCCGATGAAAGCTCTTGCCGTGGAAGCTGAAGGCCTGTTCGAACAGGACCTTGTCCTCCACCGTCCACTCGTCCGGGAACGGAGTGAAGTTAGCCAGGTCGGCCAGCGAGCGCTCCACGTCGTGTTTGTGCCACAACAACATCCCCAGAGCCTGGAGGAGGTCAGAGGAGAAGTGCGGTGAGTCACCACAAATGAAAACAAGCTAGTTAGCCGCGCAAATTGCCAAGTTTCATCACAGTGGGATACAATGTGGATTAATCTGCAGACTTATGGTTTGTAAAGTAAGTTGAAGCTCAAACATGAAAACAAAAAAAAAGTTTTTTTTTTTGTTTTTTTTAAATCAGAGTCGCTGTAGGAAGCCCACCTGCTCCTGGTTGTATCCGTGTTTTTCTTTAGCCATGAGGATGTACTCATCCACTGCAAGAAGACGACAAGAGAAGGCGTTCACTACATCAGCAACAAGAAGCAGAAATGGCCAGAAGCAGA
Organism: Thalassophryne amazonica; assembly: GCF_902500255.1. Classification (NCBI taxonomy): domain Eukaryota; kingdom Metazoa; phylum Chordata; class Actinopteri; order Batrachoidiformes; family Batrachoididae; genus Thalassophryne; species Thalassophryne amazonica. The sequence goes on along the minus strand of NC_047125.1, from coordinate 21,508,019 downwards.
GTTGTTGCTTACACATGGCATCGGAAAGCTGATCGTTCGGACACCAGACCAACATGCTCCTCTGGTCCTCCTCGCTGCAACGGCTCAGGCTGTCTGCCAATCAAACACATTTTCACACCGTTTCTTATGTAACACACTTAGAGACTATGATTGCAAATGTGTATCACACAACATAAAAACATGCAGAATTTTGGAAAATGTGCCTCCAACACAAACAAAAACAATCTGATCACATGTAAAACAATTTCACCAATTACAACTTGACAGTTTACTTGTGCAATTCTGACTTCACGGATCTCAAAATTTCCAAAAAGCTCCCTCTAATTTCTAAAAAATGTGACTTCTTTTTTATTTATATAACTTTCTGCAGACTCGCTGCATGTGCACGGATCAGGATCTATCTGTACGAATGTAGCGTCAAGACACACAGATCCACAAATGGTGAGTTCAAGTGTTGATGAAAAAAAACTGGGACATCTGGGTTTTCATTGGATTCATGTGTACTTTTGAAGTGGGGGAAAATGTTTCTGAGTAGACAGAAGACCTGTGATAAATTTAGAGTTTATGGTTTAAATAAGATCCTGCTTGAATCCAAATAGATATGTGTTTTTCCCTTTTTAACAATCCATTTAAATGCTGGAGGTGTGCAGTCCCTCCTTTTTTATCTGGACTAGCACGTTTGCCAGCAGACGTGCAAATCTACCACCTAGTGGCCGCTTACTGAATTAATTCTATGTTAATTTGGTGAAACAATCAAGAAACATTGTGGTTTAGGGGTTAGCACGGTTTCCTCACAGCGAGAAGGTCCCAGGTTCACTGTTCTCCCCGTGTTTGTCCCTCCAGGTGCTCTGACTTCCTCCCACTTTCAAAGACATGCAGGTTCAATGAACTGGTGACTCTAAATTGGCAGCAGGTGTGAGCGGGCGCATGAATGTGTTTTTGTCTACGTATTGGCAGACTGGCGGCTGTTCCCTGCCTCTCACCCTGTGACTCTTAATTGGAATAAATGAGTCCAGAAAATGAAGTATGCGGTCTCCGACTAGCTGATTCCATTGATATTTTCCCATATCAGACCGTTACCATAACAATCGGTCCAGATCGCGTATCAGATTTGCAACTTTGGTTACAATTTTCACAGCACAAAATAAAACAAAAAGCAAACAAAGAAATTATGAGTGACAAAGAGGACCATTCTCAGAGCGGATTTTATTACACCGACAAGTTTGAATTGGAGGAATGAACAGCAAACGTGCTCGAAGTGGACATGCAAAATGAAGACCAACAAGATGAAAACACAGCTCCGAACAGCCAAATAATTAATTATTGCGCTCAGTCCATACAAAAAAGACAGAGGTCTGATATTTTCCCAGACAGACCTCGGGATCAGTTATTAATCTTTTAATATTAGACGACAAAATTTTTTTTAAGCGAGGCTGTGAATCACAACTTTGTGTTTTTCATATACCTGAAATTGTCCATTCCACAGCCTCACACGCAGGTCAAGTCCCTCTCTCCCGATCTGATCAAACATGCTGCCCCCCCCCCCCCCCCCCCCCCCCCGGCTCCCTCTTCATTAGAGAGAAAAAAATATTACAGACGGTGACAGCCAGGGTGCTCTCTCTGGGATTCGCCACCTGTGTACTGTCAGAATCCAGACAAGAGGCTGGTTTTACATTTTGGTACGAGACACCTCTATATTTCTCTGACAAGGAGATGAAGTTCAGTCAATTCACATCTACCAGTCATGAAACACCACACACAGTTTCACCCTGTCATTTTTTCTTCACACCTCATCAGCCAAGTGTGGATGACAGTCTGGTCATGTGATTAAACACTGAACCAGGATGCTGACGTTGCCTGTTGGGTTTTCATTTTGGATCATGGTTATACATGCTGATAACTGCTGGTAATCTCGTTCACATAAAATCCTTAGAAGATTGCCTTGCAGCAGTGAGAAGTTGGATGTCTGGAAACTTCCTACTTTTAAACTCTGATAAGACTGAAATGATGTTCTTGGTCCAGTGAGACATCGGCATCAATTTGACCAGTTAACGCTCAGCCTCGGCTCGTGTGTCTGACATCACACTGACAAAGTGAGGAACCCTGGGGTAATTTTTGATCCTTTGTTGTCCTTTGGCCACCACATTAGAAATATTACTAGGACTGCTTTCTTCCACCTGCGAAATATAGCAAAGATTCGTCCCATCCTGTCTATGGCTGATGCTGAGACCCTGATCCATGCTTTTATCTCTTCTAGACTGGACTACTGCAATGTTCAATTTTCTGGTTTACCGCTTTCTAGCATTAGGGCTCTCCAATTGGTTCAAAATGCTGCAGCCAGACTTTTGACATGAAGCAGAAAGTACAACCACATTATACCCATTTTGGCATCCCTTCACTGGCTTCCTCTCCCAGTGAGATCAGATTTTAAGGTTCTGCTACTAACCTACAAAATTATTCATGGACTGGCACCTCCCTACCTAGCTGACTTAATTAAACCTTACGTACCGGCCCGGGCTTTACATTCTCAGGGTGCAGGACTACTTTGTGTCCCTAAGGTGAATAAAAAGTCTGCGGGTCACAGAGCTTTCTCTTATCGTGCCCCTGTTCTGTGGAATTATCTTCCTGCATCAATAAAAAAGTCAGATTCTGTGGAGATTTTCAAGTCCAGACTTAACACGCACTTATTTTCCCTTTCATATGGCTAGCATACTGGTACAGTTTTGTTTTATGCTTTTTACTCTTTTAATTCATTTATTAGAAATTGGAGCGGGCTGCGGCCTCAACTTTACCTAAATTCTGGGTCTTTTAGTGGAGTTTAGGGCTAGCGGCCGGTGATCACTTTAGTATTTCTCTGTTTTTCTTGTTTAATGCTGGCAAATTATACAGTATTTTTTGTCTTTCTGATGCTTGATTCTGTTTTTTCTCTGTTTAAGATGCAGCTCCATCCAGAGATGGGAGTTGTATTCGTGTTGGCGATCCTCCTGTCCTGTGCGCCAATAGCATTTCTTGTATATTTGTCCGTGAATTGTTCTGTAATTTATGTTTTGTAGCATGGCCCAAGCAGAGGGTCACCCCTTTGAGTCTGGTCTGCTTAAGGTTTCTTCCTCAGAGGGAGTTTTTCCTTACCACTGTTGCTCTAGGGGTTGGTAAGGTTAGACCTTGCCTGTGTGAAGCGCTTTGAGGCAACTCTGTTGTGATTTGGCGCTATATAAATTAAAATAAATTGAAACTGAAAATTGATCACTGCCTCTAATTAAAACAGGTGCCACTGCTTTCAGCCAGAACAACGGTGTTGCTGTGACGGTGTAAAACTGTCTCTGTATGCGGAGAGCAAGAACAAGACTAAGAACTGACAACACCCACGACTACCTGCAGCAGAGGCGGGCAGGTGAGACTCCCTCCCATGATGTCATCAGGCATTCAAAACAAAACAAATATATAAATTCCTTTTCAGCACATGGTTGAAAAGGCCCCTTTTCCTCTAAAGTTATGTCTTTGTTGCTTGTAAATCATGTTTCCTTTTCACATCACTTACAAGACAAATTTAACTTTACATTCCTCTCATTCTTTCCTCTCAATTTCTTTTGGGCAATAACTCTCATTTGATCTTATCCATATCCTGCGTTTCCTCTCCTTTTAGATGTTCTCCATACTTCATCTTATTTCTAAATCTCCCTGTGTGTGTGTGTGTGTGTGCTGTGTGTGTGTGTGTGTGTGTGTGGTGTGTGTGGTGTGTGTGTGTGTGTGTGTGTGTGTGTGTGTGTGTGTGTGTCTCATGCCTCACTTTCTTTCATGCATCACCGTACCTGGTCTGCATTCAGGGATCTGAGCCTGGTAGTCTGCTCCAACCCTGATCATACTCTCTGAAATGAGACAGAAGATAAATGTGAATCATTACATCTCAGAAGAATGGACAGATTAGTAAAAAGGGTCTGGGGCCTCATGTACAAAGACTAACGTGGACTTTCTACTAAAAGTTGGTGTACGCCAAAACCCTGAATCTGGCGTAAGCACAAATATATTCAGATGTATGAAAGTGTGAGTAGGTTTGAATTCACGCACGTTCCATTTGTACATCCCACTGAACGTGGAACCAAACTCCTCCCTGGCCACGCCCCATTTAAATATGAAATTTCATGTAAATAACCCCTTGGAGCAGGGATTCCCCACGATGTCACATCAGACAACATGAACACAAAATAAATTATACTATAGATGACTAGAAATTCCGTGATGACACACAGGGACAGTTTATTCGGTACACTGTTAAACGGATTAATCATGAAACTGGAAAAATGTTTGTGGGAGCTACGGAGCAGAACAGCGCGCACACACTGACGTTAAAAAGGTGAGGCACACCTCTGCTGACCATTCACAGTTTACACACATGTTGACTGACAAATATGGAGCACAGGAAGCCTGTTAAGAAGCTCTGCAGCTCACCATCAAGCAAAAATTCAAAAAAGACATTAATAATAATAAAACATATCTGAATGCTCCCATCCCCAAATGTGCCTGCTTTGGTTTTCGTTCGGAGCAATTACACAAATAAACTATTTAAAACACACAAGCAGCCCCCCCCATCGTGCACCGTGGCAGCCCCCAGCCTCTCTGATAGAATAGATAGATACCGTATTTTCCGGGACTATAAGTCGCACCGGAGTATAAGTCGCACCAGCCACTTATCCATTATAAAGAAAAATAACCATAAATAAGTCGCACCGGAGTATAAGTCGCACCAGCCACTTTATCATTATAAAGAAAAATAAACCATAAATAAGTTGCACTGGACTATAAGTCCCATGGACTATACAGGTATGTTAACTTAACATGAAAAGTTCAGATGATAATATTGTGACGGCTACCGTTTTCAGATGCATATTCACCAGTCGTAACTTACAATCTGCAGAGTATGATTTTCTTTTGGTCGCATTTTTTCGGGCCTTCTCCGTTGTCTTGTGAAGTTATCAGTAATGTTGAAATTTTTATTTTTCTATGGTAGTCAGAAGTCGCAGGAACAGTCCACAAGCCTTGAGTGCCCTCTCGTGAGCTGCATTTTACCTACAGATATGTTTGTATTTTGCGGACCACATTGCTGAGCCAACCATGCAGCACCTACCTGCGCAGCTCATGACCACCCAGCGGTGTCGATCCAGCTCTTCCAAGTGCAGACGCTAATCCTCCGCCGTCGCTCAGTGCTCCCATGCAGCTCTCAGCGTCAACTCTGCTCACACTGATATCCACGGGTTGAAAGCTGTTTTGTTAGCCGTCCCGGAATAAACACCATTTTCGTCTGCTTCAAACGCTATTCACATCTTCGACGCCAGCTCCTTCCAAGTGCACACACTAATCCTCTGCCGTCGCTCGCCCAGTGCTCCCACGCGCTCTCAGCATCAACTTAAACACTCTGCTCACACTGATATCCAAGGGTTGAAGCTGTTTTGTTCGCCATGCCGGAATAACAGCAAGCACCGTATTCGTCAGCTTCACACGCTGTGGGTGAGGTGAGGAATACGCGTCCAACGTTCTGTTCTCTGATTGGTTATCGCGACCAGCGTGACTTATAGGACGGCCGCCATACTACAGTGTCCATGATGCATTGCATTTCCTTTTCTGGTGGCCATTTTAAAACATAGATCGACTCTGTCACGTAAAATTGTTTTGTTACAGTAAATTAATTGAGATCCTACCGGTATATTTTTCATTTATAAGTCGCACCGGAGTATAGGTCGCACCCCCGGCCAAAACATGTAAAAAAGTGCGACTTATAGTCCGGAAAATACGGTACTTTATTGATCCCAGAGGGAAATTCAAGCATCCAGCAGCTTACACATTAGACAAGACACACACATTGCACCAGACACACAAAACAGGGTTAAGTAAATAAAAGAAAAATAGACTAATCAATAAAAGCTACTAACTAAAAATAAAAATAAAATGTGTGCAAGTACAGCATCCAGTCTCAGAGAATATGACGGAGGAGTAAATGTAGTAGTGCAGTAGTGAGGAGGTAGCACAGATGTAAACAGTACACAATGTGAACAGTGTAGGTTGTGCAAAGAAGTAAGCAGTGTAAACAGTGTTGATAGTGCAAAAGAAAGCAATAAAAGGTCAAACAGATGTGTCACAGGATTATTTCTTACTGAGATGGGAAGAGTTGAACAGTCTGATGGCCTGAGGGACAAAAGACTTCCTGAATCTGTCCGTGTGGCAGGACTGGGACAGCAGTCTGCCGCTGAATGCGCTCCTGTGCCTGATGCCTTTTGCGCACCACATATGATTTGAACATTGATGGAAGGAAAATGTTTCCTTTTAACAGAAACAAACTCATCATGTGATGGTGCCTTCATGCTGTTAATAGCTCCGATTACATTCCGGAAACCGGCTCTTGCTGCAAAATGCGCTGTAATGTTAGAATGTACCTGATAACATTTTGATGATTGCGGCTCGGCGCAAGGTTGACTGGCACACTCCTGACTGATCAGGCAGCGCACGCTGGAATGCCAGGGCGCCCAGTGTGGTCAGTACCTGTGTAGGCACAGCCTGGCTCCTCACCGTTTTGCGCTCTGGGTCGACCGCAGTGCTGTGCGCAACTCCAGTAACAGTGGCCTTGGTAATCAAAATCGGTTTATGAGCCAATTATCCTCAAACCTCGCATTCTCCGAATAATGTCAGTTTTAAGAAGACATTTTTACTCCCTTAATTGTACAGTAATCCATCCATACAGTAATCCATCCATCCATTTTCTAACTGTGCCTCTGTGCACCACAACCACAATGGAGTTGCAATAAAGTGATCAAGACGTGCTTGTAGTGTAGCTAGATGTGTAGAGGAAGAAGGGGGGACAAAAAAAAAAAAATCTGTTTTCCAGCTCTCCAGAGTAATGGCAAGTTTCAGAGTATAGAGGAGGTAGAACAACCAAGTATAGTTACTGCACACTGAACTAATAGCCATAATTACATTAAGGCCCACCACGGGACACAGAGTTCATCAGCAGAAAATGTTTTCATGGTTCAGAGAGAAACTGTGGTTAAAAGCAGACATGAGGCACCAGAGCAGTGAGGCAAATATAAAGCTAATGCAACCTGGCCAGCCATACCATCGTTTTTCACTTTTTTAAGGTCTGGTACTGAATTTGCTTTGAAAGTTGCGATATTTCACAGCACCACAACAACAGCAAGCACATATCTTGAAAAATATGACCGATCTAATTTTGTCATAACTCATCATAAAGTAAAGGACAGATGAGAGAGAGAGCAACAGTAAATACAGACAGGGAGTAATTAGTGCTGTGATAAAGCCAAGGAGACAGACGAGATGGACAGAAGGCTCAAAAGGAGAAGAGAGAAAGACGACAAAGCAAGGCAGACCAGACGGAGAAAGGGGATCTATCTTCCTCAAGGACAGAGGGCAGGAAGGGAGGAAAGGGATGATAGAAACCATTGTAGATGGTAAGAAGAAGGTGGAGTGAAGCAGTGTGGAGAAGTAGAAAATGCTACAAGAGCAAAGGAAGGAAGGAGGAGAAGAGGAAACAACGATTGTGGAAAATGAAAGATGTTATAGGAAGGTTGTCGAGTGATCGCAGCAGAAACAACGAGCAAAGTCACGGCTGCCAGAACATGCCTGTTTCTGACTTCAAGTTGGCAGGCAAAAATTTTTGTAGTCCCTTTACCAGAAAATTTGAACCCCCAGTAGAGCTGCTGTTTGTTGTAACACCATCTCCTTCTGCTTCAAAGATGAAGAGAAGGCAGCAGGCAGTTGGTTGGTGATAGTAATCAGAGGAAGGAAAGATGCACATTGGCAAAGGATAAAAGGAAGGAGGAGTGGAGAAGGAAGTGGGTGGATAAAATGAGGAGATGACAAAGGAGAGTTAACTTGACATGCATTTGTTTTCCATTTGATCTGCTTGATTGGAGGCTGAATAAGAGAATGTAACTCAAGTTGTTATTGTGTGTGTGTGTGTGTGTGTGTGTGTGTGTGTGTGTGTGTGTGTGTGTGTGTGTGTGTGTGTGTGTGTGTGTGTGTGTGTGTGCAGTGGTGGCCCGTCTCCAAATTCACCAATTCCACCATCAACAATTTAACATAAAAGTCTAAAACATTGACATTTCAGGAAGTGCAGTCATGATCGTACCATCAGGGTGGTGGTGGTGGGGGTACTGTTAGGGTACCACCAAGTGGGAGAGTGGTCAAATAAAACTGAATCCCTACTAAAGAGAACATAAAGGACTGCATCAGCTACCCAGTGTAACGCAAGTGTCAGTCGTCGTATTCAGCCAACAAGCTTGTCATTTGCACACCAGGCGCCAATGTTAGCCAGCAGAATCATGCTTATTTTTGCACCTGTGGGTATGTTAGCTTTAAAGCGAGGTAGCGCTGCAGGTATACAATATTTTGAAAGAGTATTCGAGCTATTCTAATCGAGTAATCAGATACAAAGTACTTTTGCATTTTTAAACAACAACAACAATAGTCCAGTGCTCTCCCTAAGCATTGGCACAATGTCACTGCAGTCTCGCACAAATTGTCAAATTTAGTTTATCTGTTTCTGTTTTCCTGGGTAAATTTTTTTTTTCACGTCTTTACAAGTTTTGGATCTTTCCCGGACCGTAAGTGCAAGCGGTCAGTGTAATCCTCATCAGTCAGGCTGCACATGAACGTGAGCACAGCTTGTGAAAAACTGGGCTCTGGGGTGCAGCTTTTTCACAAAAGCCATATTGATTAATCTGCTGTCACCCTATAGATGAAAACTGATCAAATTCAAATGAAGGAGGTTTTGAATAAACTTGACTTAAAGTACATGTAGAGCAGAGAGCAGCCAGTAAACCAAACCGTTAAAAAAAAAAAAAAATACACAAACACACTGCTTTGCTTTAAATGCTCAGTAAGTCTATTCAGATGATCAGCGTGGACCTTTCTCTTAAAAAGCTTTATTTTACCCTGTGTGTCACATTGGAAAATTGTAGCTTTGCGTGCTCGATTTAGCGGTTACACAGCTTATGCACATACTCTAGTCTTCCATTTTGTTTTTCTGTGAAAATTGCAGCGGCACACACAAGCCTGGCATATGTACTACAAAATTCAACAGAGCTTTGAGGCACAGAATTTCCCTGTCATCACTTATTCGAGTTACTCGACTAATTGTTTCAACCCGAAAATGAGGTGTGGATTGCTTTTGTAAGGAGGCAGAAAATAATTCCACTATAGACCACCAAAAACCTGGTCGAAAGTCAAATGTTGAGATTTTTCTAGTATTTGAATGTCATTATACGTGCCTTATATAAGCGGGTTCACAACGCATGTATGGGTACGCCCTCCTTGAATATGCAACAAAGGTGAATTGAAAACCACCATTAAATGGAACAAAAGTAAACACTAATGGAACCGTTTAAATAAAAATTTCACTTTACTGCTTCACCTCAGGGAGTTTGGTGGTCATCTGTACACTGTGGTGATGTTTTTAATTTGCAGTAAATGAAACTGTAAACACTAGTGCATTGAAACTACTAAGTGTGGCCTTGCATGCAAACACTGACTTATATTTGGATTAAGTATTTACATAGGCATGATTTTAAAATTTAAATAATTTCCTTGCAAAATAATTAGCACTCGTAGGGAATAACAAACTTTTTTTGTAATTGTTTTTTTCTTAACAATATTCTTCCTTCAATGTCCCACGCTGACAGCATAAGTGCAACACCACAGTGGCCACACAGAACAGACAGTAAAACAAATTGTGACATGGACTGCCATCATTACAGAAATTTTTATTTTATTTATTTATTGTCAAGCAACCGCTCATTCTCTTCTTGCTTGCAGACCTGCCACCTTCAGGAAAGGAATGCAATGGCAGGGAAAGCCAAACAGGCCAGGGACAAGGTTGAGAGGAAAATACTTCCCCTTTGAGGAATTAGCATTATGAGTTGAGGTTGTCTTTTGTTTGAACATCTGAGACAGCTAAGTGTGACATATATGCAGGAACAAAACTCAAGAATGGAAGTTTGTTGCACTATATAAACAGAAATATTTATGTGGATATTGACACTATGTTGATGCTAAACATATGTTAGCACTTTTATACACAGAAAGAGAGGGTTTGCTGCACGAGTGTGCTTCTCGACCACTGGGTACAGCAATATTTCTGTTTAAACAGTACTATTGCTCCAAGTGGTGAGAATTTTAATTTTTTAATTACAGTGTGATAAACATCCAGTAACTTCTCTGTAAAAAGTAAAAATGCTTTTTGGTGTTATTGAAAGTCGTCACTGTATTTGGGGTGAGGGGTGACAATCTATTTGAATATAAACACATTTTTTTTTTTTTTTTCATTAAATAGTAATTCTGCACATTTATTAATGACAAATTCCTGTTACCAGAGTCCAGCAATTCATTTGAACTCTGTCTTATCAGTTGCTCTTCTTCAGGTGCTGCATTTTGGGGCCACTTTGCATCCGTCTGTGTGTAGATAATTCATACTGGGAATGCAGACTGGCACAAATGGTTAAGTTTGGGGTGTTTTTCACCTACATTTCACTGGTCATTTAAGGTGCAGCTCCTCTCACCTGTCATTTACCGTGCACTGTTTTAACCATGTTTCTGTTGCAGGAATTATTTTATTTAGCACATTGGCTGATTTTTCAAATAGGGGAAGATGCAACTTTTTTCCATCATAGAATGAATTTGTAGCTGTTGCACTGTTAAATTTGTTTTATGTTCATTTTTCCACATCGTTTTGTTTGGTTTATTTGTATGTTTTCATTTTCTGATCATATTATTTTTGTGTATTTTCATACTTGTGTGTTGGGATGAGAGACGATATGATGGCTTTGGAAAGTATCCAACCTTCTTTGGAAGTTTTTATGATTTGGATTTATTGGGAAACCGAATCACATTAACACAAAGTTGCAACAAACCAAATCTGAATGAAGGTCAGTTGGTTTATTTAAACCAACTCCTGCAAGTGGGTGAATACTTTCCACTGTTACGTGTACATTGAAGCAAAGTGTTAAATGGGCTGTGTGTTGGTCCGGTGTTACTAATAAAGGTTTTAACGCAGCGGTGGGGTCATTAATCCTCCTGAGTTCCTGAGCCACAAGATTTGCCCTCTCCATGGCAACCACTATCTTCCAAACCTTTACTTTGCTCTGAATGTTTGTTGCCATGTATTAAATTTTACAGGCGGTGGAGGATTTCTGGAATGTATTGGATTTGTGGCTTTGGAGTATATTGCTATTTATACTGGACATTATTTTGGTGTGGCACGTTTGTCTGCCATCTTCAAACAAACTGCATTGTAATACTTAACCTAACTTTAAACTGTGATGCGAACTGACAACACAGTGGTGAGATCCTGGAATCCTGAATCCTGGACATCATTGAAACCGATACGTAGGTACTGTAAATGCTGTGCAGGGTGGAGGCAAAGTCTGTGATGTATTCCCAGTGAATCTCTGTGTACATGAGGGATGTGTTCTGGGTCCTTCTCAGTTCAGTGGTTGCATGGTCGAAGTAGAACAGCATCTTAGGTGCCTTTGTGAGGAAAGTTTTTACTGAGCGTTGACTTTGTGGCCAGTGCTCTTATTTTGGCACAGTCAGTGGATGCCATGATAACTGCACTTGAGAAGATGAGTGAGGAGTCAGGGTTTGCAGATGTCATGGATCCAGATTAACCTGTCAGTTTCTTCTTGGACTTGGCCCTCAGAAGTATATTGGCATTCAGTGAAAGTGTCAAACTTGCAGGGATTCAGTTATCTTGGCAGTAACATGCATGTCTGAGTCTTCAACCTTCAACATTGAGAAGACACCTGTGAAGAGCTTGGAGTCACGAGATCACTGGATGGGTGTTTGGCAATACCCAAACCTTTGAGGTAGAATGAAGATAGAAGTCTTTAAGGTCCTAGTTGTTCCCATCTTACTGTATGGCTGTGAGAGTTGGACAATAACTAGGGACCCAAGATGGCAGGAGCATGTTTGATGACCCCTCCCCTTAGGGTCTTGGTGCTTCCTATCACACTGCTAAACAGTGACCTAAAGTGGATGACTAGATGTCTTTGCTACTTGATTTCTTTGAAGGATCCTTGGGTACCCCTGGAATGACTTTGTCAATGAGGGGTTACTTCAGCAGATGATGAGTATCACTTGCGTCATGATGAAGCTTGAGCTGTAACATTTTTGCCATGTGAGGCATTTCTCTGGGCGTGATCCTGCATGCAGGTGCCTCTGTGTTGGTGAAGGGCCAAGGTGGCGTGCACGTTTCACCTAGCTGCGGCAGATAGAGATGGTGACTATGGATAGTTTACTTTCGAGAAGTGAGGTTGTACTAGTGTTTGCCTGGGTGGTTACCATCCGGGACACAAGACCATTCCATATTTTGGTGGATACAGTGACCAAATGCTCCCAGACTTGGGTAATCAAACCCGCCATGTTGACTTTCCGATGCCCAGTATCGTACACCCCAAAGCTGGAAATCTGCTAATTTCTCAAACTTTCACTCAGGTGTTTTTTTTTTTTTGTTGTTTTTTACTTTACATTAAGTTTGAAATGATTTGTTGCAATTGAATCCAAATATTCCCTGTTGAAAGTTTTTGGTTCAGTACCAGCACCTGTGGTAGGGGGCGCTGTGAAAACACTGTGCTGTAAGCAAACCAGCAGAACAGTCAAGCGGCACAGAGAGAGCAGCGTTATGATTGAAGAGAAAAACATTTCCTTCTGCCCTCAAAAAGACTAAACTTGTGTGATTTTTTTCGAGGAGTCCGTATGAGGGAGAGGGTCGGGATGAGGGGAGCAGGTGAGACACAACTTTGGAAGAAATAATAGTTCATAGTCGCCTGTCAATCATTAGAGTGCAGCCAATCAGTAGATGACGTCTGAGCTGTGCTTGTTGTGATTGGCTGAGGGTGGTTCACAGCTGGGATGTAATTGGTTGGTGATGGTGTTTGTTTGATTAAGTCTTAACCAATCGTGGAGCGGGATGCTGGAGTGGGTGTGGACTGGAGGCTGATTTGCATGGTGGGGTGAACGCAAACCGCAATCTTCAGTACCCGATTGTGTGTGTTTGTACACAATGTGGACACGCTATCACAAGCACAACGGGGTACTTAAAAATCTGCTCTTTCTTTTATTTTCACAACCTCCTCATCTGTTCTTCCTCTCATTCCACCTTCATTTCCTTTATCTCCACTTTGTAAAGTAATCTGAATTCTGACACTTCCCCCCCTCTTTGCTTGCCTTTGTCTCTTGTCCTCCTCCCCACTTATCCACCTCTGCCTCTTTCTCCTTGTCCTCTTCTGCCTCTCATCCACTCCCCATTCCCTCCATTCAGGTCCATGCTGAGCAGCACCGTGACAAGTCGGACAAGACGTCAGGTGGCGTCCTCTCCTCTTCTCCAATAATGATGAGAATAACTCCTCACCAGGATCTGGGAACACTGGTAGGGTGTTCCTTAGTTGATCTCTTCAAGAAAGATGACAACCATATTTGTATCACGTGTCATGAAGCCTTTTATTTGACTTATGGCCTTGATTGTAAAAGTGGCAAACACCGCCATCTAGAGTTGGCTAAATTTAATGCCAGCAAATGGTAACATTTTAAACTGTCATAAGGGATTTTGGAACTGCAAAAAAGGTTTGGAGCTTTTCTGGGCCTGTATTCACAAAGCATCCTAAGGCTAAAAGTAGTTATTGGTGATGTCATCCTAAGAAATATCTTAGGATTCCTTGAATTCTAAGATATTTCTCAGAATATTCAATATTCATATTATATGTTGAATATTTCTCAGAATACTCATATTCAAACATATGTTTGTGTTTGACCTTATCAGGAGTAAGTTTACTTTTCCCACCCAGCGTAGTAGCGTAATAACACCTGAGATGAATGTCATCACAACATTGCAATACGTGGCTACAGGAAAAGTGTAATTTGCATGTAAGTTGTATAACAACTATTAATAAACACAGTAAGTGATGTCAGCCTGCCAGAACCTGAACTCACCTGTTTGAGAAGAACTTGTCTTGTGTGCTGCAATCTCTGCTCTCGCTTTGGATTGCAGCACGTACCAGCACTTCTCATACTCGTTTGTGCACAATTACCAGCAACACAAAGCTAAACAATATAATAATCTGCATGTGAATGAGGTATGTTCAAACATTTTGAAGCTGTGGATCCATTTATTATCATCATGACATTCAGTTATTTTTCACAATTACACACTTCGTAATACAGTTCAGGTTATATGATTGGTTGATTTTACTGTCCATTCATGACGAGGAGTGCGGAGCACATTGGTATTTTTTCTCTCTCTCTTTACTGTGTCGTGACAACCAATCACACCTCTCAGAAGATTGTCATACCTAGCGTCGGGGTCAACCTCGCCTGCTCATAAAGATAAGTTTCTGTCCCACTTCTACTTCCTGGATCACTCTTAGCCTAAAGGTTAGGATCTTAGGTTACGTTGTGAGGCCCCTGAGATTCTTTGTGAATACGGGCCCTGGTTTATTTCAATTTTAAAAATGTTCTAAAATCGTGCCCTTTAATTATGTGCATTTACGTGTACACACACACACACAAACTTTTACAGTTTGTTTTGACAAATCAATGAATGTGTGGGTTCTTAAAATTTTTGTGACTGTGCAAGGAGGAGAGAAGTGAGGGAAGCCATCAAGGAACCCATGACAGCTCTTGATGGTGTTTGAAGCATCTCTGATTGGTTGAAATACTTATTGCAAACTATAGTCAGTTTTCATACAACAAAACCCGATCAGGTCTCGGCTCAATATGCCTTCTGGCAAATTGTAGGTGAAATTTTTGCTCTTTAAGACGGCTCTCTTATTTCTCTCTCACTTAACGAGTGACACAGGAAGTAGTTCAGCTGATCCTTCTGGGCCTCAGTTTGTTGATGCCACTGTTGGTCAAACAAAATGAAAAAGTAAGTAACCTTTACAACTCATGTTTCAGGTGGCACGGCACACCTCCGGCCATCGCCAGCCAGAAGGACTCTGTTAAGCCGCGCTCCCTGCGCTTCACTTGGTCCATGAAGACCACCATCATCCATGGAGCCCATGGAGATGATGCGCGAGATCCGCAAGGTGCTCGACTCCAACAGCTGTGAGTACGAGCTGCGTGAGCGCTACATGCTGCTGTGCGTGTCGGGCACCCGGCACGAGACGACTTCGTCCAGTGGGAGATGGAGGTGTGCAAGCTGCCCGGACTCTCCCTCAACGGTGTGTGCGCTTCAAGCGGATCTCAGGCACGTCCATCGCCTTCAAGAACATTGCCTCAAAGTTGCCAACGAGCTCAAACTGTGAGTGCAGAGGAGCGATTAGTGGGCAAGGGCTCGGTGGGGGTGGGGTTGCAGTTAGCTTGGCTCGTAAGGAGAAAAACGCCGCTATACGGGGAGCAGGAGGTAAGCTAGTGGGTGGGATCACCTTTACGATGTTTTTTGACAGTTTATTTTCTAGAAGTTTTTGTTCCTTCAGTTCCTGCGAAGTTGTGAAGAACTTGAAGCGTGTTCTCTCCCTGCGCGGGTTGTACTTCGACGTTCCACTCTGCATGTCTAACCTCCTCTTAGGGTTTTTTTTTTTTTTTTCTTCTTAATATTCACAATTTGACCACTCCTGTCACTTCTTGCTATTTTACTCACTTTCTCTGCACTGTGTTGTGTGGCGGGGCAAAAATCTAAAGAACAGTCATACTGGGGGAAAAAGAAAAACAGAAACCTTTCTTCTCTGTTCTCTGAATCTCTAAGTGTGTTGACTGGTCGCAGATGGAATACGGAGCCTTATGTGCCGAGATGCCTCCAAAAACTGATGGACTCCAACTGAGCCAGAACAATGGATGAACTCTTCCCTGCCCTCAAAACACCCCCCCCATTATCAACTGAACTCAAACACATCATCACTCCTTTTTCCCTCACACTGTCGCCAACAACTTTATTGGCTCATTGTTTATTTTGTTTTGTTGCTGGTTGCTTTAAAAAAAATTTAAATAAAAGTTGTGCACTGGAAATGAGGGCTTGTTGGAGCAGGATGGACTAATGTTGCCTTCAAGGACGAGGTGAAAATTGGCTTTTGTGATCAGCACACAAATGCTCTGTCCTTTTTGTTTGGGTTTTTTATTTTATGATTATTATTTGCATTTGTTTTGTTTGGCATCTTGCCTTTATATCAGGATGTCAACTTCCCAGTTTCCATCCCGCTCTGCGACACGCGTTCCCAAAGAGAGAGAGAGAGAGAGAGAATAGTCACTGGAAGATGATGGTGAATTATTTTCTCTTACTTTTGATTTGATAATATATTTTTGTGTTTAAAATTTTCAGTTTGTACAGATTTGGATTGGGGGTTTGGAGGGGAGGGGTGGGGGGGTAAAGGGTCATGTCGGATCATTGCTGCCTTTCAGTGTCGTGCACATCTGGCGCACAAGTGGACATCCACACTTGGTGTACTAGAATAAATGGTGGCCCCGAGATGTTTGTACTGGTGTCGGTGGTGGTGACGACTACTGCTCCTTCATTTTAGCATTTTTTTTTTTTTATTTTCTTTTCTTTTTTGTGATTGCCTTACTGGTGCAAAATGACTTGAAGTGCAGACCTTTTTTTTTCTTTTTTTTGTCTCACCTACATTATCCTCAAATCGTATGATTGGAACCCAAACCACAAACCTGGACGAGTGCCTGGTTTTGTGCAGTAAGTAGCAGCTGGTTGTAGAAGAGACAAATCCAGGGATCGAACACTGCGACGGAAAGGGGGGGGGGGGCGCACGCGTACCAGTCCCATCACCTGGTTGTACCAAACTTAACACTTTTTCTTTGTGTAATAATGACACTTTGTCCCTATTTTAACATGCCAGATTATTTTCTTTAAAAGTCAATCATTGTATTACGGTGCTGGGTATTGATTCTAATTATTATTCTGGCTGTTGCTGTTATATTCTCTTTCAGGGTTGATTTATTTTACATTTTTGTTTTACATTGCTGTAATTTACATTGATTTTAAATGTGTTGAGCAAACTGTAATTGTAGTGGTGGGTTTGGGGTCGAGAGGAGTAAGCAACTCCTGGAAAAAAAATATTTTGTTTTTTGTGCAAAGAAAATGAAAATTACAAGGATAGTAATAAAAATGTTAATGATAGTTTGCCTCTCCCGATTATTGTGGAAAAAGTGAGTTGATTTGCACAAAAGTGTCACGTGCAGCTGAGAAACACAAGCAAATCCGATGCTTTGCTTAAAGGAATTTGAGCAGATTAATGCCAGTGGTTCTTGGGTATAACACAGTATGTATGATGAATAGGGTCATCACGCTGAAATCTGAATGGTGAATGGACAGAGTAAATTTTGAAACCTTTGGTGTTTTAGCACCACCTTGTGGTTTGTGGAAAAAAAGTAGAATTCATTGCATGAGAATAAACTGCTCTGTGTACACTGTACAATTTAATCATTTCTCATATTCGAAAAAAAAAAAAATTCCAGAATGTAAAACACCTCACATACTGTACACAAACAAGTTAAGCAAAGGCAACAAGCATTAAAGTCAAACTGATGTAACATCAGACTGAAAGCGGCACCAAACAGTTTCCATTAATTCTTTCCAGGTTTGGGATCTTGCTGCAGAGACGAAGAATATGGAGTTGACATTTTTTAAAAAGTAAACTGTACAATTTGTTCAGTCCTCTACTGTTTGTATGATTTGAGCACATGAGGAAGCATCAAAGCCAAAAACTGAAACAAAATGTAGCGTATCACCTTCAACTGAAGGCTTCAAATTCAAAACTAAACAAAGCTGCCTCAGTGTGACTCCTTCACATTTGTAATTGAGACCTGGAAAAACTGGCAGAACCAACTAGCAGTCTGCTTAACGTGTTAAAACTGATGACATGATGGCGAGGCAGCACGGCGGTGAGCTTTTTGAAGCAATAACAGGCTTTATTTTTGTTCCCCTCTCAGGTCAGCAGGATCTGAGAGGTTTTAAACAGACGACATTTCATCAAGGTGTTCTCAAACGAACATTCTTAGCACTCCGACAGAGTTCAGCTGCTTGATTCCACCACCCTAAACTACTTAAATGCTAACTAACGTTGCACGCTGCTGGCAATGCTATAGCACATCAGCACACTCCACGATGCGTCCTTTAGTCATCTGAAGATGTGAAGCTTTTTGAGGCTTCAAGGATCATCTGAAGCCTGCTTCATTCACAGTCCACCTGGCAGGTGAAACTTTTGTCAAACTGGATTTGATACAGTAAGCTGTTAGCAGCTGCCACAGAGATAACGGGACGGAGTGGGTGGAGGTCCTCTGGTCAGTTTTCATTCTGGTTTGGGGGGCAGCTCTTGTTTGTTGTTCTGTAGTGTGTGTCTCTGTGTGTCGGAGGTAGGCGTGTTCAAACATTAAAAACGCTCCCTTCTAAAGGCTGCAGTCTCACTCTGATAACAGGACGTGTCCTCGTCCCAGATGTGGACTGTGCCTGGGACAGGTCTTTCGGTTTGTTCTTGGGGGTTTCGCGAGGAATATGGAAGAATCCCGGAAGACAACCACCCCAGTTTGACACGCATATTACTCAGGTCGATGGACGCCTGGATATCGTACTGAAAAATGAAACCCTGATTTACAGCCTGTTGAAGTGAGAGGAAAAAAAATGCTAACTGTACTTGACTTACATCCTCTGTAAACTGGTTTGGATCAGAGATGTTGGATGTAAGAGGTTCTACCGGCAGCAAAAACGTTTTTAAATACTAAAATAACAATAATTAACAAACTTTGTTTTTCAGCCAGTTAACTTGAAAAGTTACCACCTGCAGGTCAGTGGGAGGTGGGCTGCTCCACTTTGAGCCCACCACTGAAGGAGGCAGCTGCCCAGCAGAGGAGACATTGGGAGGAGATGAGCTGTTGCCACCTCCCAGGGAGGCCCTGAGGGTGGAGCTCCCGATGGAGGAGGTCACCACCGGGGATGAGAGGAGGAGGTGGATGTTGTGTGGAGCCGGTTCTGGAGTGGGCGCGTCTGTAGAGGAGGGGTTGGCGGAGGAGACTGGGGGAGCCGAGGGAGGCGCCGGCCGCAGCAGCGGAGGGGGCTGAGAGAGGGAAGAAGGAATCTGAGTGGAGGAGGGTGGAGAGCAACCGCTGGTGATATCTGGGGGAGCCCTCCATTTTGACCTGACAGGTGGGAAAAAGAAAATAAAGATTATGTTCTCCAATCACTGAGTAAGAAGTTTGCTCCTCGGCGTCTCACCTCGTCGTCCTCGGCGCTGCCGTCCATAGCTGCTCCCAACTCCTCGGCAAGCTTCCGGTGCTCTCGGTTGGTGGCGACCTGCTCGGCCGCCCACTCCCTCAGCACCTCGTCCAGGTTGAAGCGACGCCGGTAGCTCACGAAGAACGAGCTCACCTGAACGCAGAGGAGAGTCCGTGAGTGAAAGAAAAACCAAAAAAGGGACAATAAACATCAACCTACAAAGAAAAACACTGTGGAGAGAACAAAGTGAGCAGATGTCGAAGTCAGAACATAACAGATTTTTCTTTGGGATCAGGAACGCAGCAGAATTAAGTCATTTTGGTGCTTAACCTTGAGGGTGAAGTTACTCTGAAACTTCAAGAGTTTAAATTATCAGCTTGGCTCTGGTACGTGAACCTAAAACCTCCACGGAGCAGAGGTTATATGGTCAACTCGACAGTGGACAGCTGCTTAAATTTTGGGTTTGATCCGGATGAAATTCGTAAATTTAATTAATCTGTCCGACACATAATAGTTTTATCTTTGTAGGATTTTCAAATAATAACCTAATGTCACAAAGGGACATTGGATTTAACAGATTTCAGGATCTTCAGATTTTCTTGTATGAGAGGGGAATTGAATGATTTTTTTGGTTGGTTTTGATCCTAACCATAAACGTGATGGTGTGTTGAACTGTTAAAGCGCCTTGATTACTAAACTATACTCATCCTCCCGCCGTTGCCCGTTGACTCTGTCTCCTACTTTAAAATAAGAGCACAAGAACCATCTGAAAAGATGAATTTGTTCACCTGCGCTGGTGTCTTTGTCCCAATCACCTCAGCGATGGCTCCAAAGTCTTTGCCGTAGCGACGGATCGCTGCAAAGGAGAAACAACCAATTTGTTGTCTAAACAACCTACAAAAACAGCCTAAACTACAGGGTGTAAAGTTTTATTTCTGGTCTACAATGACTATTAAAATGATGTCACCCTGCACAGCCAGGAGCTGCTCCTCTGTGGTCCAACGAGTGTTCATCTTCTGAGCCGGCTGGGCAACATCGGAGAGGGAGAGAGAGAAAAATATTTGCTAAACCATAAACTCACTGGGGAAAAAGCAGAGAAGAAAAGCAAAGTGAGGAGTGGAGGGAATGAACCTGAGGTGTCCAAACAGGCCTCACCTCAGTAGGTCTGAACATGTCGATGTTCTCGCTCAGGCTCTGCTTCAGACTGCTGTTCGTTTGTTTAACCGTCTGCACCTGAGGGAGACGCCAGCACAGACGCCGTACTGAGCAGGAAGTTTATTTTGTGGTTATAAAAAAACAATATACAACACTTGGAACAACGTGAAAGTTATTTTAAACATTAGCCACAGGCCCCTTACACGCTAACGAGTGCACAGTTCTCACAAAATGTCAATGTGACGAAAAGCTCAAAGTGTTCCGGAAATTATCAGATGTGGAGTGAACCAGGACTCGTAGCTCTGCTATAAATTCACACTTAGCATGTACAGTTAGTGGGTGACACTTCCTCATGTAAGTGCAACAACAGCTGTCAATGAGACCGTGTATGCTAATGCAACATAATGTCTGGTGTAAACAGTCCTCTGACAATTTCTGAAAAACTTCCACCTCTGAACTTTCAGTGAGGCCGCGTGCCCGGCACTTAATTGTCCTCTTGAGCGACACCAACTGCGTGGTCCGCTGCCGTATAGTCAGCACGCCGGCGTCGTGGGAGGCCGACACCGACGTGATGTCTGCCTGCTCCAGGTGCATGCCTTTAGGTGGTCTGCGGCGCGCTCGCAGCGGGTGGTGGCGGTACTGAGCGCTGATGCTCTCCTTTCTCACCGGGCCCGAACGCCCAGGGATGACTTGTCAGACGTGGCGCTGGTGGGGTTCTGTTTCAGCGCCTGCATGGATGCAGCAGTCACACAAACGTCAGAATGACGCTAATGACATGCACGCACGACTGACAAACTAAAAATTACAAGAAGAAGAGGAAAACCTGCTCACTTTAGATCGTTAAAATGCCAATACCTCTTTTTTTGGCGTCAACATCAAAGTCGCTGTCGCTGCCAGGCTCTCCCTCCTCCATGTCATCGTTACTGAAAGACACGTTCAAGCTTCTGTAAAGGACCAGCTCCCAGGAGACAACCTTCTCAGGTGCTAACGCTACCTTTGACACAGTGTCCTCGGGGTTATGAAACTTTCATGAGATGATGTTGTACCTGTCATCTTTCTCTCGCTTGCTGACCAGCCTCCTGGCCTGACGATCCATGACGGACGTCCTGGTCCGTGTCTTCTTCCAGCCGTAGTAATATTTCACCAGGCTGGAGATCGGCTTGTCTGGAAGCTGCACGCAAGCAACAATGTCAAACGCAAATTCCGTGTTATTCCCTTTGAAACAGCTTGCAAAAGTATGCTTCTGTTTCCGCCTCACCATCTGCTGGATCCGATGAAAGCTCTTGCCGTGGAAGCTGAAGGCCTGTTCGAACAGGACCTTGTCCTCCACCGTCCACTCGTCCGGAACGGAGTGAAGTTAGCCAGGTCGGCCAGCGAGCGCTCCACGTCGTGTTTGTGCCACAACAACATCCCCAGAGCCTGGAGGAGGTCAGAGGAGAAGTGCGGTGAGTCACCACAAATGAAAACAAGCTAGTTAGCCGCGCAAATTGCCAAGTTTCATCACAGTGGGATACAATGTGGATTAATCTGCAGACTTATGGTTTGTAAAGTAAGTTGAAGCTCAAACATGAAAACAAAAAAAAAGTTTTTTTTTTTGTTTTTTTTAAATCAGAGTCGCTGTAGGAAGCCCACCTGCTCCTGGTTGTATCCGTGTTTTTCTTTAGCCATGAGGATGTACTCATCCACTGCAAGAAGACGACAAGAGAAGGCGTTCACTACATCAGCAACAAGAAGCAGAAAATGGCCAGAAGCAGAGTTGTTGCTTACACATGGCATCGGAAAGCTGATCGTTCGGACACCAGACCAACATGCTCCTCTGGTCCTCCTCGCTGCAACGGCTCAGGCTGTCTGCCAATCAAACACATTTTCACACCGTTTCTTATGTACACACTTAGAGACTATGATTGCAAATGTGTATCACACAACATAAAAACATGCAGAATTTTGGAAATGTGCCTCCAACACAAACAAAACAATCTGATCACATGTAAAACAATTTCACCAATTACAACTTGACAGTTACTTGTGCAATTCTGACTTCACGGATCTCAAAATTTCCAAAAAGCTCCCTCTAATTTCTAAAAAATGTGACTTCTTTTTATTATATAACTTTCTGCAGACTCGCGGCATGTGCACGGATCAGGATCCTATCTGTACGAATGTAGCGTCAAGACACACAGATCCACAAATGGTGAGTTCAAGTGTTGATGAAAAAAAACTGGGACATCTGGGTTTTCATTGGATTCATGTGTACTTTTGAAGTGGGGGAAAATGTTTCTGAGTAGACAGAAGACCTGTGATAAATTTAGAGGTTATGGTTTAAATAAGATCCTGCTTGAATCCAACTAGATATGTGTTTTTTCCCTTTTTAACAATCCATTTAAATGCTGGAGGTGTGCAGTCCCTCCTTTTTTATCTGGACTAGCACGTTTGCCAGCAGACGTGCAAATCTACCAACTAGTGGCCGCTTACTGAATTAATTCTATGTTAATTTGGTGAAACAATCAAGAAACATTGTGGTTTAGGGGTTAGCACGGTTTCCTCACAGCGAGAAGGTCCCAGGTTCACTGTTCTCCCCGTGTTTGTCCCTCCAGGTGCTCTGACTTCCTCCACTTTCAAAGACATGCAGGTTCAATGAACTGGTGACTCTAAATTGGCAGCAGGTGTGAGCGGGCGCATGAATGTGTTTTGTCTACGTATTGGCAGACTGGCGGCTGTTCCCTGCCTCTCACCCTGTGACTCTTAATTGGAATAAATGAGTCCAGAAAATGAAGTATGCGGTCTCCGACTAGCTGATTTCCATTGATATTTTCCCATATCAGACCGTTACCATAACAATCGGTCCAGATCGCGTATCAGATTTGCAACTTTGGTTACAATTTTCACAGCACAAAATAAAACAAAAAGCAAACAAAGAAATTATGAGTGACAAAGAGGACCATTCTCAGAGCGGATTTTATTACACCGACAAGTTTGAATTGGAGGAATGAACAGCAAACGTGCTCGAAGTGGACATGCAAAATGAAGACCAACAAGATGAAAACACAGCTCCGAACAGCCACAATAATTAATTATTGCGCTCAGTCCATACAAAAAGACAGAGGTCTGATATTTTCCCAGACAGACCTCGGGAATCAGTTATTAATCTTTTAATATTAGACGACAAATTTTTTTTAAGCGAGGCTGTGAATCACAACTTTGTGTTTTTCATATACCCTGAAATTGTCCATTCCACAGCCTCACACGCAGGTCAAGTCCCTCTCTCCGATCTGATCAAACATGCTGCCCCCCCCCCCCCCCCCCCCCCCCCTGGCTCCTCTTCATTAGAGAGAAAAAATATTACAGACGGTGACAGCCAGGGTGCTCTCTCTGGATTCGCCACCTGTGTACTGTCAGAATCCAGACAAGAGGCTGGTTTTACATTTTTGGTACGAGACACCTCTATATTTCTCTGACAAGGAGATGAAGTTCAGTCAATTCACATCTACCAGTCATGAAACACCACACACAGTTTCACCCTGTCATTTTTCTTCACACCTCATCAGCCAAGTGTGGATGACAGTCTGGTCATGTGATTAAACACTGAACCAGGATGCTGACGTGCCTGTTGGGTTTTCATTTGGATCATGGTTATACATGCTGATAACTGCTGGTAATCTCGTTCACATAAAATCCTTAGAAGATTGCCTTGCAGCAGTGAGAAGTTGGATGTCTGGAAACTTCCTACTTTTAAACTCTGATAAGACTGAAATGATGTTCTTGGTCCAGTGAGACATCGGCATCAATTTGACCAGTTAACGCTCAGCCTCGGCTCGTGTGTCTGACATCACACTGACAAAGTGAGGAACCCTGTGGTAATTTTGATCCTTTGTTGTCCTTTGGCCACCACATTAGAAATATTACTAGACTGCTTTCTTCCACCTGCGAAATATAGCAAAGATTCGTCCCATCCTGTCTATGGCTGATGCTGAGACCCTGATCCATGCTTTTATCTCTTCTAGACTGGACTACTGCAATGTTCAATTTCTGGTTTACCGCTTTCTAGCATTAGGGCTCTCCAATTGGTTCAAAATGCTGCAGCCAGACTTTTGACATGAAGCAGAAAGTACAACCACATTATACCCATTTTGGCATCCCTTCACTGGCTTCCTCTCCCAGTGAGATCAGATTTTAAGGTTCTGCTACTAACCTACAAAATTATTCATGGACTGGCACCTCCCTACCTAGCTGACTTAATAAACCTTACGTACCGGCCCGGGCTTTACATTCTCAGGGTGCAGGGACTACTTTGTGTCCCTAAGGTGAAAAAAAGTCTGCGGGTCACAGAGCTTTCTCTTATCGTGCCCCTGTTCTGTGGAATTATCTTCCTGCATCAATAAAAAAGTCAGATTCTGTGGAGATTTTCAAGTCCAGACTTAACACGCACTTATTTTCCCTTTCATATGGCTAGCATACTGGTACAGTTTGTTTATGCTTTTACTCTTTTAATTCATTTATTAGAAATTGGAGCGGGCTGCGGCCTCAACTTTACCTAAATTCTGGGTCTTTTAGTGGAGTTTAGGGCTAGCGGCCGGTGATCACTTTAGTATTTCTCTGTTTTTCTTGTTTAATGCTGGCAAATTATACAGTATTTTTTGTCTTTCTGATGCTTGATTCTGTTTTTTCTCTGTTTAAGAGCAGCTCCATCCAGAGATGGGAGTTGTATTCGTGTTGGCGATCCTCCTGTCCTGTGCGCCAATAGCATTTCTTGTATATTTGTCCGTGAATTGTTCTGTAATTATGTTTTGTAGCATGGCCCAAGCAGAGGGCACCCCTTGAGTCTGGTCTGCTTAAGGTTTCTTCCTCAGAGGGAGTTTTTCCTTACCACTGTTGCTCTAGGGGTTGGTAAGGTTAGACCTTGCCTGTGTGAAGCGCTTTGAGGCAACTCTGTTGTGATTTGGCGCTATATAAATTAAAATAAATTGAAACTGAAAATTGATCACTGCCTCTAATTAAAACAGGTGCCACTGCTTTCAGCCAGAACAACGGTGTTGCTGTGACGGTGTAAAACTGTCTCTGTATGCGGAGAGCAAGAACAAGACTAAGAACTGACAACACCCACGACTACCTGCAGCAGAGGCGGGCAGGTGAGACTCCCTCCCATGATGTCATCAGGCATTCAAAACAAAAACAAATATATAAATTCCTTTTCAGCACATGGTTGAAAAAGGCCCCTTTTCCTCTAAAGTTATGTCTTTGTTGCTTGTAAATCATGTTTCCTTTTCACATCACTTACAAGACAAATTTAACTTTACATTCTCTCATTCTTTCCTCTCAATTTCTTTTGGGCAATAACTCTCATTTGATCTTTATCCATATCTGCGTTTCTCTCCTTTTAGATGTTCTCCATACTTCATCTTATTTCTAAATCTCCCTGTGTGTGTGTGTGTGTGTGTGTGTGTGTGTGTGTGTGTGTGTGTGTGTGTGTGTGTGGTGTGTGTGGTGTGTGTGTGTGTGTGTGTGTGTGTGTGTCTCATGCCTCACTTCTTTTCATGCATCACCGTACCTGGTCTGCATTCAGGATCTGAGCCTGGTAGTCTGCTCCAACCCTGATCATACTCTCTGAAATGAGACAGAAGATAAATGTGAATCATTACATCTCAGAAGAATGGACAGATTAGTAAAAAGGGTCTGGGGCCTCATGTACAAAGACTAACGTGGACTTTCTACTAAAAGTTGGTGTACGCCAAACCCTGAATCTGGCGTAAGCACAAATATATTCAGATGTATGAAAGTGTGAGTAGGTTTGAATTCACGCACGTTCCATTTGTACATCCCACTGAACGTGGAACCAAACTCCTCCCTGGCCACGCCCCATTTAAATATGAAATTTCATGTAAATAACCCCTTGGAGCAGGGATTCCCCACGATGTCACATCAGACAACATGAACACAAAATAAATTATACTATAGATGACTAGAAATTCCGTGATGACACACAGGGACAGTTTATTCGGTACACTGTTAAACGGATTAATCATGAAACTGGAAAAATGTTTGTGGGAGCTACGGAGCAGAACAGCGCGCACACACTGACGTTAAAAAGGTGAGGCACACCTCTGCTGACCATTCACAGTTTACACACATGTTGACTGACAAATATGGAGCACAGGAAGCCTGTTAAGAAGCTCTGCAGCTCACCATCAAGCAAAAATTCAAAAAAGACATTAATAATAATAAAAACATATCTGAATGCTCCCATCCCCAAATGTGCCTGCTTTGGTTTTCGTTCGGAGCAATTACACAAATAAACTATTTAAACACACAAGCAGCCCCCCCCATCGTGCACCGTGCAGCCCCCAGCCTCTCTGATAGATAGATAGATACCGTATTTTCCGGACTATAAGTCGCACCGGAGTATAAGTCGCACCAGCCACTTTATCCATTATAAAGAAAAATAAACCATAAATAAGTCGCACCGGAGTATAAGTCGCACCAGCCACTTTATCATTATAAAGAAAAATAAACCATAAATAAGTTGCACTGGACTATAAGTCCCATGGACATACAGGTATGTTAACTTAACATGAAAAGTTCAGATGATAATATTGTGACGGCTACCGTTTTCAGATGCATATTTCACCAGTCGTAACTTACAATCTGCAGAGTATGATTTTCTTTTTGGTCGCATTTTTTCGGGCCTTCTCCGTTGTCTTGTTAAGTTATCAGTAATGTTGAAATTTTTATTTTTCTATGGTAGTCAGAAGTCGCAGGAACAGTCACACAAGCCTTGAGTGCCCTCTCGTGAGCTGCATTTTACCTACAGATATGTTTGTATTTTGCGGACCACATTGTGAGCCAAACCATGCAGCACCTACCTGCGCAGCTCATGACCACCCAGCGGTGTCGATCCAGCTCCTTCCAAGTGCAGACGCTAATCCTCCGCCGTCGCTCAGTGCTCCCATGCAGCTCTCAGCGTCAACTCTGCTCACACTGATATCCAAGGGTTGAAGCTGTTTTGTTAGCCGTCCCGGAATAAACACCATGTTCGTCTGCTTCAAACGCTATTCACAATCTTCGACGCCAGCTCCTTCCAAGTGCACACACTAATCCTCTGCCGTCGCTCGCCCAGTGCTCCCACGCAGCTCTCAGCATCAACTTAAACACTCTGCTCACACTGATATCCAAGGGTTGAAGCTGTTTTGTTCGCCATGCCGGAATAACAGCAAGCACCGTATTCGTCAGCTTCACACGCTGTGGGTGAGGTGAGGAATACGCGTCCAACGTTCTGTTCTCTGATTGGTTATCGCGACCAGCGTGACTTATAGGACGGCCGCCATACTACAGTGTCCATGATGCATTGCATTTCCTTTTCTGGTGGCCATTTTAAAACATAGATCGACTCTGTCACGTAAAATTGTTTTGTTACAGTAAATTAATTGAGATCCTACCGGTATATTTTTCATTTATAAGTCGCACCGGAGTATAGGTCGCACCCCCGGCCAAACATGTAAAAAAGTGCGACTTATAGTCCGGAAAATACGGTACTTTATTGATCCCAGAGGGAAATTCAAGCATCCAGCAGCTTACACATTAGACAAGACACACACATTGCACCAGACACACAAAACAGGGTTAAGTAAATAAAAGAAAAATAGACTAATCAATAAAAGCTACTAACTAAAAATAAAAATAAAATGTGTGCAAGTACAGCATCCAGTCTCAGAGAATATGACGGAGGAGTAAATGTAGTAGTGCAGTAGTGAGGAGGTAGCACAGATGTAAACAGTACACAATGTGAACAGTGTAGGTTGTGCAAAGAAGTAAGCAGTGTAAACAGTGTTGATAGTGCAAAAGAAAGCAATAAAAGGTCAAACAGATGTGTCACAGGATTATTTCTTACTGAGATGGGAAGAGTTTGAACAGTCTGATGGCCTGAGGGACAAAAGACTTCCTGAATCTGTCCGTGTGGCAGGACTGGGACAGCAGTCTGCCGCTGAATGCGCTCCTGTGCCTGATGCCTTTTGCGCACCACATATGATTTGAACATTGATGGAAGGAAAATGTTTCCTTTTAACAGAAACAAACTCATCATGTGATGGTGCCTTCATGCTGTTAATAGCTCCGATTACATTCCGGAAACCGGCTCTTGCTGCAAAATGCGCTGTAATGTTAGAATGTACCTGATAACATTTTGATGATTGCGGCTCGGCGCAAGGTTGACTGGCACACTCCTGACTGATCAGGCAGCGCACGCTGGAATGCCAGGGCGCCCAGTGTGGTCAGTACCTGTGTAGGCACAGCCTGGCTCCTCACCGTTTTGCGCTCTGGGTCGACCGCAGTGCTGTGCGCAACTCCAGTAACAGTGGCCTTGGTAATCAAAATCGGTTTATGAGCCAATTATCCTCAAACCTCGCATTCTCCGAATAATGTCAGTTTTAAGAAGACATTTTTACTCCCTTAATTGTACAGTAATCCATCCATACAGTAATCCATCCATCCATTTTCTAACTGTGCCTCTGTGCACCACAACCACAATGGAGTTGCAATAAAGTGATCAAGACGTGCTTGTAGTGTAGCTAGATGTGTAGAGGAAGAAGGGGGGACAAAAAAAAAAAATCTGTTTTCCAGCTCTCCAGAGTAATGGCAAGTTTCAGAGTATAGAGGAGGTAGAACAACCAAGTATAGTTACTGCACACTGAACTAATAGCCATAATTACATTAAGGCCCACCACGGGACACAGAGTTCATCAGCAGAAAATGTTTTCATGGTTCAGAGAGAAACTGTGGTTAAAAGCAGACATGAGGCACCAGAGCAGTGAGGCAAATATAAAAGCTAATGCAACCTGGCCAGCCATACCATCGTTTTTCACTTTTTTTAAGGTCTGGTACTGAATTTGCTTTGAAAGTTGCGATATTTCACAGCACCACAACAACAGCAAGCACATATCTTGAAAAATATGACCGATCTAATTTTGTCATAACTCATCATAAAGTAAAGGACAGATGAGAGAGAGAGCAACAGTAAATACAGACAGGGAGTAATTAGTGCTGTGATAAAGCCAAGGAGACAGACGAGATGGACAGAAGGCTCAAAAGGAGAAGAGAAAGACAGACGACAAAGCAAGGCAGACCAGACGGAGAAAGGGGATCTATCTTCCTCAAGGACAGAGGGCAGGAAGGGAGGAAAGGGATGATAGAAACCATTGTAGATGGTAAGAAGAAGGTGGAGTGAAGCAGTGTGGAGAAGTAGAAAATGCTACAAGAGCAAAGGAAGGAAGGAGAAGAGGAAACAACGATTGTGGAAAATGAAAGATGTTATAGGAAGGTTGTCGAGTGATCGCAGCAGAAACAACGAGCAAAGTCACGGCTGCCAGAACATGCCTGTTTCTGACTTCAAGTTGGCAGGCAAAAATTTTTGTAGTCCCTTTACCAGAAAATTTGAACCCCCAGTAGAGCTGCTGTTTGTTGTAACACCATCTCCTTCTGCTTCAAAGATGAAGAGAAGGCAGCAGGCAGTTGGTTGGTGATAGTAATCAGAGGAAGGAAAGATGCACATTGGCAAAGGATAAAAGGAAGGAGGAGTGAGAGAAGGAAGTGGGTGGATAAAATGAGGAGATGACAAAGGAGAGTTAACTTGACATGCATTTGTTTTCCATTTGATCTGCTTGACTGTTGGAGGCTGAATAAGAGAATGTAACTCAAGTTGTTATTTTTGTGTGTGTGTGTGTGTGTGTGTGTGTGTGTGTGTGTGTGTGTGTGTGTGTGTGTGTGTGTGTGTGTGTGTGTGTGTGTGTGTGTGTGTGTGTGTGTGTGTGTGTGTGTGTGTGTGTGTGTGTGTGTGTGTGTGTGCGCATGCACACGCATACCGTGGGCTTGCTCTTCATCACTGCTCTCCTCCTCAGAGTGTGGCTGACTGTTGCCATTGGTTACGGACTTGGCTCTGCTCCTAGACAAGACCCCGGCCCCTGACCGCTCCATCACTGAGGGCATGGCTGCAGTGAAGACCAAGACACCACATTTAAAAAGGCAATTTCACTACCTTCTTTCATACAATGTTAATCAAAATCTCAATTTTCATATGAAACCTGGCTACAATTTGTCGTCCCCCCTCCCTCCCCCACAGAAAATAATAAGCTCCCTCTTTAAAAAGTACAAAAGCTCTTTATGCTGCCACCTTGGAGGTCTTCCCAATATTTTTAGCTGTGTTCCAAACTTTATTTTTGTGCGTGAGTGCCCCCCATCATCTCCCCCTAATTACCACTCAGTAACTATCTAGCATCAATTCATAAATCTGTCTCTCAGCTCAGCCTTGTACCTTGTTTACCAGTGGAACACAAATTCATAATAGATTCAACGTGTGTGTGTGTGTGTGTGTGTGTGTGTGTGTGTGTGTGTGTGTGTGTGTGTGTGTGTGTGTGTGTGTGTGTGTGTGTGTGTGTGTGTGTGTGTGTGTGTGTGTGTGTGTGTGTGTGTGTGTGTGTGTGTGTGTGTGTGTGTGTCAACAACGGGCAATGTCGAGCTCCACAAAAACTATCAAGGTCACGGCCATCTATTGAATTAGTCAATATAGGAATTATTGTGACAGGCCAAATCAAATTAACATTTTTTATAGCCCAGAAGCATGAATTTAGAAAAATTATTTCATCTGCAAGTTGCTCTTCCAGCTCTCTCTCACTGTTGGCCACAAACCATGACCACTTCTTTTAATCTTGTTCATCACAGAACACAACCTACTCAATCTGCCATTGTTACGCCGGCTCATAAAACCACTGTTCTGTCAGAGGCAACAACCACCAAGACAGCAGAGTGCTACTGTGACCTGGAAACACTTGCAAATGCACTGAATCAATTACACTAGTAATTCAGAATGGATTTAAAAAATAGATTTTTCCAGAGTGATCATAAGTATTTGCAATGATGTGCAACGTTTTGCACACAGATGCCCACATTCAGTTTAATGGCTTGGATTTCAAGTTTTGGCATCCGGGTTAACGGACATCTGTCCAAAGAGCAGGTCTTCTTGCAAAAATTAAGTCAGACTCTTGACCACCTTTAGTATCTATCTCTCTCTCTCACACACACACACACACACACGTATGTTTCATGTTTGTGACAGATGTTTTACCAAAACACAGCCTCATACGTGCCAACCTCCTAACCTCTGTCTGTCTGAAATGACGCATAAAACCAGAAGTGGAAAATCTTGTAGTTCTTTGAATGGTCACGAGGCTAGCTGCAAAAGGAAGTTACTTCCCATTTAAGGCCATTTTAACATATCCAAATTCAGGAAAAAATAGAATAAAAAAAATGCTGTCGATGCATTTTGTTTCTGCAAGCCAATTAAGTTGACTCAAACTGCATCCCTACTGTAATTATGTTTTGTCTTTACAACACTGTTCAATCTTAATTAAAATATACATTCAATGCTACATTCTATAGATATCTACATTTTCAGAAAAACAGACCACTATGTGGTGCTATAACTGAAAAAGCATGTTTCTCAGTGAAGTTTAAATCAGCACAATAGCTCCCAATTATGTTTTTTAGCTTCAACAAAACAGAGACTGTTATTTTTTCAGCATTAACCCTGCTAACATGTTACAATAAGCTCCATGGTGTAGTGCTTAATAAACCAAGTTGTAGGTGAGAAGATCCTGATTCAAGCATTAAGACATGTTCAACACATGATTGCCAAAACCCAAACTTTTCCTGGTCTCAACACAACTTGGAAGTTGCATCAGCTCTTTCTCAAGGCCAAGATGTTAATGAAGCAATGAGCTAATTTAAATCTAGCATTCACCCCTGGAATGTACCCATGACCAAGGCCAAAGTCTCCTGGCTCCAGTTGCAAATATCCTGTGCTCAATTCAACATGCTTCAGATTTTCAGTGCAAAATATCCGATGTGATTTCAAGACACACACACACACACACACATATATATATATATATATATATATATATATATATATATATATATATATGTATATATATATGTGTGTATATATATGTGTATATATATGTGTGTGTATGTATGTACGCACCACACACCCACAAACACACACAGAGTTTGCTGCGCTAGTGTGCTTCTCAACCACTGGGTACAGCAATATTCATCTTCCATCTTTCTAATTTTCTGTTTCTCCATAATACAAATCCTGAAAGTTAGTGTCTCCACACAGAATTTTTTATGCCCTAACCGTGTCAGTGAGCATTTCATTTGTTTGACACACAAGAGGTTCAGTGCTCAGTTCTGTGTGGAGTTTACTAATTGGGAAACTCAAGAATTAACATTATTACAGAAATTTCTCACAATCCACTTGCTCAACTCACAAGCAAGTGAGTGCTAGTCATTCATCTGGCAGTTCAGCATTCAATTTCTGCTTGTGCTACAGTGTTGGAGGTTTGGAAAGTCTCAATTCCCTGTGGTCTTATGTGGTCTCTTGTCATGATGATTTACAGTCCCAAGTACCACAATTCATGAATTGCACAACAATGGGTCCAAGTGTTCACAGGCTGCTTGGACCCAATGTTTGCCATTTTCAGCTATATATTTTTATTTATTTATTAGTGCCTAGGTGGGAGACCATTTGGGAACACCAAATGCTGTGAGCATGTTTCTCCATTTAGTACTGTAGTTGAGTTGGGAAGGGCATTGAGTGTGAGACATGTCAAATCCTAAGGTGTAGCAAAAAAAAAAAGCCATGCGTTAAATTAGACTTTCATCAACTGTCATTTATTTAATTTTGATGTCAGTATGGTTAACATTTTGTCATTAAAAAGCACAAGTTAAACATTTTTTTTATCATGGGGCATGCTTTTTTTAATATTTGGATTTTATGTGATACAATATTAAAAATACTGAAAACCCAGAAGGGGTTAGTATTTTTAATCAATAACGTCTATTAGTTATCTCACATACTTTAATCCGTCTCTAGCACTTTCTGACAAAACTCAACAGACAAGGAAAGTGTCTGAGGCTCTCACTTCGGGGGTCTTTGTCTCATCGAAACGACAACAGCTGTCGCTCCAGCTTCACTGGAAACTCATCTCAGCCTATCATAACATCATCAGGATCTACAATTCGCCGAGGATGTGTTTAAAAAAAAAGAAAGAAAGAAAAAAAGGAGACTCAGAACTGCCACCTCGACTTTCTGGGAGACTTTTTGGTGGCTGTGGTAGCCTCGAACACTTCGACAGTAGCCTCGATCGCTCCATTAAGTCGGGTGATTACGAGCTACCAGGCTAAAATTTAAATTAAACGAGCTACTTACACCCTTTTGTTGTCAAAAGACTTTACTTTCACACTCTCTCGACACCACTACAGAACGGACAAATCTAACGAAGAAGCGCTAATACGTGCTAATAATCACAACTGATTAAGTATCAACGTTTTAACATGGAAGCTGGGTCAAATCTCTTCGATCGGCCATCAGTTCTGGCCATAAAATAACATTTATAAGGTGGTGAAAGATTGTCACTTTTTTAGCATAACCACTGAATATGTAGAAATGAAGCCCAACCAAGTCCTTTTGTTTCACTGCTACCACCACCACCACGTAAAACTCACTCCTGAGTTACAATAATAACTCCGGGTGTTCCGTTCCGGAACATTTGGGTGGAAATAGTAGCAAGAATTAACGGCTGGAGTCGTTGGTGGATGCTGAACAATGAAAAGCAGACGGCATACTCTCCCCCCTCCCTCTCCGCCGAAGTGCACTCCGAAGTCAAAGCCAGCAGGCTGTCGGGATGCTAATGCTAGCTAGTTAGCTTGCGGCTAGTTCCCTCGCGTCACATTAGTTAATAGAAGTCGAACAAAAAAAAAAGGCTCTCCGTACCTTTTGTTTCTTTACCTTTCCCTGCGCTTTTCCGCTCCGAAAACTTCTCCGGGCCTCTTTCCGTCGCTGTGCAACTCACTTCGAAACGGTAAAGAAAAGATAATTAGTGATGACCGAAGAGCTCGACTGGTGTCTAATAAGATGCTCCGATCGGATCAACCCGAAGCGCGAGAGTGTGTGTGTGTGTGTGTGTGTGTGTGTGTGTGTGCGCGCGCGCGGGGGGGCGAGGGGGGGAGGCGAACAACGTCGCCAGAAAAGTCAGGTGCTCTTCCGCTACGCTGCTCTCGCCTCTCCTCAAACCACCCGACTGGAGTGGGGAAAGAAAGTAGTCCTACAAAACTGATAACTTGTCATTTAAAAAAAAAAAAAAATGCTGTTTTAGTGTTTTGTTGATGGTGTTGTCGTTTTTTGTTTTTTACAATTCTAACTATAAAGAAGAGTAGAAGCAAAAAAAAAAAAAAAAGGCTTTAAGTCATTGGCTGACATTGCGGTTTCTGATTGGAATTCACCTATATTTGGAAGATAAAAACATATATGTTGCACCTCTGTAACTGTTTTATTCCCATTATCTGCTTTTTACCACATTCCCATAAACTGCGGACTACTTCCCAGTGTCGGCGGAGGGATTCGTTTCGCGTGCCTCTCGGTGCTGAGGCCGGCTGTCCACACTTGTACTGAAGTGTACACACGTACGGTGGAGAAAAGGGCACGAGACCGGGCTCCAACTGAGCTCAGTCAGATTCGGTTGTCTCACTTATTTCTTTGTTTATTGCTTTTTTATTATTATTAATATTATTATTTACTCATTTAAAAGTGTCCAGCAGGCACTTTTGTATGTCTGCGTGCGTGCGTGCGTTTGTTTGTGTGTGTGTCCGGCACAGTGACGTCATACAGCCGTTATACACACCTGATGCTGATAATGACGCCTCCCCGTCCCCTCCCACGCGCTCACGCGCGCGCAGCATGTGCCTTGTTCTCTCTCACTTTTTCATTCCCTCAGTTCTCCTCTCTCCCCCCTCCTCCCTCTTGCTTCTCGTCTCCTTCACATCACAATACTTTTTTGTTTTTACCTCCTTTACTTTCTTCTTCACCTATATCCTCCCCTCCCTCTTTCCCCACCTCCTCCTGGTCCTCTCCCGTCTCTACTCCCCTCCCTTCCTCCTCTTCTCCATCACCATTTCCTTTCCCTCTCCTCCCTTCCCTGATCTTCCACCCTTCCGTGTCGCCTAACGCTGACTCCTCTGTCCTCCCCTCTCTCTCTCTCTCTCTCTCTCTCTCTCTCTCTCTCTCTCTCTCTCTCCCTCTCTCACCTCTCCTTCCTCTCCTTTCTGCCCTTCATCTTCCTCATCGTCTCCTTCCTGTCTTCTCGAATCTATGCTTCACCCCTCCTCCCCCTCATCCCGTGTGGCTACTTATCGTTCTCTCGTGCAGCCTTTTACATGCCGCTGTTTGTGTGTGTGTGTGTGTGTGCACACGTACGTGCAAGTTCTTCCCCTCCCCCATCCTCCCCCTATAGGGTGGCATTATATAGCAGTTTCGCTCCACTCACCCCTTTCCTCTCACCTCCCCTCTCTTCTCCTCTCATTAGTGTCCAACTCTCCATTCGTCTTTCCTTCTTTCTCTCTCTCCCTTTTCTGTCCCCACTAATCTAACCTGCTATATCTTTCAGCCTCCCTTCTCCTCTGTTTGTCACTCTCTATCTTTCTCCCTTCCATCTCCCCTTCTGTCCCTCCCACTCTCCTATTATGTTCCTACTTCTTTCCTCACCCCGCCTGTCTCCTTCTGTCTCGCCTGTCTGTCTTTTGTCCACACAAAGATTTGTCTTCATCATCCACTCATCATTCCCCCCTCCCCCCCACTGTCTCTGTGCATTCTTTATTTCTCTTCCCAATACTCTCTTTCTCTTCACAACCTTGTTTCTTTATCTCATCCCAATACTCATCTTTTCATCTATCCATCCTGTGAATTCCCTTGGCTGCTATCATGTGGTATAAAGGAGGGGTCTCAAACTGGAGGACCATGAGCCAGATAAGGCGGACAAACCAGAAGTCCACGGCCCATGGCACACATTTTTACGATGCAGGGGTAGTGACCAAGTGGTTAATGCGCTTGGTTTCAGTGCAGAAGGTTCCGGGTTCAAATCCCACCCCTGCCACATTTCTCCATGTAATGTGGAGTTGCGTCAGGAAGGGCGTCTGGCGTAAAACCTATGCCAATTCAACATGCAGATCCACCTTGGATTTGCTGTGGTGACCCCAAGTGCAAACAAGGGAGCAGCTGAAGGGACTTACCTACCTCTAAATCTGAAAATATGGTCCTCTGTCGGAAATGAACAAACTGCCCCCTCTGAGGAGTTCAAGTATCTCGGGGTCTTGCTCGATAGACTGATCAATGCTATGTATGAGGTCCTGTGGATGCTGTACCGGCCTGTCGTGGTGAAGATAGAACTGAACTTCAAGTATGGTCATGAACTTTGAGTAATGACTGAAATACAAGTGGTGGGAACAAGGTTCTTCCACGGTGTCCAGACCGACACTCAGGGACAGGGTGGGGACTCAGAGTAGAGCCACTGCTCCTTTGCATCTCCCTCGGGAGGTCCAGGCACGCTGAGGAGGCCCTGTGGAAGACACGGAACACACTGGATGGAATGTAACTTTCCTTAAAACTTTCCTTTTTGCTAAAGCTTATAGTTAGGGCTGGATCAGTTGACCCTGAACCATCCCTTAGTTATGCTGCTATAGACGTAGACTGCTGGGGGGTTCCCATGATGCACTGTTTCTTTCTCTTTTTGTTCTGTATGCACCACTCTGCATTTAATCATTAGTGATCGATCTCTGCTCCCCTCCACAGCATGTCTTTTTCCTGGTTCTCTCCCTCAGCCCCAACCAGTCCCAGCAGAAGACTGCCCCTCCCTGAGCCTGGTTCTGCTGGAGGTTTCTTCCTGTTAAAAGGGAGTTTTTCCTTCCCACTGTAGCCAAGTGCTTGCTCACAGGGGGTCGTTTTGACCGTTGGGGTTTTACATCATTATTGTATGGCCTTGCCTTACAATATAAAGCGCCTTGGGGCAACTGTTTGTTGTGATTTGGCGCTATATAAAAAAAATTGATTGATTGATTGATTGATGTATCCACCCAACTAGGAATGCCTTGGGATCCCCCAAGAGGAATTCAAGGGCCTGGTTGATGATAGGGAAGTGTAGGATGAGCTACCAAATAAACATCAGAAATAAATGACAGAATAAAAAACACAACAGCACAACAAACTATCATCTTTCCTGTTACTTTCTCCAGCACATTTATCCAGACATTATGGTCAGTCAGTGAGTCATCAGCCTGGAGCTGCAGCTTAGTTTCCACTTTTAGTACAAGGTTCACCTTGTTCTCTTTGGATTTTGACTAACATTTTTTTGTCTGACAGGTGTCACCTGGTAATCTGTTTCCTCGAACTGCAGAATCTGTTTTATTCCATCGATATTAGATTAGATATACTTTATTGATCTCACAGTGGAGAAATTAATATTATAATATGCAGCCTTCTCAAGTCTGAAGAGACATGACTTTTTTTTTAGAACTCCTCATATTA
Organism: Thalassophryne amazonica; assembly: GCF_902500255.1. NCBI lineage: Eukaryota > Metazoa > Chordata > Actinopteri > Batrachoidiformes > Batrachoididae > Thalassophryne > Thalassophryne amazonica. The sequence goes on along the minus strand of NC_047125.1, from coordinate 21,470,250 downwards.
ACATATTTTGCACAGATACAATAGAAATTTGTGAATATGGCAATATGATATACAATTCATTCTATTTTCAGAGTTTTTCCCATTGTGTGACAGCACAGTGGCACAAATGGTAAGCATGCGTGCTGTCTCCGAAGCAAAATATCTCAGGTTCAAGGATGCCGAGACCCATAGGTGGAGTTGAGTTTGGAAAAATCAGATCCACGTGTGGATCCCAAGGGTGCTACCAGGGATTTTAGGCCCGATGAAAAGAAATCTTACTGGGTCACCCCCTATATTATTTCGTCAGTATTACAATTGTATTAGGAGCCTCTCTGAGCCCCTGTCAATCATGGGCCCCTTGAATTCTTATTCTCCCCTTTTCAGCACCCCTGTGGGGTGGCCCTGAAAAAAAATGGGAGCAGTACAACAAATTCTCATTGAAGGGGATTCAACTGCATTTAAATTCTACAGAAAAAAATGTTTAAAAACAGCATGATAATGTTAATTTAGAAAAAAAAAAAAAAAAAAAAAAAAAGCTGCTTCATTGACTGGTTTAAAATGTAAAGTATTTGTAAATTACAACAGCTTCATACTGTGGAATTTACAGGTTGGTCTGCACAGGTATTTTTGTCCTTTTACAGAATTTTTTTTGCAGATTTTTTTTATGGCAACTCAAGTTGCCGTTATTATTTTTTCATTTATTACTTTAAAAACAGCTTTATTTCTGTATTTAGCCTATTTCTTACAGTGTGGTATCAGCCTTGGATGAGGATGGACTGGCACCCTGTCCAGTGGAAAAAAAAAAAAACCTGAAATAAATCTGCATTGTAACTATTATTAATAAACAATGTACACATTTTAACATTTTAACTGCACATTTTATAAAATGGTGTTTGTACTGTTGAGGAAATTGCTTGAAATATTTTGTAGCCAATGTGCATGCAAAAATATGTCTGTAACTGCACAGCAACAGCCTGTTTAGTGAATAAAAAAAAAGAAAAAAGAAAAAAAAGAAACAAAGGTTTTTCACAGTTTTCCTCTTCCCCACACTGTCAGGCTGCAGTTTGGAGATAACAGGTGGAGCCACGTTTTGGTAATCTGAATGCAAAACGTTTCCTTTCACAGTCTCTGTAACTGACAGTAAATCCAAACTGATGGACCACCTTCACAGATCTTGCAAATAACAGTGGACCAAACAGTTTTGCACATATATTTGTAAACACTGCATTTATCAACACACACACCTGACAAGAAAATGGTCATTTTCAGGCCAAATGTAGACATTCAGTCACAGTTGTGGTCACATTCTTGAGTGCAGAAGGTGGCTTTCTGCTGCAGGCATCACCACTTCACCCTTTTTTCCACCCTGCATCTGTTGATTCCCTCCCTCACCCTCTTTGTCATTCTCTCTCCTCCTCATCATCTCCCTCCCTGTACTTTTCTTCTCTCTCTTTTTGATCTAGTCTCCCTTCATGCTCCTGGTTGCTCTCTGCTTTTTTCCATTCCTCCCTGAATTCCTTCCTTGCTCCCCTTGTCTAGTAGGAGGCATCTTGAATTTTATTATCCATTCCTGTCTGCAAAAACCCACTGAGAAACGTGTATATAGGAAGAAATATAACTGAATAGATAAGCAGAAAAGAAAAAATTGAAATACACTTTGCAGTGAAATGTTCTATACCTGTCCATCCATCTGTCGAGATGTATCTACATTTACATATATATATATGTATATATCTACATATCTAAACACCTTTCTGTCTTAAATATTTAAATCAATCTGTCTCTGTCTGTCTCAAGAGTCGCATACAGATCTCTCTCTCTCTCTCTCTCTCTCTCTCTCGATATAGATCGAGATATCTGTTGGTTGTTTAATCCATGTAGATATAATCTGTATTTGCATATACATCTAAAGCACTACATATATCAAAATAATCTGTATGTACCAGTCATAAATCTAAATATTTGTCTTGATATAGCTTTATTTATATATATATCAATCAAGAGATCTATGTGTATATATATATATATATATATATATATATCTATATAATATATATATATATATATATATATATATATATATATATATATATATATATATATATATATATATATATACATAAATAGGTAGCTGTCATTTTTACTTTTGAAGGGTGGTAATAAATTGTGCAAAGTTTCTGTAATGAGTTGGAATGGTGTGTGATTCCAGAATGTTTTTAGAACCTTAGACCTCAACAGAAGAAGAATGTAAGCCTTTTATTTGGGTGTGTTGTGTGTGTGTGTGTATGTGTGTGTATATATATATATATATATATATATATAGCTTGCAGTCTGCCATCCATCCATGTATGTAGATTTACCCAATAGTTTCTGGATATGTCTATCTATCTGTCTGTCTCTCTGTGTAGACCTAAAAAAAAAAATGTATTCTACTGTGCTAACCAAAAGACGTTTTTGTGTGAGTACGGTAAAAATCCTCAGAATCACACTGATTTTAGTTTCTCAGTCAACTTATTTATCTATATGAGATGTGTTTAAAACTATAATACAGCGCACATAAACGATCAAAGTTCATCCTGTTTATTGGCCCTGCCCGCCCCTCTTTATGTCGTCATTTTCCAAATAGGGAAATATTGTTCGCGCTAAAGCAATGACCACTTCGGAAGCGTCTGATTTCTGAATACTCAGCAGTGTAGGGTCCTCAGGGTCTTATTTTACATATGGTAGTGTGGCCGAGCGGTCTAAGGCGCTGGATTAAGGCTCCAGTCTCTTCGGGGGCGTGGGTTCGAATCCCACCACTGCCAATTGAATTTTCTGACAGACAAAAACAACACGCATAACTTTAATTTCAAAGCAATCTGGAATAATGGTCAAAGTCGTATTGGTATTTAGTATCAGGAAGAGAAATGCAATCATAAACATCCTACCTACAGTCGAAAAGTTTTTTTTTTTTTTCATTTAAACATGTTGATGTGACTAATAAAGATTGTGTTTTTGTTCTCTTGAAAATAGTTTATTTTCTGCGTCTGTTTTAAGGTATTAAGAGCACTGCTCGGCATAACGATTTGACCGAAATTAATGCGTTTGCCAAAATTGTCCTAACAATACAAAATTGTGCACCCCTTTTTGGTGAGCGTAACTGATCAAATTTAAGACCAAAAGGAGTGTACTTATCTGAGATCCACACAGCACTGTACAAAAGGTTAAGCTGTATTTTTTAATAAACTAATGAACCTGCAGAAATACTGAAATTCCTCTAAATGCCAAATAATTTCAAGTAAAGAATTTCATCAACAGAGTAAAACAAATATCTTGTGTGACCACCCTTTATATTTAAAATTTATTTTAGGTTAACTGTTCCACATTAACAATTCAATATTTTTTTTTATTTGTGTGATCTGTACATTGTCGTCTCACATTGGACTGGCGACTATTTTTAATATAATAGACTAACATTCCCTGTAAACAGTTTTTTTTTTTTTTTTTTTTAATTTATATTCGAAATGGGAAAAAAGCATTCATTCTGAAACAGCTTCATGACGTTGAGGAAGCTGTAAAATCTGAGCCCGGTAAGAGTCCGTGAATGCAGCATAGTTGGACGCGACGGAGAAGAGAGGAGGAAAGAAAAAAAGGGGTCAAGGAAGGAAAGGACCTGTAATAAAATTCAGCTTTGTACTCTTGGCGCCAATGCGACCAAAACAGAAATAAAACGTCTTAATATTAATAGATGTTCTTAAGGCAATTTTGCCTAGTTTGAGGACGTCTCTCAGCACTCGGCCGGTGCTAGCCAGCAGATATAGCCTCGTTAGCACACTGAGTCTATCATTGTCCTAATAATCTGGCCGCTTCTGTCATTTTTCAAAGCACAATAGAGGCGCGTTTTTCCACGGCGGCCGATAAAACAGCCACGAAATGGGGGTGAGTTTTATTAATCCTATTTGTTGTGATAGTAATGATAATATATATATATATATATATATATATATATATATATATATATATATTTGGCTTGTGAAATGCGTGATGGTGAGAGAGGGAGAAAGAAAGGAAAGGAGGGAGGAATTAAGGAAACCATTAAGGATGGATGGAGATGAAGGTAGCACCAAGGTTTTTTTGGGGGGGGGGGGGGTTGGCTGTTATCTACATGATAAATGCATTTTTTTATGTCACCACCCCTGTATGCTTTCTGCTATGTGTAATTTCTACGGTTATCACTGAGGCTAAAACACACTTTGTGGCATTTGCTAGCTTGTTGGCTACGTTAGCCACTTAAGGATGATAGATGCTAGCGTTTAATGCTAATCGCTTGTTTGGTTTAGAAAATAGTGCAAACCCTAACTTGTTGCATAATGCATATAACACAGTGATTCTGGACTCTTGCTATAAAATTGATCACTGCTGATGCACACAGAGTTGATCGACTTTCACTGGAAATAAACCAACCCACGTGTTTCAGTCTGCAGCCTCCCTGTGCACGGTGCAGAGTTCTGGGGTCAGCTTCAAAAAAACCTATAGGAAATTCCTACTACTGCCTGCTGTTTTTGTACACTGCGTGTGTGAACACGTCACAGTAAACTTTGTTAAAGTAAGCCAAACTTGAAGTGTATTCCTTGCAGCATGTAAAACGTTTTGCTTCACTGAGTCAGTTGGCCAAAGTGAAGCTATGTGACAATTGTGGAGGTGGTCCATCCTCAGTAATTTTGAGTATTCTGGTTAACGTGTTTGAGCCAAGGCTGTTGTAAAACTGCCTGCCAAATTTCAAGACCAGGTCTGGGAGTATACACAGGTGCCACATGTATGTGTATGCATGCATGCATGCATTCACTACACTTCGGAACAGCCTTACGTCCAGTGCCACCTGTAAGAGAGCACCAAGTTTGGTGTCTTCGGTCCAAATCTGTCGGCAAGGATGACTGTCTCACACTGCTGTTGAGGCAGCTTGGAAGTCTACACATTGCAGTGGCTGCTCTGTGTGAGGTTCAGAGACATGGAAGTGGCCAGTGGATAGACACTCCTACTTTTGCGATGGTTGCCCTATTGTGCGGCATACCAAAGGAGTGGCAGGTGGTGTGGTGGACCAGCTCCTTCTGATGGTGTCTCTTGGATATTACCCCTGTCTGTAAGTCTAAAGGTGTCGTACATCGTAAGACCTGTCGAACCAAATAGGAAAAGCCCAATCTCATGTTTTTCTACAGACAAATACCATTTCCAATTAAAACTACTCAAGGACTCATCAGCATCTCTCTCTTTTTTTGCAAGATAGAGATTTGTCAATACAATTTGTCACATCTGTAATTTTAAAGCATCACTGCTGCTTGTCTCTTCAGTGACAGGTTGTGCTTTTCAAAAACTACAGATGGTCACATTATCACTTACAGTTGAATTTCACTTCTTTACCTTGCTGTCATTTTTACGCTTCTGCTTGTTCTTGTTGTCCAGGTTTGTTCTGTTCTTGTGGCATTTAGGCTGTGTGTGATTTATGCTTGTTGAGCCTGGAAAGTCTGCTCACACCAAATATTACCTTCCATTTGTGCTTACAGGTGAATAAATAAAACAAGTGAAACTCAAGTGGTCTCCAGTATGTAGTTGAAACATTCTGGCGGCGATGGAATTGAGTTGCTCCATGACATTCCTCCTTCCATTCCTCATGGCTAAAATCAGCTTCAGATTGCAGCATAAACACACTGAATGTGCATTTTTGTGTGACACAGTCAGGTTGGATAAATCCTGATTATGTGTCTGTGCGTCCTGCCTGGACTTGAGTCTTTGATCTTTGTCACCAGAATTAATGGTGAGACCTCAGCTCTGATTACACTTACTGTAATCATTACCCTAAAGAACACTAACATGTGCTCAGTCACCTGATCTTTCCTTTGACATAAAACCAACTACTGCTTTTTCTTCTTATCTTTAGAGGAAGTCCAACAGAGCAAAGGAGAAGAAGGCCCGGCGACTAGAGGAACGGGCAGCTATGGATGCTGTCTGTGCCAAGGTGGATGCAGCCAATAAGGTGATTACAGCAGGTTGCAGATTAATCAGTGGGGCTCCAACAGCTGTCCTCAACCTTTCAGGACATTTGAGAGCATTTGGGCAGATAGAAGTTGTAATGACTCAAAGAATGGGTGTATTTATTTATTTTAAAGGCTCGTTTGTTGAATGTCTAGTTCTCACATGAGATAATAGAAAACATAAAATCATCCTTACGACTGTTAGGTGTGGGACATCCCCAATTTGGTAATTTTGTGGGATTTGTGCTGGATTTAGATTGCATTGATGGTGGTCGTGTTCATCGCTGTGATGTGCTTTGCTTTCTGTGCGTCGACATTTAGTTAAATGTCAGCAAAATATTAGAGTCCAGTCCCTGCCCCAATTACACTAACAATTGATGTAAGACTGTGAGAGGACATGCCAGCCACAGTGCCATATGTTCCTTTATGCATAATTAATTATCATTATTAAATTCCACCCATCTACTCGAACACACAGGAAGCTTGTTTCAGTTTAAAGCTGAGTTGGAAGAAGACGGCTAAGATGTGAATGTCGTGGATTCCTCTGCAAAATATGAGCAAAACTCCATCTGGTGTCTTTTTTTATTTAATTTAGACTAATTGTACATTAGATGACTGTTGCACATGATGCATTTTAAATGGCTCTTATTGGTTCTCATGTAGAAGGGGGAAGGAGTACATGGTACATGCACAACTCTGTACATGATGACCCAGAGAAAACTGCTGCTGATCAGTCAGTCATAAAATTTCACAGCTTTAATAACCACAACTTTACATTTAAAAAAAAAAAAAAATTGCAATAAATTGTTGAAAACTGGCAGCATATATTAATTATTTTTGATGTTTTTACAAGTGGCCACACTGAATATGACAAGAACTTTGCGCATTATATTTATGCAAGCTTAAATTGATTTCTTCAAAGATGATAAACGGTGATTTTTCAAAGTTAGGAGTGTGCAAAAAAGAATGATTTTATGTTTGAGTCTCTCAAGCTAATTTATTTTTATTTTTTGCTGCTTCTCACAGCTTGCTGACCCTCTGGCAGCTTTCCCAGCCTTCAAGAAGTACGACAGAAACGAGTATGAGTTGTTTTTCAAAGCCTACAAAGGCCTTATTCAGTGTTTCATGAGCTGCGTACTTGTTGTGGTATTTTTGTGTCTCTCACTGCTGTCTTTCTGTTGCTCTGAGGTGTTTTTGTGTCCATTCTGATTGTTGATGCTGTCGTCCTCCGATGCAGACTCAACCTGCAGATAGAGTGTAAGCGAGTGACCGCCCTGAACCCGCTGTCTGTGGAGTGGGCCTTTGAACTCACCAGAGCCAACATGCAGACACTGTAAGAAATCTGTTGTGATCATACACTTCATAAGCACAGTGAGTTAGTAACGATATTACACAAAAAAAAGGAAAAAAAGGTCCTTTTGTGTTTTACTGTTCTATGTACAGTATGACTGGAAAAAATGGCTTTTTAATCACCTGTTCAAGACTCTCTGACATTTAGAGTAGGGTTGTAACTTCCAATTACTTTTGTAAGCAGTTAATATTGTAATTATTTTTTTGGATTAATCAAACGAGTATTTTTTTTCATAAGTCTGTTCTCTAATTAGTCGACTATACTTTGGTTAGTTTACCAGTAAATCATAACCATAAATTCAACCACTAACTTTAAACCATGCATTCCAATATTTTGTCATAAATAGCATTTATTTTATACATAAAAAAAAACCCATTCCCAACATATGAAAGATATAAAAGGTCCAAAATTAAAAAGGCAGGCATGCTAAATAAATTAAATAAATAAATCTTGCACACAGCTTTGCCTCTTCCTGAGAGACAAAAATACAGAGAATAAAATCCTGACATCTTTCATAAGGCTGAAACAAGTATTTTCTTTACCAGTTAAATCTGCTGCTCATACTGTGGATTAATCATTCGTTGTTTTTTCGTTTCGTTAATCATTCGTTGTTTTCAGAAAATGGCTCAAAATATCAATCAGTGTTTCACAAAGCCTGAAATGACCTGCTCGAACGTTTTGTCCACAATTCAAAGACATTCAGTTTACTTTCAGAAATGAATAAAGAAACCAGAAAATATTCACAATTAAGAAGCTGAAATCCAGAGAATTTGGCTTTTAAAAAGGACTCAAAACAATTAATTGATTACTAAAATAGTTGACAATTTAATAATCGATTAATCATTATAACTCTAATCTGGAGGGCAGTTGGCATAAAATCTGTGCTGAAACAACATTGTGGCCACCATGAGTAACATGGTAGAAGTAAAAAGAAAAATATTATGCTCAAAATGTGTATATGTATGTTTTTAATTTGAGAGTATCAAACATGACAGTCTAAATCACTCCAAATTGTATTGCAACTAAATAATCACTTTTACAGCCAGTTGAGTTTAGACGTAACACTAGATTCCACTGGATCCCAACATAGATTTAGATCCAAACTAAATCCAAGGCATACATTGATAGTATCACTATAAAAATGGCTGAAGTTCAAGAGAGATTTTTTTTTTTTTCTTATGAACTGTGATCCACCACTTCTATACATTTGATGGAAGTCTGCCTGGTGGTTTTTTGTCATCCTGAAAACATGGCGGCACTAATTTCTGAAAGTACGAGTAACTGTTTAAAGTATAAATACACCTCTGTCTGGATGGTTGAACCTTTAGTGACACCATAAACACAAATTAAAAAAAACAAACTCTCCAGACAATTCTGTTAATAAAAAAAATAAATAAAAAAAACACAAGTTGGGATGGTGATAAGAAAACTTCCATGTGAGTTAAATCAATAATTTAAACTCCTGTTTGATTGGAATGGTTTTGTTTGCTGTAGGTACGAGCAGAGCGAGTGGGGATGGAAGGAGAGAGAAAAAAGAGAGGAGATGAACGATGAAAGGGCATGGTACTTGCTGGCTCGCGATGCAGACTCTGCCCCCGTAGCCTTTTCTCACTTCCGTTTCGATGTTGAGTGTGGGGAGGAAGTGCTTTATTGGTCAGGAGTTTATGGCTTTTTGGGCAAATTTGGAGTGGACACTGCTGCTAATTTATACATCAAACTGACCTGAAATATGACTTTACAGTTATGAGGTGCAGTTGGAGAGCAGAGTGCGAAGGAAAGGACTGGGCAAATTCCTCATTCAAATACTACAGCTTATCGCAAACAGGTAAAAGCACAGCTGCCCTACGACTACATGTCAAATTAAAGTTGAGCCTTTTGAGAAATGCTGTTTGTTGATTGGTATTTGTATTGATCTGAAGACCTCTTGATTCAGAATATTGTTGAACAAGTGCACATAAATGTTAAGGGACATATGACAGTCATTTAAAAAATAAAGTAAAATTCTGCTCCCCCCAGTACACAGATGAAGAAAGTGATGTTGACAGTTTTTAAACACAACCATGGAGCTTACCAGTTCTTCAGAGACGCATTACAGTGAGTATAAAGTCTCCACATTTATTCTTTATGTGCAAAGGGAACCTAAAGGTGTCCCGATTGATGTTGTACACATGAATATCAAAGGCAACAACTGTTTTGTACGTAAAACCTCAGTTGTTAAATGGTGTCCTGTTCAGAGAATCCCACACAAGTAACACTCCCTCTGTGCTCTGAGCTTTTCAGCCCCATTTACGCTCTCAATTGGGCCATTTAGTACATATTTCTGCTTGCATAGAAACCATTAAACCATTGTCCATCGGCCTGCTTATAAGGAGAGAGCAGTTTTTGCTACTCACCACAGTTGCTGGAATTTTAATTTTTTGCTTCAAGATAGCGGATGGCAGAAATAATGTTGAAAAATCACATGTTGAGGCTGAAAGTGTCTGAACCAAGAATGTGGTCAGACAGGAATCCATGTTTGGCTTTTCCCCACATAGAGGGCCAACATAGAGTTGCGTAATATGATGTACCAACTACGCACATCTTATGCAGCCCTACATGGCAATACGCTGAGGCACACATCGGATCCATGGAACGTATGCAAAAAATTAAACATGTTTAATTTTTTTAAACATGTTTAATTTTAGACCTATGAAAAGGCTTCAGCTGATGGTCCTTGTGCTTTTTTGGGAGTGGGTGTTTGTGAAGGAGTGGCTGAGGAGGGAAACTTAATTATGATTCTGAAAACAGAGCAACATCTAGTAGGAGAAAACTCATTTAGGATGACATTAATGTGTATCATCATGCTCTGATGCCTACCTTTGGCTGCCAATCTGTCCCCCTGTCTGTCAGTGTTACTGCAACATCTTTTGAAACGGATACTCCACTGTTTAAATTGCCCCAACTTTGAAAAAATTTAAGCTGCTGATGAAATTCAGCGTCATACTGTTTTGACCTGCATCTGTCTCCTGTACGATTAAATAAAGTCAGAAATAGTACTTACATACTGTAACTATATATTTTAAAAAATACTTTTTTTTCTGTCACATTTGTTTGCTTGAGCTCCTCATCAAGGCAAAGCTGTTCAGTCTTCCACGTTTCAAATTCTGCAGTGTTTTTCCTACGCGGGACCTGATTGAGTCAGTTTACATCGACATGTAACTAGCGAGTGCTATCTCTGTGTAGGTTTGAGATCGACGAGACCTCGCCGAGCATGTCCGGCTGCTGCGGGGACGACTGCTCTTATGAGATCCTTAGCCGGCGGACCAAACACGGTGAGGTGTCAGCTGGTCACACCCACGGGGGTGGGCACTGCGGAGGCTGCTGTCACTGATCCGCTGCAGCGACCCCGCCCATTGGTTCGTAAAAGCCAGCAAGTGTCATGCCTGTGTGTGATATCTGGAGCTGCCTCTTAGTTCACAAACTTTTTGATTTGGAATGACAGTTAAAAAAATAAATCATTGGTGGAATGCACCATATTTGGTTATAGATATTGATGTTTCATAATATTTTTTTAATGCATTCCTGCATAAGCAGGAAAAGCAGTGTGAGCTTTCACACAAAGCTCTTTTTTTTTTCATGGTTTGTTCAATCCATCTTTTCCCATTCTTTCATCCCAGTTAATGACAATTAGGAATTCCCAGTTAATAAAATGCTGATGTGTTGCTGACGTTCTCTGAGCATTCATCTCACCCCCTTTTGTGCTGTACCGATTCATTCTACAGTGCAGTTAAGCTATTTTTAAACAGAATGGGCTGATGTTCTGGGGGATGTTTAACAGAAAGTCAGTGTATCAGGTCACAACCCACGTTTCTGAAGACAAATAGTGATTGAGGTTTGAATCAGTGAATAGATACTAAGCAGGTTGCATAGGACTTTAAAGACAGGAATTTTCTGTAATACATTCCCCAGTTATTTTTGGGCTGTTGTGCTGAGACTGTGCTGTTACATTAAACCAGGGTATCAGTAAAGTAAAGTGGCGGAATGATCTGAGAAGCCGTTTCACCTGTTGAACTGCAAATATGTTTTGTTTTCGGCAGCAAGTACATTGTGTCTGTTGTGGCCGTGAAGTGTAAAACAGTTTACAAAAAAGGAAACGCATCACCATTTCAACAAACCACAATTGAAAATCTGATATCATTACATCAGTAAAGCACTATCTTGTTTGAACCTGAGAAGTTCCCAGCATTTTAGTGTTTGTGAATTGTAGTTTTGCTGTAAAAAATGGTGTGTTTTCTACAAATTACATTTGTTGGCATGTTTTGGTGTGCGTAATTGACGGCCAACACGTTTTTGATTTTGGAATTTTTGAAAACCAAATTTGAATCCTCTCTGGACATAGAAAAGTGAGGGGGAAGTGCTTTGATCATTTAAAAGCTATAAATTACCATAAAAAAAACCATCCTGGGATCTGATTTTATTTTGTTTTCATTAATGGAAATGACTGATGATGACGTTGTTGTGTCCCGCTGGGTCTGCTACGATCAGCTCTTGTGTGGCGCTGATGTTCCCGCGAGGTTGTTGGACAGTCAACTGCAAACCACCAAATCTCTGTGACATTGCAAAGGTGGTGAAACGTCTAAGGGTCATCTAAAATCATCTTAATGGGCGTTTCCCCCTTTATCAACAAAACAGTTGTTTTCGCCTGTTTGTTGAGCAGAATCAGGGAAACGGCTCTTTTCCTTCTGTTTGATTTGTATTGGCCATCAAGTATGTGGACTGTGTTGTGTTTTTATTTTAAAATATTTATTTTTTTAATGTCTGTTTTGCACTTCAGGGCTGCTTTAGTTGTGAACCATAATAGTGACGGTTACGGGATTACAGTACTTTATTAGCCCTAATTTGTGTTTTTGTTTATCAAGGTGGTTCATGTATAGACCTCTCCTCCACTTTATTTTAATTGTAATTTATAAGACAAGCTAAAGGTGGGGTTTTTTTTTTTCTTTTCATTCTCATCAGTGATATCTAAAATGTATTGATCAGGTTGCTGTCTGTATGCACCCTGCACATAAAATAGTGGCACTGTGAACATGTGAGTGATTCAGTGCACATCTAATTTTACCCCCAAAACTTTCCCTCAGTTGAATGGTTAGAAGTTGAGGATTCATGTATTCATGCAATATTTTACTGTGCTTCAGTTTTGCTGAATTGCACTTCTTTCCATTTCTAAGAGGTACTGATGGCGATGGTGCTACATTTAAAACGGCTCAAATGTCCCGTCTGGGGAATTCTGTTAGTATGAGCAAACCGCTGATTAACGTTGGAGTTGGCTTGGTTGAAGTGATTATTTTTCCGCGTACAGTAACTGTGAATGTTGTGTGTTTGTTTTTAAGTTTACAGTGCTGTTCTTGGAAAAATGCAAAAGTGGAGGATGAATTGTAAGACTGGTTAATGTTGGTCTTTTCTGTTCTCAGTAATCGCTGATGACTCAAATTGCCACTTGTATTGAGTCCGACATGACTCTGCACACATTTTTGTCGCCAAATACGGTGTCTGCTTTGGGTTTTCGATGGTGTATTACATGTCAAAAAAAAAGACTGCTGTTACCACTTGGAGCTTGTTGATTCCATATGTTTACAAAGACATCAGGTATTTTGGACTGTTTATTTTGCTGGGTTAGAGGCCCTGTCGAGAAACCGCCATTAAGCCATTTAATTCTATGACTGTAATCAGTCTTGTCATATTTATGCATGCAGTCTGGAGAGGTTTAAAGACTGTTACTACTGTTTTAAAATTCACTCTATTATGAAGAGGACCTTCAGTTGGTGTGTTTTAAAACGGTTTCTAAAGCTAATGTCCAGACGTGATTTCAGTTTGTGAGGCAGGGGAGACAGTTTATTATTATCTGAAGTACGATCATCAATCATGAGACGTAATGCTTATTTCTCGATGTTCTTTTATAATAGCTGTGATTACTTCTTCCTCCATGGATTTCAATTAAGAGAGGCTGTGTATCAACTGACCGGCCGTCTCTCTCAGGTTGATCAAATGCAATCAAACCTCATCCACAAATTCCACATCTGCTGGATGGGATTACCCATAATCTGAGCACAAAACAATATTATGTCATATCATTAAGTTAAAAAAAACAAAACTTGCATAATATATTTTTTAACACTTAAAGTGAAAAGATGTTTGTGTCTTACAAGACATAAAATCCATCAGTGCACCCCCTCCACAAATTTTTGTCTTGCAATTTTAGAACATGCAAAGTGTGCACTTCTTAGTGCATATTCAAGACTGCACGTATCACATACCAACTCTTGTTCCGCCACTTCGGGTTGGACGTATGGAGGGGGTCAAATACCACACACCAGCTATTTTCCTGACGTGATGTTATGCATCTTGAATAGAATTTCAGCACATGAACATCATAAGTCATTCAAAGCCTTGGCAAGAGTGTATAACAGGTATGCAAGCCTTCCACCCCCAAAAGTTATTTAAAAAGCATTGAAACATAAGACATACAGTAGTGTTCAGAATAATAGTAGTGCTATGTGACTAAAAAGATTAATCCAGGTTTTGAGTATATTTCTTATTGTTACATGGGAAACAAGGTACCAGTAGATTCTCACAAATCCAACAAGACCAAGCATTCATGATATGCACACTCTTAAGGCTATGAAATTGGGCTATTAGTGTTCACAATAATACTAGTGTGGCATTCAGTCAGTGAGTTCGTCAATTTTGTGGAACAAACAGGTGTGAATCAGGTGTCCCCTATTTAAGGATGAAGCCAGCACCTGTTGAACATGCTTTTCTCTTTGAAAGCCTGAGGAAAATGGGACGTTCAAGACATTGTTCAGAAGAACAGCGTAGTTTGATTAAAAAGTTGATATACGCAGGTTCAAAAAATTATAGGCTGTTCATCTACAATGATCTCCAGTGCTTTAAAATGGACAAAAAAACAGAGACGCGTGGAAGAAAACGAAAAACAACCATCAAAATGGATAGAAGAATAACCAGAATGGCAAAGGCTCACCCATTGATCAGCTCCATGATGATCAAAGACAGTCTGGAGTTACCTGTAAGTGCTGTGACAGTTAGAAGACGCCTGTGTGAAGCTAATTTATTTGCAAGACTCCCCCGCAAAGTCCCTTTGTTAAATAAAAGATGTGCAGAAGAGGTTACAATTTGCCAAAGAACACATCAACTGGCCTAAAGAGAAATGGGGGAATATTTTGTGGACTGAGAGTAAAACTGTTCTTTTTGGGTCCAAGGGCCACAGACAGTTTGAGATGACTCCCAAACTCTGAATTCAAGCCACAGTTCACAGTGAAGACAGTGAAACATGGTGGTGCAAGCATCATGATATGGGCATGTTTCTCCTACTATGGTGTTGGGCCTATATATCGCATACCAGGTATCATGGATCAGTTTGGATATGTCAAAATACCTGAAGAGGTCATGTTGCCTTATGCTGAAGAGGACATGGCCTTGAAATGGGTGTTTCCATGAGTCCATGGGTTCAAATCCCCACTTGACTGGGAAATCACTAAGGGCCCTTGGCCAAGGCCTTTAATCCCCTATTGCTCCCGGTGTGTAGTGAGCGCCTTGTGTGGCAGCACCCTGACATCGGGGTGAATGTGAGGCATAATTGTAAAGTGCTTTGAGTGTCTGATGCAGATGGAAAAGCGCTATATAAATGCAGTCCATTTACCATTTAACAAAATTAATGCCTCGCAGATGTGAAGAAATCATGAAAAACTGTGGTTATACGACTAAATACTAGTTTAGTGATTCATAGGATTGCTAAAAAAAAAGCAGTTTGAACATAATAGTTTTGAGTTTGTAGCGTTAACAGCAGATGCTACTATTATTGTGAACATCCCTTTTCTACTTTTTTTACTAATAGCCCAATTAATTTCATAGCCTTAAGAGTGTGCATATCATGAATGCTTGGTCTTGTTGGATTTGTGAGAATCTACTGAATCTACTGGTACCTTGTTTCCCATGTAACAATAAGAAAGATACTCAAAACCTGGATTAATCTTTTTAGTCACATTGCACTATTATTATTCTGAACACTACTGTATCTGTCAATTGAATTTTGGACATTGGAATTTCCATTAATATGCATAGGAAAATTTAATGCTTGGAATGTGCTTTCATAGGGGGAACTGCAATAAACAGTACAGACACATACAACCCCTGGCAAAAATTATGGAATCACCGGCCTCGGAGGATGTTCATTCAGTTGTTTAATTTTGTAGAAAAAAGCAGATCACAGACATGACACAAAACTAAAGTCATTTCAAATGGCAACTTTCTGGCTTTAAGAAACACTATAAAAAATCAAGAAAAAAAAATTGTGGTAGTCAGTAATGGTTACTTTTTTA
The DNA here is from genome assembly GCF_902500255.1 of Thalassophryne amazonica. Taxonomy (NCBI): domain Eukaryota; kingdom Metazoa; phylum Chordata; class Actinopteri; order Batrachoidiformes; family Batrachoididae; genus Thalassophryne; species Thalassophryne amazonica. The sequence goes on along the minus strand of NC_047125.1, from coordinate 21,454,537 downwards.
GAACAAGCAGAGGGGAAAAAAATATGGAATCACTCAATTCTGAGGAAAAAATTATGGAATCATGAAAAACAAAAGAACGCTCCAACACATCACTAGTATTTTGTTGCACCACCTCTGGCTTTTATAACAGCTTGCAGTCTCTGAGGCATGGACTTAATGAGTGACAAACAGTACTCTTCATCAATCTGGCTCCAACTTTCTCTGATTGCTGTTGACTGTTGTTGACTCCAGTTTCCTCCCATTTATTCCTCATTTGTTTTGTTGTGCATTTTCGATTTTTGAGACATATTGCTTTAAGTTTTCTGTCTTGACGCTTTGATGTCTTCCTTGGTCTACCAGTATGTTTGCCTTTAACAACCTTCCCATGTTGTTTGTATTTGGTCCAGAGTTTAGACACAGCTGACTGTGAACAACCAACATCTTTTGCAACATTGCGTGATGATTTGCCCTCTTTTAAGAGTTTGATAATCCTCTCCTTTGTTTCAATTGACATCTCTCGTGTTGGAGCCATGATTCATGTCAGTCCACTTGGTGCAACAGCTCTCCAAGCTGTGTTCACTCCTTTTTAGATGCAGACTAATGAGCAGATCTGATTTGATGCAGGTGTTAGTTTTGGGGATGAAAATTTACAGGGTGATTCCATAATTTTTTCCTCAGAATTGAGTGATTCCATATTTTTTTCCTCTGCTTGGTCTAAAAAAGTAACCGTTACTGACTGCCACAATCTTATTTTCTTGATTTCTTATAGTGTTTCTTAAAGCCAGAAAGTTGCCATTTGAAATGACTTTAGTTTTGTGTCATGTCTGTGATCTGCTTTTTTTCTACAAAATTAAACAACTGAATAAACATCCTCCGAGGCCGGTGATTCCATAATTTTTGCCAGGGGTTGTAGCTGGGCATGATTCACACGTTCAATCTTGGACACACTTTATATGTTCATTTGAAACGTAAGCTGTCAAAAATGCCTTTTGTGAAAGAGTTTATTTTAACTTACTGAGTACCTTTATTTTGCAAACTGGTTGTATACAATCAGATTGCAAGTTTTTTTTTCTCTGTTTATATGTCGTATTATACTGTTGTGGAGCATCTTCATTTAAATTTCAAGGCCTTTAACACCCCCACCCCCCTCCCACACAAAAAAAAAATCCTCCATGTTCGGGAGTGAGTGTACTGTCAATAAACAGAGTAAATGGAAAAAAAAAAAAGTCATTCTACCTTGTCAGTGTTTAAATTTGTATGTTACAAATAAAGTTGTTTGACTTAAACAGATGTCTTTTGTCACTTTTTTATACAGATATTTTCATGGTGACAAAGTGGTTTGTGCACTTGGTTTCAGTGTGGAAGGTTCCTGGTTCAAACCCAACCCCTGCTACATTTCTCCATGTAATGTAGAGTTGTGTCAGGAAGGGCATCCGGCGTAAAACTTGTGGCAAATCCACTTTGGGTCTGCTGTGGCGGCCCCAAGTTGGGTGGAAAAAAGCAAGGGAGCAGCCAAAGGGACTTATTTGTGCAGATGTTTTCATATGAGGCATTTTTCCTTTTTTTTTTTTTTTTTTTTTTTTTGTTTGTTTGTTCTCCCCCCCCCCCCCCCCCATTGTACAATTTGAAAAATTTGCCTGGTCGGGAAAACTTTAACAATGAGGACAGCAAGATTATTGAAAAGTTGAATCAGTCTATAGTGACCTGCTTTGTATTCTGTTGGGAGACTGTTCAGGAGCTGCACGTTTCTTCATATAGACCTGGAGTTGCGTTAAAAAGGGTGTTTGGCATGAAACTTGCAGCAAATGTCAAAGCAGATTTCGACTGGGTCCGCCATGGTGACCCTGAGCAACTGGCTACCCCAGTTGCTCAGAAAGAAAACATAGACAAAAGGGACTCCACATGGCAGAGTCTATAGCCCCTTATTATTCAATCTTGGTGGATTTGTAGAAAGAGTGTTAAATCAAGCCCGAAGCTAAAATGTTCTTTTAAGCTTGATGTTGTTCACATACAAAATTTAAGTTTAAGGGGATAAAAGGCTTTAAATTAAACCTCCAAGGAGACATGGTTTAGTTGGATATAATGAACACAAACAGGAAGATAGTCCACCGCAAAAGCACTTCAGCGTTTAACTTTACCAAATTCCAAACGCAGATGACATTGTTGGCATGTGGCATATTTCACCTTGAAACTGGATCAACAGTATTTGGTTTCCTGAACCTGAAACTCAGGCTGAACACAAGCTGCCATTCTGTGCATATGGGAATGTTTCAGGAATGAGAGTTTGCCAAGATGGATGCCAGGTTCTTATCAAACGTTCAACTGCAGATGCTGAGGAATGTCAGAAGAACTGATTTAATGGCAATGCTCAGGATATACTGTTGATGCGGTTTTAAGATAATTGAAAGGTGATCACTGAGTGTGCATCAAATTAACTTTTAACACTTAAAGCTCCATTATCACTTTTAAGGATTTGCATCCGAGAAGGCTATGTTTGAAAACTTGTTCCAGCCTTGGAAAATGTTAGAGGACCTAAGAGGGGTCTGTCATTCGTTCATTTACTGGCATTTATTTAGGTCCAGGTCACTGGCAGTAGACCAAGCAGCTCTTACCATACTTTCCTCTCTTTCACCAAGTCCTCTAACTCTTTCGTGGGGAATCTGGAGGTGTTCCCAATCCAGCTGGTAAATATGTATGTGATGGACCGGGATATTGCCTCATTGTCTTGCTTTAATTGTTTCAGGTTTGGAAGATCTTCCACCAAAAAAAAAATAGTCTATTGTGTGAAATTTGGCGTACTTGGTAATTGCTTACTTTTCTCTGCAGCCGATGACACCATACATGTCAGAATATCATCAGGAGGCCAATGTCCAAGTTTTTATTAATTTATTTTTACAGACACTCTGGAGCCTTATATATTAAATTACACTGTGGTACTGTACAGTTATGCAACTGAAAGACTTGCCTCAATAACAAAACTTAAAATTAATCTGACAAGCCTGCAAGAATAAACATTTTTTTTTCTTTTTTAAAAAATAGTTAAGATCACTTTTTTATATAAAAATTGCAAAAATCTGTGTTTTTCATGTCATTATGGGGTATTGTGTGTAGAATTTTGAGGGGAAAAAAATACATCTTTTTCGGAATCAGGCTGTAACAAAAAAAGGAAAAAGTGAAGTGCTGTGCTGTAAAATTTTTCCGGATGCACTGTATGTACAGTAGGGTGTGTTCATCTGCAGTGTGTGCTCTGCAGATGAACACACTGCAGGAGGTTGACACAGGAGAAATGTCACTTAGCTTGCATTGAAAGTAACTTTAGGCAAATTAATGGATAAACCCGATGGGTCAGAGACAATCACGGTTGAAGTAGTGATTCATCGAAGCTGGGAGAGAGAAGTGACAAAATTGTCAAGTTTTGGATGATCATATCAGGAGAGGTAGTAGCAAAGGAACTAACATTGCATGACAGTCTTTTGTCCAGGAGTTTTGTGGCCTCCTGTTTCTTCGTGGCAGCTAGAGATACCCAAGGTTGACCTTGTACAACTTGGACTTAAGGCAGCGAATCATAATGGAGTCCTAGTCAATGCATTTGAGCACGTAACAGAGATGCCAAGAACATATTTTACTTTTCACTGATGGGTCAAACGATCCAGAAGCAGGCACAGCTTTTGTTGTCCAAGGATGGAATATTGAGTCATGCTAGAGAACAGATTTCCTGAGTGTATTCACTGTGGAATTGTTGGCTATTCTAAATGATAGTATAGTGGACAGCACAGATAGATCATCATAAAGTGTTGGTGTGCAGTGACTGTATCAGGTATCAATAGCATTGGGACAGGTTCATCCAGGAGTCGGCAAGACCTCATTTATGACATTCTTTTGGCAATTAGGGATGTGGTAAGGAAAGAGGTTGAGATCATGTTGATGTGGATTCCAGTGCATATAGGTATCCCAGCAACTGAAAAGGTGGGTTAGATTGGCCAAAGAAAAGCTGTGACAAAAGAAAACATTAACATTAGTATCAGTTTTTCCAAAGCAGAGAGCAAGTGTATTGTTTGGAGGGAAATTACCTTCAATGGCAGAAATGCTGGGAGCAGGAGATTAAGGGTAGGCATTTATTTTCAATTACTAGATTTAGAACTGGTCATACTTTCTTGAACAGTACTCTCTATCTCATAAACTGTAATAAATATTCCCGAGAAAGGCAAGAGCTTCTCTCAGAATTTAAAAGAATAGGCCTGAAAGAAGCTTCTGTAGGAAGTATTTTAGACATGGGGTCAAGTAGGAGGGGGAAGTGTTGTCTTTTTAAATACTTAAAACAGTGGACTGAACTTATCGAGAGGATTTAGTGCCGCTATAACAGACTGATGCAGAAGGTGGCAGCAACGCAACAATAAGGATGCCGGCTGCTGTTGAACGCCACAGAAGAAGAGGAGGAAGCAGAACGTTCGCTCGTGTGTCTCGGGGACATATTTGTGGGTTGCACAGAAGCCGGAAGTTGCTGGTATTTTGCTAAAAAATAAATAAAATGAATAGATGATTGTGTGGCAAGCACTCAGGTGCCTTTGTTTATATTTTTCTAAAAATGACATGAACGTGTAAGTTCGCATCTTTATCGCTGCTGTTTTCCGTGATTTCCGGTCGCCGGTAGGCGCTAACATCAACAAAACTGGACAATTAGCATGTTTTAGCTAGCAGCTGCTGACATCGAGACAAATGTAACTCTTGTTCTTAAATATCACCAAAACTTCAATTTTAGTGAAGTTAGTCTGACGGATAAGGGGGTTAATAACTGTTTAACTAGGTGTGAAGGAGAAAGGAAACAATGTATGGATTTGAATATCAGTAGACTTCAACACAGATGATATATATATACAGGCACTTATTCGTGTAACATTGTTTCCCTTTCAGATGATCAGGGTACCATGGCAACGAGGATGAAGCTGAAGCTGAAGACTGTATTTGTTCTCTACTTCATGGTCTCTCTGCTTGGTCTCATCTATGCACTTATGCAACTTGGTAAGTCTTACAACAACAAAAATTAATCAACAGAAGTACCCAAATATAGACTGGTTTTTCAGCCACTCATGTTTTCTGGAATGTTGCATTTGAGCACATAATCCCTGTTTGTGGTTACATTGACCACACCATATCATGTTTTTTGTTTGTTTGTTTGTTTAGAGCACAGAACAAATTTAACAAATGTATTTCCTTAAATAAGCTATTAAGAAATGATAAATGTCTGGCACAGTTGTGCAGCCCATCCCCAAAAATTGAGCAACTGTGCACAAAAGAAACGGGTGAGGAAAGCCAAAAAGCTGTCTGAAGGTGTAACAAACTCCACTATGTAGAACATTTATTAAACTACATAGAGCAACATTGCTTCACCAGTCACAGCATGATTTGTGGCAAACTGCAGCTTAGATTTCACATTTTCTTTTTATAGTGTCTTTCTCTCAACAGCTGTATGTAACATCTACCATCACAATTGAATGCATGTACTTATTTGAGTTACGTAAAACTAAATTTGTTTGGGTTAAAATGTTTGGTTGCTATGAAATTTGTGTGGAAAAAGTTCTGGGGTATTGTATTCACACAGGTCAGCGTTGTGACTGCACAGAGCATGACATGCCTAAAGAACGTACTATATCTCGACTGCGGGGGGAGCTACACCGTCTGCAGGAGCAAATGAGGAAGTCTGAGGCGACCAAGCAACCTCAGAAACAGGCATACAAGCCCGCCCTGCCCACAATCTTTGTCATCACACCAACATATGCAAGGTAGCTACAATTTCCTCTACTCTATATTCCACAGGTAAGGTTGTTCTCCGTCTGTATCTCACTTAAACAAGATGATTGTTCTCTTCCAATCCAGGCTGGTGCAGAAGGCTGAGTTGACGCGTTTGTCCCAGACTTTTCTCCATGTTCCTCAGCTTCACTGGATCTTGGTGGAGGATTCTCCACACAAGACCCCACTGGTGACTGACCTCCTGGTCAAGAGTGGCCTGACCTACACGCACCTACATATGCCAACAGCGAAGGACCACAAACTGCAGGAGGTGGGGAGAAAGGTTTTGTGAATACAAAAGTAAAAACATATGTTTTTTTTGTGTGTTTTTAAAGTTATACTTATGGGCTTCAAAAAGTTTCAGGAACACATAATGGAACACACGTTTGGAAAACTTCCAGTCGTGCCTGTTTCTTTGACGGCTGTGTTAACTGGAGTCAACATTCACATTTACATAAATTTTAAGACCAGTGCTTAAAAAGGCAATAAAACAAGACACAAGCAGGTTTTTGGATGTCAGTGAACTTTTTTAACAAAGTCTATTACTTTAATTGAGTCCAAGTTAACTCCTTATAACTCCTTAACTATGCTTAACTTATCTTTTCCACTCTGGTTACTGTACAGATGCTGACCTTTTAACCCAGTGACTAAATATTCACACTGGTCACAGGTATTTGATTTTTTTGGGGGGGGTCATGTATGTGATCTTTGATCCTGATCATTGCCTTTGATCTTGAATACAAATCTGTGTTTCTGATTGCAGATCTGAGCTTTGATCCAAATGATCGAACATTGACCATGATCACTAACATTCTTGATCCTGATCCTAACCTTTGATCTTAATTACAAACTTGTGGCTCTGATTACAGGTCTTTGATCCGAGTTGCTGAATTTTGATCCCAATTACTAAATATTGACAGCTTATATATGTCACTTGTATTAGATTTATTTCCCAGATTTTTTTTCTTGACTTTGATCTTTGATCCTGTTCATTCATCTTTGATTGTAATCTTTGATCCTGACCAGTGAACTTTAATTCTTGATGCTGGCATTCAATTTTGACTCTGGACTCTTTATCTCATTGCTGACATTTTATCCTTAATAGTGTCCTTTGAACTAACTAGATCCAGATCTCCACTAACATTCACAAGGTTCTTTGTTGGCACATGACCACACCACCAGTTTTAATTACAATTGGCTAACTGATTAGTTATGTGTAATCCTGCTAACATCAAAACATACACGGGTGAAAACATCAACTACGTAGTGGAGGTGTTTTTTTGTTTGTTTTTTTAAGAACAGATGTCAAATTGGGTGTAAATGTTCCATGTCAGGGTGACCCCAGTTGGCTGAAGCCCCGTGGAGTGGAACAGAGAAACGAGGGGCTACGGTGGCTCAGAGAGGACAGAAGGGCTCAGCAAGGAGGAGACAACCAGGAAGGCGTGGTTTACTTTGCCGATGATGACAACACGTACAGCCTGCAGCTGTTTGAAGAGGTGCGTTTTGTGTTGTGACTGCCACAGTGTGTCTACAGAGACGTTTTGTTTGTACCTGATGCCAGCAGCTGAAGATGTGGATGTTAAGCCTAAGCAATAACAGCTAATGTTGTCTTGTTTCAGATGAGGAGCACCCAGAGTGTGTCTGTATGGCCGGTGGGGCTGGTTGGAGGGATGAAATATGAGAGGCCAGTGGTTGAAGGAGGAAAGGTGGGCGTTTTGCTGTGAACTAACACGGTTATTCACATAAAGATAATAAATTTGTAAAACTGCTCAAAGTGGATCAGTGTTGACTTTAAAGATGGTCAGTGGAATAATTTTTTGGCTTTCTCATATCTGTTGATGATTCCTCAAAGGTGGTTCGCTTCCATACCGGCTGGCGCCCCAGTCGCCCTTTCCCAATGGACATGGCTGGCTTCGCCGTGTCCCTAAAACTAGTCCTGGCCAATCCAGAGGCTTGTTTCGATGGAGAAGCGCCAATGGGCTTTCTGGAGAGCAGCTTACTTCAGGGACTGGTTACTATGGATGAACTGGAGCCAAAAGCGGACAACTGTTCTAAAGTACGACTTTCTTGTGAGAAAGAAAGGAAGGTGTTAAGAGCATGAGAGATATGTGAGGTGGACAGATGAATCTTCGATCTGTCAACTTGTCTTTTGTGTCTAGAAATGTCAGCACTGTGCAGCTGAATTGTGTTTGGTTTGATGTCTGTTCACTTGTAGCATTTGTGTTTTCTAGGTGCTGGTGTGGCACACACGAACCGAGAAACCTAAGATGAAAAGGGAGGAGGCGCTGCAGGCTCAGGGACTGGGTTCAGACCCTGCTGTCGAGGTCTGAGGAACAAACACGTATGCAGATGCGTGCACACACACACAGTCTAAAGTGTACCCTGCTGTTTTCTGTCGCACATGAGTGTTGTAAATACTGTAAAATGGAAAAATGCCTGTATGAGTTGACGTACAAGTTTACCTTATGTTTATGTTTGACATATACGTTTACTTTATGCTTTGTGGAAGCTCATAAATGTGTGTGTGCGCGTGCATGAGATACTGTTATTCCGTTGGTGCAAACTTTTGATTTCAGTGACAACAGGTCTCATGCAAGAACCATTCATACTCATGCATTTGCAAATGTGATCAGACAAGTGACTTAATTTCCTGCATTCATCAACTTGTTGGTATTTTGATCTTGTTTTAAATTTTTATTGTAAGTACTAACAAAATTTACCCGTGGTCCAGAGCTGGAGTAGGAGGCGTACAAATATTCTGTTGTCATCCAAACCAGTGTTTTCAGTAACTGAATATTTTTTCTGTCTTTAAAGCAGTTTTGGTTTGACAATTCTGCATGCATAATTATGTTAACTTTAAGCTTTTTAACTGTACAGGGTGGATTGTAATATCATTCTCAGTTATTCATGGAGGCTAATAAAATTATGAACTAAACACAAACTGTGACTTTAACATGCAAGAATCGATGAGACATTAAATTTGAAGGTACTTAGTGTGTGTGTGTGTGTGTGTGTGTGTGTGTATATATATATATATATATATATATATATATATATATATATATATATATACATACATTTTTTTTTTTTTTTGATAGCTATATGATGCTTATGACCTTGGTGGTAATCAATCACATTCTTGTTTCAATACTTTTTTTTTTTTTTAAGTCCGTTTCTGTGTTAAACTGTTACTTCCATTGATTAAAACCCTAATACACTGTGGGGTTGCAACTAGCGATTGTTTTCATAATCGCTTAAATGGCCAATCTCAATTAATCAATTAATTGTTTGGTCCATGAAAAGTCACAAAATGGTGAAAAATGTCAGTCGGTGTTTCCCAGAGCTCAAGATGACTCCTTCAGGTGTCTTACTTTGTCCACAATCCAAAGAAATTCTGTTTATTTCCAAATAGAGGTAAAGAAACAAGTAGAATAAACCAGAAAATATTCACATTTAAGATGCTGAAATCATGGAATTTGAATATTAAATAAAAGATTGAATATGATTAATCAGTTATCAAAGTAGTTTTTAACTAATTTAGTAGTTGATTAATCGTTGCTTTTCTGATACCCTGTTAATAATTACAAACAAACACTTAAAGTTCCTCTTTGTGTGTGTGTGTGTGTGTGTGTGTGTGTCTCTGAAGCCGCTGTCCTGGTTGGACACCTCTGAATATGTGGGTGGGGCTCATTAAATGTTATGGTATTTTGGGGCCCTTATTCGCCCAACGTGCTGATTTTGACGCAGGCAGAATTCGCTCAGGTGAATTATGCAATTATTGGGAGTAATGAGTGTTTGCCTTATATTTTGCGGCATACTCGAACCATCAGTCTAAAAAAAAAATGAGAGAAGTTTTTCAAAATGTTCTTGCATGGGGCCTGTTGTTCATAATGCTACAATATTTCTTCATGGTGGGGGGAGATCAGAATGTGAGATAAATGGGAAAACTGATTCCTGAAATGTGCTCAGTCTGGTGATTTCTTGTTATGGAAAACACTTAGAAGTACGCTCCCTCTGATTTTCTGAGCATGAGCGAACATCCAAATCGTACGACATCGGTAGAGCAGGCTGTGCTTATGAAAGAGCAGATTCAAAATTACAAGCCAAATGTCGAGCAGCTATCTGTTCTGTTCCATTCAGTTGGCAGGATATTATAACATAACAGTCCCATTCTACCTAAAAAATGTGAAATAGACACAGAAGTTGTTAGTGCTCTGAAGTGTGACTGCAGAGCCTCAAACAAGGGCCAACATTAAAACTGGCCCCACTGCACTTTTCTGACTTTGGGCCACCAGATTTCATATTTTACTGGCCAAGTGGGCTTGTAGAAAAATCAGATACTTCCACACTGGAGGTTTTATGATACCACCACAACCTGTGATGGCTGAAAATATTCATGTATTCACGCTCGTACAGTGTTCTAGCTGGCGAGTGCACACTCTGAATAATATACTGAACAAAAATATAAACGCAACACTTTTGGTTTTGCTCCCATTTTGTATGAGATGAACTCAAAGATCTAAAACTTTTTCCACATACACAGTATCACCATTTCCCTCAAATATTGTTCACAAACCAGTCTAAATCTGTGATAGTGAGCACTTCTCCTTTGCTGAGATAATCCATCCCACCTCACAGGTGTGCCGTATCAAGATGCTGATTAGACACCATGATTAGTGCACAGGTGTGCCTTAGACTGCCCACAATAAAAGGCCACTCTGAAAGGTGCAGTTTTGTTTGATTGGGGGGGGATACCAGTCAGTATCTGGTGTGACCACCATTTGCCTCATGCAGTGCAACACATCTCCTTCGCATCATCCGTGAAGAGAACACCTCTCCAACGTGCCAAACACCAGCGAATGTGAGCATTTGCCCACTCAAGTCGGTTACGACGACGAACTGGAGTCAGGTCGAGACCCTGATGAGGACGACGAGCATGCAGATGAGCTTCCCTGAGACGGTTTCTGACAGTTTGTGCAGAAATTCTTTGGTTATGCAAACCGATTGTTTCAGCAGCTGTCTGAGTGGCTGGTCTCAGATGATCTTGGAGGTGAACATGCTGGATGTGGAGGTCCTGGGCTGGTGTGGTTACACGTGGTCTGTGGTTGTGAGGCTGGTTGGATGTACTGCCAAATTCTCTGAAACGCCTTTGGAGACGGCTTATGGTAGAGAAATGAACATTCAATAGACGAGCAACAGCTCTGGTTGACATTCCTGCTGTCAGCATGCCAATTGCACGCTCCCTCAAATCTTGCAACATCTGTGGCATTGTGCTGTGTGATAAAACTGCACCTTTCAGAGTGGCCTTTTATTGTGGGCAGTCTAAGGCACACCTGTGCACTAATCATGGTGTCTAATCAGCATCTTGATATGGCACACCTGTGAGGTGGGATGGATTATCTCAGCAAAGGAGAAGTGCTCACTATCACAGATTTAGACTGGTTTGTGAACAGTATTTGAGGGAAATGGTGATATTGTGTATGTGGAAAAAGTTTTAGATCTTTGAGTTCATCTCATACAAAATGGGAGCAAAATCAAAAGTGTTGCATTTATATTTTTGTTGAGTGTAGTTGCCGAACCAAAGTAGGTAATTTGTCAGAAATCCTCAGTCGTAGTGGTATCTGAGTGGATTGAATTCAACAAGGAGGATCCAAAATTGCGTTTAAATTCATGAGCAGGTCTGACTTCATAAAAACAACAGCAAAAAAAAAAACAAATAACAAATGCATTCTTGTTTGTAATGAAGGAAATAGAAATGGATGACAAACCCGACAAAGTTTCCATTTTCATATTTGCAATTTTGACCTCGACTTGTGGGGGTGTTTGTAGCCTGAAGGTGGAACCGCAATTAAAGACTGGACTTTTGCAAGACTGTGCTGCTACAAAAAAATGTGCATGTAGTTTGTTTATTTATTTAAAAAAATGTAATTCAAAGAAACTCATCAGATGATGTGTTTTATGGCAGACTTTTTTCCATTCCTGCATCTTTTGTTTTACATGTTTAGTGGTATTTAATAGAAATGCTGAATGACATCTGGTCACTTCAAAAACAGGTGTTTTCAGATGTAGTCATAGTTGCAAAAAAAAAAAAAAAAAAATGCTTGACTTATGCATGAGTTCTAATTTTACTGCTGAGCCACAGTAAACCTTTGAATTGCCTTCAACCATGTGTGCAAAAAGTAACCTCAGCATAGGTAGGATGATGTAGCTTTTCATTAATTTCATATCAAGATTAACAGCATTGCAGAGTGGAGATTGTGCCAAGGATTTTTTTTTTATGTAGTTAACAGTATTCACTATTTAAACAGCAGCCAAACTGTGTTTTATTGCTGCTTATAGAACCGTAAAACTTGAGGAATCCATGTAGAAGCTCCAGGTGAGGGAGAAACACTACTGAAAGATGACAATGACAAACAAAACTCACTGTCCTTTTGAGATTTCCATACTTTGGTGGCAGTTGTACAGCCTCAGCCAACTGTTTGACCTTGTAAATAAAATGTTACTTCTTTTTCATGTAATTCGTGCCTGTAAGTCTGTACTGGTGTGTAATCGAAGTACTCTAATATTGTTCTTTACGTTGTATTATGTGATAATGTCTGGTCCTGGACCTTAAAGAATAAATGTAAATTATGAGAAACATTTTTGTCATTGTCTCTTGACCTTGTTTAATGTTTTAAAATGACTCAAAATGTGGGTTTGTTTGGGGATTTTTTTTTTTTTTTCTTCTTCTTCTTTTTTGGTGAAAAAGTGTCCAAACAGACATAAATTTTGTAGTGAAGAAGCGCAAACTTTTGCTGAGCCCAACCTTGAACTTTTGCAATTACATGCTATTCTAATCCAATTACATTTTTTCACAAAGTAATTAATGATTAACTTGATTGGTTAATCGTGTGAGATTTCAGACCGTATAATATCGGGTGTAGGGTGGCAAAATATTAGATTGTTTTACATTTGGATGTATTACTCTGCACCCTGACCGCGCGCTGCTATGCAGATGTCAATAATGGCGCTCTCAGCTGAGAGCGACAAAGTGGCGTTGCGACAACCATGCCTAAATGGGTAAATTTAAGATACCATACAAAAGTATTGATGTGGATTCTGAAACAGAATTACTGTGTCACATTTGATGGATTACTTCGCAGCCTCACCGCTGGTGGAGCGACGATAAGACACTCTTGCTAACTGGAAGCCTCACCGACCAAATTACCTACAGAAAAATAAACCGTACAAACGATGAAATTGTATTAGAATGGGAATAATCCCCTTGTGTCTGATGATTTGCGGACGTTCATGCTGGATTACGGTCACAAATATCCGCTTTACTGGTTCCGCTAACGCGTCGCCGGTAAACCTCAATTTGCGACTGTATAACCAGCATGAACATCCGCAAATCATCAGACACAACAGGGTTATTCCCTAATTATACTTGGAAAATTGTAATCTACAGTTGTAACTTTCAACACAATCCATGAAATTTTGGTGGCTTTATTGTGTACACAAGGTTTCAGATATTCAGCTCCTTTGTGACCACAATTGGAAAGGAAACATGGCCACTACCCAATTCATTCAAGGTTTCACTGAGGTGCCCATGTGTACCAAATTGATGCACAAACTCCTTGTCAAGATATCGCACAAGCAAGGTTTCAGAACTCTGTCCACTGGTGGACATGGTTAGAGTCGAAACATGCCCAACATTGAAATTGTCCAAGCTTGAGTGAGATGACCTTTTATGCAAAATACTAGGTTTCAGACCCTCTGCCCCCTGGTGGGATGGAACAATTAGAATCTAAATGTGTACAAAGTTTCACCTTAATACCTGATGTCTTTCTCAAGGTTTCACAAACACAGACGGACGGACATACACATGGTGTCAAGTTGTTACAAATCTGTCCCATTTCCAGGTAGGCATGTGAGAGCAGAGGTGGGCGATACTGGGAATTTTGCTGTTGATCCGATACCAAGTAAATACAGGCCCAGTATCACCGATATCGATACTTTTTCATATTTAAGCATCATAGATCCAAAGGATCCAAAAGACCTAGGATAGAATTTTGCCGAACACTGTACGTGACAACAAAAATATTATCACAACATTTTTGTTTAAAAAAAATAATCACTCAACACAACTTAAAACAAAATCTCCTGAGGTAGAGGGTTGACAAACCACAATACAAGGATGCGCTGCTCCGTGTTGTGTGACAGCGCAGCGCTGCTCTTACAGAGAGTAGACTTTGATGAATCTGCGTGCATAGCAGTCAGTGCGTGTAGGAGAGAGAAAAAAGCTTTATCAATCATTTTACAAGAGGATCATTCAATATCAATACCAGCGTTGGTATCGATATTATCGATATTAGGATCGATCCGCCCACCTCTATGTGAGAGTGATTCATAGGTCCTGAAATTGTGGGTGTTTCCTAATATGTCACAGATGCAATTTCAACAGCTTGTGTTATTGCAGTGTACGACTTCCTCCCTTATAAGCAGCGGTTGCAGAATTTACTCCTAATTCATCCTGCTAATACGTTCATGCAGCATTGTGGTCACGCCAGCCATGATTGATGCTAACCGCATTCCTATCTGTGAATGCGAACTGCTAGCATTAACCGTGTTAAGCGGGACAGCTTGTGCTAATGCTAGCTGCAGTCAGCATTTTCTTTAATATGGTCCTTCAGCAGAACAATTTCTGGTATAAATATCAGCAGCATGACATTTTAATGTGCTGAAGAGAATTGTGGATGCACTTTTGACCCACTTTCACAAAAAGATTTGCCATTTTCATGTTTTCACTGAGTTGTAGTTGGTGCTTCCTGGGATAAAAGAACCTTCTGATTCTGATATAAAAACATTTTAAATGCTGAGTTACTAATTTGTTTCATTCAGAGGTGCACGTGGCCGACGGCACACCTGTTCTCTGTATCAGGTGATTTAATGGTGTAGCCTAGGGGTGGAGCGCTTCACAGCGTCATATTTCCGCGTCTTCACCACCAGACAGCCTTTTTAATTCCTTCAAATTCTCATCTTTCAACCTCACTTCTTCTCACTGAAAATCGTAAACTGTGGCCTGTTTCTCTTTGATAGTGTCCATGGTAACGGCTCCCAGCATCCCATGCTTTCATCAATGATGACTTCATGTTGGCATGGATCTCCTCGGCTCAGCACAGCTGAGGTTTAAACAAGCCGTGTGACTGATAGCTGACACGCCCTCTCTGGAGGAGGGGTGCTCTTCTGTGACCGTATATGGAGTGTTAGGTAGGGATGAGTGTCTCTTAACAAGTGGTATATATACACACATGCACAGGACAGGTGAGTAAGGGGCACTAAGGTCTTAAAGCCAGACAGACGTATGTCGTCTTTGAATCTTGAGTGATTCACACGTAGCCAAAACCTACAGGTGAGAGTTGACTTGTGACAGTCGGAGATCGTCTCGTGAAACTACAGTCATACTTTCACTGTCTAATAACCGCACGCTTCTGTCTGTTTGTGTGTCTTTATCCAGATGCATCCATCTGTTGTCGGTGACTAACACGTCCGAAGAACTAGGCATCAGAGAATGAGCGCATTGCGTTTCGGTCAGCCTCGGGAAAATATCTGTGTGATGGAAATTAGGAGCAGGTGTTATTGAAGTTCTGTGCAGCTTGAAATGAGATTGGTGGGGTCTGTTGGCCACCACTGATTTTGATTACAGGTTACAAAGCAAAGTTAAAACACTTTGTGTGACCTTGACCTTTGATATTTTTAGCCCAGGATTGATAGAGTTGTTGGAGTCGAGCTGTATGTTGTTTTGAAACACTCTGGTATCTATGGCTGATGTTGCTGTGCTAAGACGTTGTGCATACGTGGATGTTTGAGATCATCAACTTTCAGAGATCCATAACCTTTGACCCCAAACTCAAATGCCTTTAATGCTTTGAGTTGTTTACCGAGTCAGTTTTCTATTAAATAGACAAAAAGTGATCGTACCTGTCCAATATTGACCAAAATTACTAGATTGAATATCAGAAAGCTTAAAAAATATATCTGATGTGAAGGCAGGGAAAGAGTGATTGATATCAGCAGATACTGAAGGTTCCGGTATCGGTGTTGTCCCATCAGTAATTATAATCCCCATTATCAGCAAGTTTTTTTGTCGTCCTTAATCGTTTACTATAACAAAATACTTTACCCCATAATGAAGTCCTATCTAAACACTTAATTTATTCGATTTTATTTATTCATTCATTCACTTTTAAACACAAGCTGCAATCGCTTATTTAAAATAAGCTTTATTTTTTGGTGGTGGTGGTGGGCTTTCCTCCTCATAATTTACACAACAGCACAAATAGCAAAGGACAAATAATTTTAGGTGCCCTAGAATTTTAAATGTCGAAACATTCCTATTCCAACAAAAGTTAAATGTGATTTGTATTTTATTAAAGAAAAATGTGTCAAGTTATAAACTTCTTTTTCCAAGTAAATCTTGTAGACATATTTCTCAGTCCATGATACTGCACAAATTCCACATGATTACAATATAGTAATTTTTTGTAAAATGTTAATTCAATGCAAGTGAAATTTTCTTCCGAATTACAAAGGAACACCTATAATATGAATTTTAAAAAGTGTGCCTACTTTTTACACTTGCATCCAAATATAGAATTAACAGCTTTTTTGTACATTCTAGTAATTTCAAGCCCATTAAATGTGCCTTCAAAAACGTAGAATTAACATTAAAAATATTTTAGATAGGACTTCATTATGGGGTAAAGTATTTTGTTATAGTAAACAATTAAGGAGGACAATAAAACTTGCTAATACTGGGGATTATAATTACCGATGGGACAACACCGATACCGGAACCTTCAGTATCTGCTGATATCGATCACTCTTTCCCTGCCTTCACATCAGATATATTTTTTAATCTTTCTGATATTCAATCTAGTCATTTTGGTCAATATTGGACAGATACGATCCAAAATATTGGAACGACGCACCCCTACTTACAATGATCTTCAAACTCAAATTTTTTAGATGACCTCCCTATTAAAAAGTTCTATAGTGTGACCTTACAAAGTTCAAATTATATATACAATATTGACTGCAAATTTTGCTGAGATTAAAGTTAACAGAATGACAATTATGGAGCCAGTTAATGCAGCTTATTTTATTCATTCTAACTGTCTTAAGTAAAGCTTCAGGGGGTTAAAAAGTGAATCCCTTCTCTGGGCACTTTGTAGAGCTATCTGATATCAGATAAGGATGTTTGCTGCTAAAGGTCAGGTGTTTTGTGGGTTGAAACATTTTGTCCCAAGAATGTGTGTTTTATATGGAACAAATAGGAGAGTGAGCGAGAGAGACAGAGTGTTCTTGTGTGCATGCGTTTGTGTTGATGATGACGGGGCAGCAGGTTTGGGCAGGGTCAGAGTGACGTCTGGTGTTGGACTCCTGAGCTCCACTCTCACTCACAGAGGGAACGGAGACGACGACGGCACGTCATCAGGTAGGACTTGAAGCGCTTTCTCCTGCAACAACTTTACATTCCTTTAATTTCTCATATTTGTGATATTATCTATAAAAAAAATAGTATTTACGCCCTTGAAAGTTACAAATTCTCATCTGCACTTGAGATCTAGAGTTTGTGTCTCGACCACAGAAATATATTTTAAAAGCCATTTTATTGTACTTTTGGATTTGCTGGAAACTTGTCTCCTGGGTTTGCTGTTTCTTGGTTTTCTGTCAGGATTTCCTGCCGCCTCTATTCTTCTGAGGATTGTATATTTATGATGTGTGTAGTTTGATGGCCAAAAAATTTTACTTTTTGCACATCAGACATTATGTTAGGATACCTCATCACCTACTTTATATGAGGTGTGCGTGTGCAGAGTACTTTTCTCATCTGTCAAGAGTTGTTTTTAATTTATAGGAACCTCCATTTGGGGAAATGTATACATATTAAAGTGTACAATCTTTTAATAAATTAATGTTTGCTTGCATTATCTTCCAACAAATGTGCTAACAATCTACAACTACGAGTAAATGCTACCTTAAGACTTCAAATTGGATTTTTTGTTCTTAAATTGGATTTCTTTTGTGTTTCTAGATGTGTCAGCTTCAAATATTCAAACTAATTCAAATATTAAAAATGCAACTTTGATAAACACAAAATACAGTTATTAAAGGATTTTTATTTCTTCAAGCAAAACAACTATCCAATGTCTACATCACCAATGCCAAAAAAAAAGTATTTGATTCCCGGTGTAACTCTTCCATAAACCAAATGGATGTCAATGTGTTACGTGACTGTGGTGGAAATGTGGGAGTCTTATCTTTGTCGAACTTTTAATTTAGCCACATTGTAAGAGCCTTTTTCCTTTTCTGAAACAACACTTAAATGATGTTCCCACAAGTTTTGAGGAGTCATTAGATTAAGTACCTTTGATTGAGATGAAAGAATCCCGGTTCCCTGGCTGTTCATTGTTGTGCTCTTGGAATTTTGGGAAGATCTGTATGGAAGTAAATCAGTGCCATCAGAGTTAGAATTTGAATTTTTAAGGTTGAATTTGTTTAGGATTAAAATATTCAGCCTAAAAAAAATTCAACCTAAAAAAAACAAAAAAAACAAACTAAATAAAAAATTCAACCTAAAAAAAATTCAACATCAAAAATAGAAAAGCACGAAGTAATTGATCCCTGTCTCAGTCATCCAATGTTCAGCAATGTATCACGGGGTTGAATTTTTGAGTTAGAAATTTTTTTACGTTGATTTTTTTTTTTTTTTTTTTAGGGTGACGTTTTTGAGGATGAATATTTTGATGCTAAACAAATTCAACCTTAGAAATTCAAATTCAAACTCTGATTTTGATGCTCAAAAAAAAAAAAATTCAACCTTAAAAACTCCTATTCAAACTCTGATTGCACAGATTTACTTCCACAGATCTGCCAGTCAATTCCATCATATTTTCTCTATTTTGAAATAATACCTCATAGCATTGTTTTTGTATTCCCAGAACTATAAAAGTAACTTTGTAACCTGTTCCTGGTTAAGATATTCTGTTCACATTCCCATTCTTTTCTTCTGAAATTTATTTTGACTTCAAGCATGTGACTGGATGAGACTTTTTAACCAACTTCACGCTGCTGAAACAGTTCTGTTGAAGCGATAGTAAGGGAATGCCAGTGATGTCACTAAAATCTAATTACATATATCCAACTTATTGTCATATTTATTAAAATCTGTGCTTTTAAAATGACTGAATGACCAAACAGGTCAACCTTGACTGAAACGGTCAACATGAAGTAATAAATTTGCTTAATGTTGAATTTCCGTGGTATCTTAACGTCAAAGACTGTGTGTGTTTTTCTTCATCTGCAGGAACATTATCTTTAACGTCATCACAGCCCTGAAAACAATAAATCTCTTATCAGTTACATGTTGGCACAATTAAGAAATGCGACACCAAGTGATCTACATCTACAGCTTGAGGTGCATCATCTGACAGCTTTACGCTATGCTGCATGTAATCTGTAATGTCAGCCCCCCCCCCCCCCCCCCCCCTGAGATAAAACATTTATTTTCCAGCCACCCATCCATTACTGAACTTTCACCTACAAACGCTTAAATTCTTGAGCTGCGATTAGGACTGTGTGAGCCACAGAAGTACAGACCAAGAGTGAGAGCGGGGTTATGTAACGGTATTATGCTAATCTCTTCTGCCCCTTCTTTTGGGCAGGTGGAAAAAGTCAGAAGTGAGAGCACACAACGTGACACAGAAGAAAGAAGCCATCCAACAGAGACGATGACAATTGGCAAAAACTCCAAGAAGAGCTCTGTCCGAAGCTCCATCCGGGCGCCAAAATTCCTTGATAAGTCCAACGGCTTCTACGGTCGCCTTGATGAGATTGACAGCACTGGAAAGAGGACCGGAGAGGAGATGATCAGTGGAGTTGTGGCCAACACAACACCTCAAAATGTGATTGACTTTTTGGGGGCGGATGAGCGGGAAGAAGCGGAAGTCTTTGACTGTAATGAAGGAATGATGGAAGATGATGGGGAGACTCTACTGCGGAGGGAGCCCGGCTGTCGCAGCAGCAGGTGGAGAAGAAGCAGGAGGTCCAGGAGCAAGCAGAAGACTCAGAGAGCCGTGGAAGCCTCATTGAGTTCAGACGAAGACACCAGGCCGACTCTTCAGGTGGAGTTGGAAAAGCTGAAGAAAAAGCAAGATGAGATGGAAAAGTTTGGAAATCGCAATGACGATGACCAGGTCCTAATCAGAGACAAGAAGAGAGGGAGGGAGAAGGAAGCGGTGGAGGGTAAGGAGGAGAGAAGGATGAAGAAAGAGCAAGAGGAGGGGATGAAGATGGTGAAGAGGAGCATGATGAAGAACTACCGCAAGGTTAGTTGAAGGTTGCATAAATGTTCTCATTGTGTCTAAATTCATCCTTTGGTTCCTTTCTCCTGCCATGTTCCACAGGAGAACACATGCTGCGATACAGGAGGTTCGCGGTCGCCATAGAAACAATCATCTCACCTTAATTATACCCCGTCATCAGAGCTCGTTCAAAGTGCAGCAGTTACTTGTTTGCATCAGCGACACTGATAGCAGTAACCTTTTACGTGACGTTAACAGAAATGAAAACATCAAGCTGTGAAGGACACATTCCTAAAAGTCTGTGAAGAAGATGATTGTTGAAAAAAAAAAAAAATGCATGTAGCAAGAGTTTCTCCCTCCTATGGGCGGCATTCCTGCACCTCCTATCAGAGTGCGCTCATGTTGACCCACCTGTTAAACCCACACAACAAACATTCCATTGCTCTGAGCCAATCAGGTCCCCCCCCTCAGGCCAACAGCCCCTCCACTGAGGTCAATCGCCATATTTGCTGAAGAAAAATCATTTACCAGGAGATGAGTCAGTCACAATAACAAACTCTGTCTTTGAGCTGTGGCTTGATGTTTGTATCCTGGAAAAATATCTGGAACATGTCCAAGTGTCCACTTTCATTCACAAATAATCACCTTAAAAAAAAAAAAAAAAAACTCCACTATTTCTACGAAGTGTGAAGGACGTCTTGTTGGATTGGCTCTTGTGAACTTTTCTTCTTTGTTGTTATTGTGCTGTGAACAGCTTGAATGTGGCAGCAGTGAGCAGGTTAATTTCAGCGAAGAAGACGACGGCCATTTTTTGTGCTTATATGCATGTAATATAGGCCCTTTTTTGTGTGTCTGCATTGGGTTCCACAACATCTGATGAACCATGAAGATTCAGTAACACTGATAAAATAAACAACACTGTCATCAGCATATAGTTTTAGACTGAAGCCTCAAGAATGGGAATTAGCTAGCCAATTAAATCTTCAGTGTTTGGCAAATTTAAAGATGATAAAGCTTTTCAGTTATTATTCTTAGTCAGTCATATCGTTATTGTTGATGTGCCGACAACTTTTCAAAAAAAACCTTTGGAATGTTTGAAGATTAAATGCGTAGAACAAAAATTATCGTTCTTTTGCTGCTCATTTGTTGCAAATATAGACTTTAATACATTAATCTTCACCCATTACAAAGCACAGTTGGGGTTTATAATCCTCAGACCGACTGCATTTGAATCCTTAGATATCAAAACTGAACTAAAAGAACTCTTATTAAAGTGCATCCATCTGCCAAAGTACAAATCTTTATCTTTTCCCAGCTTTCGTATGAGCTACAGTTTGTATTTCTGGAGAACTCTGGCACCCCTCTATAATGCACATGTAGCTCAATACAATCTGATTGTTTCCTGATCACCTGTTTGAATTGATAACGTTCATCTTGGTCTCCTTCCCATCAGAATTTGGACCAAGCGCTCCGCCGCGGCTGGGAGACTTTCATCGCCAACCTCTACAGTGTCACACTAACGCCTGTGCCATCATCCACATCTTCACCATCTTCTGCATCGCAGAAGAAGCTTCAGCACAACCTTGTGTTAGCCGAGCTTCATTAGAACTCAATGGAGTCTTACTATTTGCGTGCACAGAAATGGTACTTAATGATGCCTTAAGATCATGTTTGCTGCCTGATTACATGATGGTGCTGAGAGCCACGTTTTTTTTTTCCTGAGAGGAGCTGAGCTGTAGATTAAACAGTGAAGTCAAAGATCAGATTGAGTTTAACTGCGTCTGGCTCCCCTTTAATCACAGTGATTATCATGCATTTAGTAATCTTTTATCACATGAATGTTGCCCTCTCTGTTTGGCACGACACTATGTAGCCGCCATGATGTTGATGTGTGACCAAATGGAAGATTACAAGATTACCAGTGTGACAGCTGAGTGGACTTTTGCCAGTATTCACAATCAGTGCTGCTCATTGATTTCTGGCTAACAGCAATCAGTGACGGGTAACAGGAACAGACACGAAGACAATCATTTCTTAGTCAAACCCAAGTATGGTGAGGTTATTAGTTAGCGTATTACACAACATCTCAGGTCATTCCACTTTTTGGTGTTTGACCTCTTGAAAGGTCTTCTCTCACTGTCGTCAGATGAAGGTTATTTAACTTGAACAGACGAGATGAGAGTGTTTTTGTAATCTGGTATAAAATCACTGACAAACCAGAAAGCACTTGTATTACAACTGTATATACGGTATCTTTATTAATTATTGGTACAGTTAATTTTGCAGTGTAAAATAGACTCTGTAGAGTTCCCACTCCAAATGATATTAAATTAACTCTCATAGTGTTAAATCAAGTTGATCGATTCTTAGAGTTCATGTATAATGGATCTCAGGGCCGATTTAATTTCAATTGATTTCATTTATATAGCGCCAAATCACAACAAAGTTGCCTCAAGGCGCTTCACACAAGTAGCTTTACCAACCCCTAGAGCAACCACTCAGGCGACAGTGGAAAGGGAAAACTCCCTCTGATGATTTGAGGAAGAAACCTCAAGCAGACCAGACTCAAAGGGGTGACCCTCTGCTTGGGCCAAGCTACCAACACAACTGCCAAAAACGAGTATACAGGACATTTTGAGAGTCCATGTTGGTGTCCAGGACGGGAGGATGTAAGACACCAGGAGGACACCTGGATCCAGTTCATTGTTTGATTTTTTTTCCTCCCCCTTTTCAACTTTAAAAAATGTATTCTCTTCATACTGAATAAATTTTAAAACCAGATCTCTCTCAAAACCTGTTTAAGCAACTTTCCCAAGTAGCGAGTCTGAACAACGTGTGTGTGTGGTATTCGAGTGTCTAGTATTTTTCTATTTATTTGTGATTGAGTATTATGAAGAGTAAAATAAAAAATTACACCAGGACATGTCTACTACATATGTATTTTGTTTACACAATATCTCTTGCTGAAGAATTCTTGATGAGTATGCTGAAAAATTGGTATTTGTACTTTAATTTTATTATTATTATTTGTATCTTCTGTAGTCATGGATCACAACAAGAAGCACTTTTAAATGAATAAATCTGTTTATTTTACTGGCTGTATTTTCATTTATTTGTGGATTTAAATTCGTTGTCATGACAGTGTCTTGATTATATTGATGTCAGTGCAATCTTAAGGCAGTGACAAGTGTTATGAGCACAAATCAACATGAAAATTAACATATGTACAAGTTTTATTATTATATAATAAAATGATAACAAATAAGGAACGATGTGTTAACAGCCAAAGGCCCTTTAACTTTCTTACCAAGCTAAATAGAATCAATAATATTAAAGAAAATATACATTTACTGCTCTGCATGCATGTCATAATATCGCAGAAAATCTGTTTTTCCATTTAATAGGATTACCCCAGTGGTTCCCAAACTTTTTCTGGAGGTATTCTGTTTATTTCCAAACTTCACGAGAATAAATTTTAAAACATTGTAATTTATACAAAAGTACAACGTCTTATTGAACAAAACAAAATAAGGTGATGCTAGTGCAATTTTGAAAAGTGACAAGCTTTAAATATCTTATTTTTACATTCTTTTTTTTTTTTTAACATTTATTTCTCACAAACTTGTCCATGTTCTGCTGTCAGTGCCCAAACATGACCATCATCAGTGGTCATGGTCAAAAATCCTTGCCAAAATGTACACAAAACTTTATAACTACAAAAATGTTTAATAATTTTATATATATATATATATATATATATATATATATATATATATATATATATATATATATATATGTATATATAAAATATAAATTTTTTAAAGTAATATCGAGAGACGGAAGTAAAAAAAGAAAAGAAAAACAAACAAGGAAATCTAATCATTAAAAAAATATTTCTAAACAATTTTGATTCGGATAGTTTACAAAATACTGCATGCTTTGATGAAAATAAAACATTATTTTTTCAGTCTTTGCTGCTGCCACCTTGTGGAGTCGTCGCAAAATACATTTGCGTCTTTGTGCTTTGTTTTGCAGTAATTTTTTTTTTACCTTTGACACATGACTATATATATATATATATATATATAATTATAATTATATATATATATATATATATATATATATATATATATATATATATATATATATATATATATATATAATTATAATTAATCATTATTTGTTTTTATTGAATAGCGTTGCGGTGACGTCACGCAGAGTGGGCGGTGTTCTAACCGGACATTAAAAAGGAGCCGCGCTGATTTCTTTTTCCGTTTCCTCTTTTGTCCTTGCAGAGGTAAGAGGTTTGCATGGCATGACAAATTTATTTTACAAACTTTGCAATTTATTAAGCTTGCATTTTGTCGACACTTTTTCTTCTTAAGGAACAGTTTGTTGTTTTTTAGAGGTTTATTTTTATTTAAAGGTGGCAGGATGAGCCTAAAGTTTTGCTGCGATGCCTCCACAATCTGCAGCAATCCGAACGTAAAGTGCAGTTATTTAAATAAATCTCTCCTTGATATTACGTGCATTATGTGTCCCATAAGTGTCGCATGGATCATTTGTCCAGAGTTCTTGTTCTGAATGTATCTTGACACGTGGTTTGAAAATGGCGCGGCGGCTACCATCGTCTCTATGATGATACTTTTCACAGACCTGTACTGAGTGACTGTGATTGTACTTTAATGTTCTGATATGAGACGATTTTAAAATATATACTTTAAAGAAAATGCTGAGTCACGCCGCCCTGAACAGCTAAGTCGCGCGCGCTGGTCACGTGTCGTTCTGTTAGCTGCATCAAGCTAAAACAGGCTAATCTTTCTTTGTCTTCCAGATGAAAGAAAAAGCTGAGTTCTACTTTGTGGAAAAGGTAACTTATAAAATCCTGCTGTTTTCCCTTTAGTGTTTCTGGTTAAATGATTTTTAGTCCTTATGAATGAGAAAGAGCCTCATTGTGCTACAGTGATGTTTTCAATTGAACTCTCTCACTGAATTATTTTGAGGATACTCAGATTTACACATACTGAGTAGCACTAAGATGTATCGTAATTTAAACTAAAAAAGTAAATAAATCTGTCTTCCACACTTGAAACTTTGCTTTGTACTTCAGGTGGGAGAAAGCTGTTGGAGAACCTTCAGAAGGTAATTTATAACAATTGTAAACTTCTTAAAACTCGAACCTGCTGCTGGAGCTCAGTGCTGCAGTGATGAGTTTCTGAACTCTCTCTTACTGAATTAGCATTTGAAGAAACCTCTTTACCAGATTCTGAGTGGTGTTTATGGGCTCCAGCTAAATCCAATAAAGAGCATTTCTGCTCTTAATGTCATAAGAAACTCTGAATCCTCATTTGATACGTAAACCTCAACCTCTTCATATCACGTCGGTAAAACACCGATATGCTGTACATTGTAGTACTTCAATGTGGTTCTGCTGAGTTCTAGCACAGCCACGATGTCTCTGATCTTACTGCTTGGTGCGCGCAGAAACATGTTCAAGCAGAACAGGGAATTTTAGGATGTACGAGGTCTGTCAAAGTATAGGTCCTTTTTATTTTTTTCAAAAATATGGATTTCATTTATATGTTTTTACGTCAGACATGCTTGAACCCTCGTGCGCATGCGTGAGTTTTTCCACGCCTGTCAATGACGTCATTCGCCTCTGAGCACTCCTTGTGGGAGGAGTCCTCCAGCCTCTCGTCGGAATTCCTTTGTCAGAGAGGTTGCTGAGAGACTGGCGCTTTGTTTGATCAAAATTTTTTTCTAAACCTGTGAGACACATCGAAGTGGACACGGTTCGAAAAATTAAGCTGGTTTTCGGTGAAAATTTTAACGACAGAGATTTTGAGGTGATACTGTCGCTTTAAGGACTTCCCACGGTGCGAGACGTCGCGCAGTGCTCCCAGGCGCTGTCGTCAGCCTGTTTCAAGCTGAAAACCTCCACATTTCAGGCTCTATTGATCCAGGACGTCGTGAGAGAACAGAGAAGTTTCAGAAGAAGTCGGTTTCAGCATTTTATCCGGATATTCCACTGTTAAAGGAGATTTTTTTTTTTTTAATGAAAGACGTGCGGACGGATTGCAGCGTCGGCTCTTAGCCGCTGCGACACTCCGCCACTGGAAAAACACCTCTGTTGGAAGCCTTAAGGACAAGTTGGAACATGCCCAGCTGTTAAACAATTTCTCATATACTCACTCCACTGAAAGCCATCAAAAGCCGCCTGGATTTTACAAATGGTTATCAACACGGAGGTGTTTTTCCTGTGCCGCCGCACCGTGCCGGCTGTGTCCCGACACGCGGACCCGTCTGCATGTCTTTCATTAAAAAAAATCTCCTTTAACAGTGGAATATCCGGCTAAAATGCTGAAACCGACTTCTTCTGAAACTTCTGTTCTCTCACGACATCCTGGATCAATAGCCTGAAATGTGGAGGTTTTCAGCTTGAAACAGGCTGACGATGGCGCCTGGGAGTGCTGCGCGACATCTCGCACCGTGGGAAGTCCTTAAAGCAACATTATCACCTCAAAATCTCATCAGCCGTTAAAATTTTCACCGAAAACCAGCTTAATTTTTCGAACCGTGTCCACTTCGATGTGCCTCACAGGTGTAGAAAAAATTTTGATCAAACAAAGCGCCAGTCTCTCAGAAACTTCTCAGACAAAGGAATTCCGACGAGGGGCTGGACGACTCCTCCCACAAGGAGTGCTCGGAGGAGAATGACATCACCGACAGGCGTGGAAAAACTCACGCATGCGCACGAGGGTTCAAGCATGTCTGACGTAAAAACATGAATGAAATCCATATAGTTTTTGAAAAAAATAAAAAGGACCTATACTTTGACAGCCCTCGTACATCTTTTTGTATAATAATGCGTGTATGCACTTTAAGTGCAGTGACAATTTTAATTGTTAATCCTATTCAGACACATGAATTTGAAGTTGTAAAAGCATTAAAATAAGAACGATAACATTTTTGACGTCGGCCAATCCAGACCCGGATCAGGTGATGATTTTATTACGTCCTTGGCAAAGTGTGGAAGATTCAGTGCTGCTCCAACCCATTCTCCATGTAATGTGGGCTTGTGTCAGGAAAGGCATCCGGCGTAAAACTTACACTGAATCAGTGTACAGCGCCACCTCTGATCTGCAAGAATCCTTGCCTATAGATATAAATACTCTTATTACGAGGTACACTGTGATTGGCTGTAGGCTCCGCCGAGCTCCCAAATGCTACGTTAATGGATTTGCACGTTGCGATTCGATCTTGCAATTTCTCAATAATACTCTAAAATATTTGCATTGCCGCTACGCTTGACGAGGCCAGGTCATCTCTGGCGTGTGGTGAACTTGTCTATTAGTCAGTTTAAAATGCTGAAGCTGCCTGCCTTTTTGACGAACCTGTGACCCTTTCTGTTCCTCTGTAGGTTTGTCAGAGCTCCACTGTTGGGAGTGCAGAGGTGAATTTAATAAATAAATAAAAAAAAATGTTTGCTGTCTGGGTGTAAACATGATGATTTACATTTAATGACAAGCATATGCCTGAATTTATTGATGTCAGCCTTGAATCTGATCACCCTTAATGAAGACTTTAAAATACTGTTGTGTAAACATACAATTTACGAGTTCTTGTTTTCTGCCAGGTGAGATGAGAAGAAGAGGAAACGTGTTCTCGCTTGCAACAAGTATGTAAATGTCTTTCCTACATGTATCCAACTTGTACACTTGTGTGTATTATGCTGAAATGGGAATTTTATTTTTGGAGCCGAGTAGAAGCTGTTGCCTGTTTGAAAGGATGACATGAGGTCAAACCTCACTAACTCCTGGACGACAAGTGTCACATGGCAGTCTGTCACCAAAGCACTGATCAAACCTTTTTTGAATAATTTGGTAAAAGAATAATAAAAAAAAAGTTAGTGTTTGTGCTCTTACCGCAGTGTGATCTCCATTGCAGGACCTGTGATTCTTCAGCATGTTACATAAGTTCAAATGGTGAGATTTCTTCAGCTTCATCATGAATCTGCGACAGTTTCAGTGATGATGAAACTTAGCTCACTATGACCCACTGTGAAATGGAACGAACATCTGAGGAACTGCAGTGTAGTTTTTGACCAGTGTGTTGAGTTGAATGGGGTATAAAAATGGGTCTTGTGTTTTGGCAGGATTCTGACTGCTGCAGGAAATGGAATCCCATTGGTCTTGAGCGAGGTAAGAATGTCGGCATTGCGCTTACATTTGTGAAGCAACTGATAATGATGAGAGAAACTTGGAATCTCGTTCGTCTGAACTTGTGTTGAGAAATGGAATATCTGATATCTGTGACGGTCAGCGAGTGGTGGCGTTAAATATTTTTATGTGAGGCCTGATGGCTGTTTGTCTTACAGGTACCCAGTGTCAGTGATGCTGTAAACGGGTGAGCTCTGAAACCTTTTGCAGTGCAGACAGACACCTGATTTCGTAGTGGTGTTTAGAGCCCGACTGATACACGAGCTACTTGCTGTTAAATGAGTATTGGCATTTGTAATGACTATTAGATGACTACAAAAAAATTTAGATGGGGAGAATGCAGCCCATGTTAGACAAGGTCATTTTTCAAGGGATGCATTAAAGTTTTCAAATATAACTTTAAATTCTAAAATATTAACAAATGCACATTTATATCAATTGATGTAATTATCCCCCTCCCCCAGTATGAAATACAGGGGGGGTTATTTTGATCAGCATGTCGGTCCATTTGCGCTTGTTGACGCAGTATCTCAAGAACCAGTTGACCAGTTTCATCTATATTTAGCACAAACCCAGACCACAATTTTGGGATATGAATGTCAAAATGAGTTTAAATTCAAACTGAATCATATCTTGCTGATTGGCAACACAATGTTTCTGGGGGAGTATTGCTCAACTATTCATGTTAGTGGTTTTTAGAATCAGTGTCCCTTTATTTAAATAAATCCTGTATTTGTTGGGCTCTAACGGTGCTATTCTAGGGGCGGGAATGCCGCTGCCACTCATCCTTCATGATGATAACCGCACATGTCTTACGCCTTGGGCCAATGTCAGACCTGAAAAGGTGAACCCACTGGCATTGCCTTGGCAACGAGGGGAAGACCTGTTGGGGTTTCCAACAGTCTGAATGGAAACATGAATAATGCACTGAACTCCTACAGAGATCCTTTTGATTCTGAAGTGGTTGGGTTTTTTCCTTTCTGCATTTAGGAATGGGCTGGTGTACATCCCTTTGTTGAGGTCACATCAGGAAGGTAGGTCCTCTTGACAGTGAACACCATCTTGTGGGGTGGCATAGCAAGACAATTGTTCATTTTGTGATAAAAGCATGGAATTTGGCACACACATTCTAACTTAAGTTTTGACTCCTGGACAAACTGAAACTGGTCTTTGTCACCATTTTTACCCAATAACTCCAGAACATTCAGTCATAGTCCAAACTATACCTTTTTGGAATCATCAGACAAATAGTGTTTAGTTTCAACATGATTTTAGAGCATTTTTAAATTTTGACCCCAGTAGCTCATTAGAGGTCAGTTCCAGGATGGCTCCATATTTGAAAATAAACATTAATTTAGAATGTGTGCCAAATTCCATGCTTCTATCACAAAGTGAACCATATGGAAACTTTAGCTAAGCTGCACCACTATGAATGCTGGCATGTGACATGATGGCAAAGGTACATACAGCTGTTGTAGTTGTGGCACCATCAGTCCTCCTGTTGACCCTGTATGACACTGAGAACCCTTCCATAGGGAAGGTGTACACTGTGATTGGCTGTAGGTGCTCTATGGGGTCTGAGAGGTTCTGACTTTGCATGGTCTACTAATATAGCTGAGAAAGAAAGGGGACTGATCACGTTCCTGAAGAACTGCTAATTTGTGATCGAAGTTTGCTAATCTAACTTGTACCACCTAGGTTGGGCCTGGCGCAGAAGACTCTTATAGCAGTGTTCCTGAACTCCACGTTTGAGATGAGAGCATTTATACTGCAGTGAACTTCACACTGGTTCCTGAAAGAATACAGTGATGCAGGAAGTCTTTATTCTACTGTTTTTACCCAAACATCATGGGTGGCTCTTCAGTGCTGCTGTGCACATTGTCTCAGGTACAGTAACTGTTTCTGTTGTGTATTTCTATTTGTACTATATTTGCACAATGATGAATTTTCTTACCGCCCCAGTCTGAAGATTCGTGACTGATTGGTACCCCTCTGATTGCACCATGTGACTGTTTGACTAATGTAGTCTGTCTAATCTCTGAAAGAACCTTGTTCCAGATTAATCTGGATTTGGCCTGACAAAATTTGGCCTGTCAGTTTGACCTATTTTATCACTCTCCACTTATTTCCTTATTTTTTTGGTGTCTCTTCAGGTCTGGAAATCTGAAATCTTGGCCTGTTGGTGAGTTACTATTTTGGTTAAATGTAAAACTGCTGCTTGATTGTGCAAAGTGATTTATTTATTTATTTTTACTGCCCCAGTCTGATTGGTGATTGATTGGTATCCCCTCTGATTAGATGGTTCAAAGATCTAGTACCACCTCTGTTGTGGTCAGATGATAAGACATGTCCATGTTTCAGGTCTCAAGCTGGGCCGAGCCCTTAAATCAAGTGCTTGGATTTATGGCTGAAGGGTAAGAATACAAACAAACTCTAGTACAAAAAATTTGAGGTGATGAGGAGTTTTTACCGCCCCAGTCTGATGATTGATGACTGATTGGTATCCCCTCTGATCATACAGTTTGACTTACTGTGGAAATAATTCTTTTAACTTGTGGCTGTTTTCACTTAAGCTTTGTTTTCTGCAGGTTTCTCAGAAGAAAGTCATCAGATCACCTCTGTTTTCCTCACGTTAATCTAGCTTGTCTTTAAAATGGGGAAACGTTCTGTATTTTTGTGTGCAAAAGATCAAAATTCAGTTGCTGGTTTTGTTGAAGTTTTTTCTGAATCTTTGCACTGTTTGATCTAATAAACATGTTATAGAGGAGGTGGAGAACTGTTTTCATTCAGTGGGATAAAAGCTGTTTGGAGTTGCTGTGCTCACATGAGAATTGTCACCAATTTACCATCATTGTGCGCTAAATTTGAAATTTACTAACAATGTTGTCTTAAATCATCTCAAGAGAATATTTACAGCTATCCTTCAAATGGTGATGCAAGCACCAGATTTGGTACAAATATTCAAACATTCCTTAGAAAAAGCAGAGTTGATGTATAATTAGGCAACCGGGCCCCAAATTGACATTTGCCATTCTTGCTATTTATACCACATACCTCTTACAGTTCAAACTACACCTTTTGGAATCTCTGATCAGACAAATGATGCATAGTAGTTTTCAATATTAGAGCATCTTTCAGTTTTGATCCCTATGTATTTCTGAAGTTGACCTTTACCTGGCTGCCTATTGAGTATTTGTGCCTTTCCTAAGCAGTAATGTCCAAAGTATTGCTTTTTAAGTTAAGCTCGCTGATATACATCCTAATAAGCCGAGCTCCTTGAGAAATTTTGCGCAAGATAACTTTCAACGAAAGCCAGTGTGACTCATAAGTCTTGCACATACGGGTGACATAACTTGTAGGTAAGCTATGCAATTGATAGTTTGCACAAGTGTCTTGTAATTTAATCATGTCTAAATACATCCATCAATGCTGGCCACTGATTTGCTGAAACTTTGCAGTTCTCATGCAAACAGACTTTCATTAACATGGAAGAAATATCAATCTGACAGACGTGTCCACATAGAACTGATTTTCAAAAATGTCAAATACTTTTGTGGTTGGAAACATTTTAAAGCAAGTCCTGGTTTTTCTGTTGCAGGTGTATTTCTCAGGGTGCCGGTGTCATGCTCTGATCACAAATGTGCTGCAACTCTTTAAACTTTTAAAGTGCTCTTGGTTAATTAAGGTGTGACAACTGTATTAATTCATTAGACATGCCAGCATTTAATAGTCACGATATGCAGGCCCCATTAAGGTGTGACAGGGCCTTTAGGTTGCCCCCTTGAGTTGGTAGTGTAAAGACATGCCACCTGCTTAGAGTGGATGTGATTGTAATGTGTAATTACAGTGGGTTAAATGCAGAGAATAGTTTATGTACAATGAATGTCCCTTTGTAGAGTCAGCATTTACAAATGTTACCTAAATTGCTGCAGAAAACTACCAGGATCCAGTTAATTTAGATCTTTGAACATGCTCTCCCTAAAGGCCTCAGTAAGTGCTGCTCTAAAACAATCTGAAGTTGGGATTTTTATTGAACTTAAAAAAATGCATAAAAAGGACAAGAGGTCATCAGTGCATTACAAACATCTTATTCACATTCCCATTTAGGATAAGGTCCATAAATAAACACTGAACTTGGATATCTTACAAATTGGGTCATTCTACTGTGAAGATTCTTGCGGAGATGTCATCCAGTAACCAGTCTACTCCGGCCAACAAGTTCTTTCCTGTCACTGCGCTGCAACCCATGATGCACCAGTGGTGAGTTTTGATCTCATCCAGAGCCAGCGCCTTGCAGGAAGAGAGAAGTTTAATATGGTAGATGATGTCACTAATATTTGGTCATTAAACTCAAGCAGTCACCTACCTCTTGAATGGCTTCTTTCGAAAGGGCGCCTGGTAGATCCTGTTTGTTGGCGAACACCAGCAGGGTTGCTCCAGCTAACCTCTGTAACCAGAAACGTCCAGTTACTTTTTGTTTGACTCTTCCCAAAGTGTCCACTGGCTGTCCTTACCTCCTCCAGCAGTAAGACGGCAAGTTCCTTCTTGCAGTCGTCCAGCCGGAGTCTATCCGCGCTATCCACCACCCATACCAGCCCGTCTGTGCTCTCAAAGTAGTTCCTCCAATAAGAGCGCAGGGACTTTTGACCACCCACGTCCCAAATATTTAAATTAAACCTAGAAGCGGATGAAATGTGAGACTAAGGGGTAGAACCTACAGTCCTGATTTATTTAAAAAGTGAAATGAAGTAATCCAATCACAATCAAATTTATTGCCAAGTAAATTCTCATTCTTTTGACAGATTAAGCTGAACGTACAAAATGTTTTGCTGTCGAGTGGCAAAAATTGCAAAGTGCTTAATACAGTACCAAAACACAAAGGTAATTAATTGGTGTGACATCAGTAATGTTGCCAAATTGCAAGTTTCACCATGAAAAATGGTTTCTTTCAAACAGAACATTCAGAAATGTATCCCAAAATGTGATCAACAAATACAGGCAATACAGGTTGCATAAGTGTAGTGCAACGACATTAGGCTACAATCTCCCATGTGCCTTCTGGCACATGAGGTGATTGGTCATCTTTTCACGTTTTTATATATATATATATATATATATATATATATGGCTCCTTATTTGGAATGGCATAAAAATTAGTTGCAGAGGCATTTAGTTTTTTCACCATTACCATGGTAACCCTTCAGCTTCAGTTCAAGTCTGCCAGAACAGTCAAATGTGACAAAATGAAAGCCATATATTGACAGAATATACTAATCAAAACAGAGGTTGCCTAAGTTTGACATACTTTTATTTTAACCCCCTTTCCTGATGTCAACAAAATTCCAGAGTCCTACAGCATCTAAATGCAGCTGGATTAGTGTTGGCACTGATTAGACTCCCTACTCTTCCTCCAATGGGACAAACGGTGTCTTTTTCTCTGTGTGTGTGTGTGTGTGTGTGTTTTACCCTTTGTGCTCCAGTGTCTGGATGTTGAAGCCCAGAGTTGGAGAGATGGTGCTGACATCTTCTCCGTTAAACTTCTTCAGGATGGTGGTTTTTCCTGCGTTGTCCAAACCTCTGAGTTTGCATGTTAAGGTTGGTTATTTCATAACAACGACTTAGCTCGCGACAAATATAGCTAAATCACACACAAAGAAATATTTTAAATACAGTGTCTAACCCGGAAGCAAGTAACCACGTTATTTGGGTGTAAATTGAAGCAAACGTGAAGTTCCGAAGCTCGTGTTAGCTGTGCTGTGCTAGCTAGCCGTCAGGATACAGCATCAGCAGTCTCATCTCTCGCTCCTTCTGCTTCATCTTCTTCAAAATCGTCAACAGACCCATCGCGGCTGTTGTCCTACACGGCTGCTGTTTTAACAAATAATTTTTACGCGTTTAAAATTGTGTAAATTATTTTTGTTCGCATCTTGTGTCCCGATTGCCCCGCCCACACATCCGCCAACTGACAGAGGCAAAGAAAGTAGAAGCTGATTGGTCAGTGAAGATGCGTTAAGGTGTGGCCTTGATTTTAGTGGTATTTGGCGCCATCGTGTGTCTATTAGAAGACATGCACATGTGCTCTTCAAATCTTGTAAAATAAAATATTCTTTGAATTAGTCACACAAAATAGAAATACATAACAAAAGTCTTAAATACAAAAAAATGGACAGTGTGCTTCAGTTTTATTTCAGCAGAAAATCCTGTTACAACAAAAATTTAAATGTAACTTTTTGGAATTTCGTGTTTGAAAAGTCCTCAAGCCTCATTTTAAGATATTTTTGTAGGTGTGTAACCTAGTTACTACATACAAAGACAGTTGAAAACTCACTCAATAATACTTTTTTATTTATTTATTTGCAAAAGTGTATTGTGATTTTATAAATTGCAGCACACTGCCTAAAATAACGTATTTCTCATCCAACATCAATAGTGTATCTTTACAAGTGAAAGTGGTTATACATTTGAGATATAGTTATTTATAAACATATTTTTTTGCAACATTATATGATTTTTTAAAGTTCGAGGCACATCAAATGTGCTTCATTATGGTTTATTATTTCTTCAGTTCCATCAAATCAAATGGGAGATTTTATTTAGTTTCCTATCTGTTTGAACAACAAATCTAACAAGAGCAATCAGATTTCTGACGTCCGCCAGTCCAGATCCGGATCACCTCCCAAATTCAGTGGAATCTTCCATGGCCAAATATCTATCTGTGGTGCAAATTTGGTGAGAATCTGTGATGCAGTTTTGAAGTAATTGCTCAAAGACTATATAAAGTGAAATCTTGATCCCGGATCCGGATCACCTCCAAAATTCTGTGGAGTCTTCCATGGCCTAATATCTATCTGTGGTGCAAATATGGTGAGAATCTGTGAAGTAGTTTTAACGTAATCCTTCAACGTGTATATAAAGGGAAATCTTGGTCCAGAATCCAGATTCAGATCTGGATCACCTCCAAAATTTAGTGGAGTCTTCCAAGGCCTAATCTCTATCTGTGGTGCAAATTTGGTGAGAATCCATGTCATTTTGAAGAAATCCTTCAAAGCCTATATAAAGTGAATCTTGATCCAGAACCTGGATCTGAATCACCTCCAAAATTCAGTGGCGTATTCCACGGCCTAATATCTATCTGTGGTGCAAATTTGGTGAGAATCCGTGAAATAATTTTGGCGTAATCCTTCAAAAACTATATCAAGTGAAACTTGATTCAGAATCCGAATCTGGATCACTTACAAAAATTTAATGGAGTCTTCTATGGCCTGATATCTATCCGTGGTGAAAATTTCCTCAGAATCTGTTCAGTAGGTTTGACGTAATCCTGCTAACAGACAGACAGACAAAATTATTTTATTACGTCCTTTGTGGATGTAATAAGATTTAACCACAAATGTAATTTAAAAAAATTAACAATTACATTAAAGAAAATGTAGATCAGTATAAATAAAATTCCTCACAATACTTTTGACATCATGACATAACATCTTAAATTGTAATTTAGAATTGTAAATAAGATGTGCAATTTCTAGTAAAGCCCTACAGAAATTCCCTGCGCGCGCAGGGTCAACGTCTTGCCAAATTTGGGCATGACCCAGGATCGTTTCCTGTCCCAGCCAAACGTTAAATTTGTGCTGCTTTCAGGTAATGTGGGAAATTCCTCATTACCGTTGTTCATTTTTAAAATTGATGAGCAAAACTACATATATCAAACCTACTGAAAATATCTCGTATAACAAACAATAATTTGAAGCCGTTTATATCACTACATAAATTTACATATATTCCTTTATAAAAAAAAATTGCAAAAAATATCATTATTGTCCCAAAAGGGTTTATTAATATCATGTAATATTTACATTACAAGCTTCACACAACATGATTCTAGAAAAGACACACTGATATAAAACTTTTCCTGCATTAAAAACACTGAAATATATTTTCCCTTCACCGTTGAGTTCAGTGACTACAGTGTGGAAAACTACTACTTTTTTTTTTTTTAGAGTGCGCGAAGGCAACACCGCTCAAAGTGTCAGATGAAAAGAAAAGAGAAAGTAGTTGCGTTTCCGCCGGGTTGCATCAGCAGCAGTGAGCCAAAAGCGAGCGCGCCTCAGTACACGTCACACATCGTTGGCGCGGATGGGTCACGGTGCCGTGGGGTGATGAGGACATGTCCATCAGCCAGGAACACCCGCTCCGAGTCCACCAGCACCGGGTCCTCTGGATCGGTAAGTCCTCATCAATAAATCAATCAGTCTCTCTGCACTTTTTCTTTTGGTTAACAAAGGGTCAGGTCTTGATTAGATAAAGCGAACATACTAACTTTTGCGAAACTTTTCCTCTTTCTTTTGTGTTTGTTTTTGTGAATTCCTTAATTTCACCAATAAATATTATGAATAAGAATAAATATTAATTCAGTTCAGTTTATTTATTATTACGATTCCATTCATTTATTTTTCAAAAGTTGTAAACATCAAACATTATATAGATGAAGTAATTCACTGCCCCCCCCCCCCCCCCTGCAATATTTTAGAAACATTGCAAAATAAACAAACAAGTAAAATGGGTAGATTCAGGGAGGATTCTAAGATTTAAAAAAAAAGAAATTTCATGTATTTTGTGAGCAACAAAAATGGTCATAGTGGCAATGAATGTTTGTTAACCTCTTACCAGTTAATGGCAATAACAGAATTTTAATGTTTAAACATGGTAAAATATAGTTAAATGAAGGCAGAAACAAGGATTTAAAAGTTTTGCAAATTTCAGTTTCACAAACCATACACATTACAAATGAACTGAAATATGTTATGGACGAAGGACACAGGTGCATTTTATTGATGGCATTTGAATGCACAGAGATACCGTGACGAGATCCTGAGGCCCATTGTTGTGCCATACATCCAAGAACATCACCTCATGTTGCAGCAGGATAATGCACGGCCCCATGTTGCAAGGATCTGTACACAATTCTTGGAAGCTGAAAATGTCCCAGTTCTTGCATGGCCGGCATACTCACCGGACATGTCACCCATTGAGCATGTTTGGGATGCTCTGGACCGGCGTATACGACAGCGTGTACCAGTTCCTGCCAATATCCAGCAACTTTGCACAGCCATTAAAGAGGAGTGGACCAACATTCCACAGGCCACAATTGACAACCTGATCAACTCTATGTGAAGGAGATGTGTTGCACCGCATGAGGCAAATGGTGGTCACACCAGATACTGACTGGTATCCCCCCCCAATAAAACAAAACTGCTCCTTTCAGAGTGGCCTTTTATTGTGGGCAGTCTAAGGCACACCTGTGCACTAATCATGGTGTCTAATCAGCATCTTGATATGGCACACCTGTGAGGTGGGATGGATTATCTCAGCAAAGGAGAAGTGCTCACTATCACAGATTTCGACTGGTTTGTGAACAATATTGAGGGAAATGGTGATATTGTGTATGTGGAAAAAGTTTTAGATCTTTGAGTTCATCTCATACAAAATGGGAGCAAAACCAAAAGTGTTGCGTTTATATTTTTGTTGAGTGTATGTTACAGAAAACTCCATTTCAGTTTGTCCTTGCCCTAAAATGCGCCGCCTCAGTCGGTCCAGCTCTGTAACACATGCTGACATGACCTGTGTGACAGACAGGAACATACGCCCTTTCTTTAAATCAGAGGGGGTGTGGCCTAACACATGTCATTTCCATTTAAAGCAACAGGCACAGGACCGCGTTGTTTCATGACATGAAAATATCTTTTTGGAGGACGCAACAGCTCACTGGATGTGGTGTATTTTTGGCTACAAAAAATAAAATTAGTTTTTTAAGACATTCACTGACTTATATTAGCTTAGAAAATGTGTAAAGTATGACCCCTTTAAATCTCATTAACAGTAGTTTAACTCTGACATATTTTTAACCTGTAAGCATTTAAAACGATAAAATTAAGATGTAATTTATTTTAAACAAGTGTTCAAGTGATTTAAACCAGTTTATCATTGACGTGCCGCATTTGTCTCGATAATCTACAAATATTCAGTTGATCTATTAAACGATAAATGGTTTATAGCTGTGTTAGACTTTTCTGAACCCTGTTTTTTTTTTTTTTTTTTTTTTTTTTTGTGGTCGCATGAATTCATCACTCTCTCACGCTTCTTTTCCAGGAGGGACATGGTGAAGAATGTGGGACAAAGAGGGAGCAAAGAAGACAGAAGAACAGAGATGCAGCGAGGAAGAGCAGAAAAAAGCAAACACAAAAGGCGGATGAGCTCCATGAGGTTCGCCACTCTGCCTCCTCTTCCTCCTCCCACTTTTTTCCTCCCTCCACATGTGCATTAACCCCTCATTACGTGCATCAGCTGAGCATCTTGCACAATCTGGCAACACGCTCGCTGTCGTTTCTTGTAAACGCTCTGCTTTAGGAGAAGGCATGCCCCTGCCTGACTGCCGCCCTCCCTTTCCTCATCACCCCTCATCTCACACACACGTTTCCCTGTTCATTCCTCTTTCTGTTCTTTTTCCACTCCAAGAGGGACAAATTCCACAGTGGTGATTCCTAAAACATATAATGTGAGTCGAATTATTGAATATATATAGTGATTTAAAGTCATGAAAATATGAAAACTGGTCAAGTGAGAAAAACTTTGAAACAACCAGAACGGCGCTCAGTGGAACACACACATCATACATAATATTAATACATCAAATATGTCAGATTAGTGGTTTTTTTTTAATTGTGATTAGTGTGTTATCTCTTGAGAACTTAATGTAAATATGGAAAAAAAAAATCTTGGAATGTGAAAGAAAATGTGGTGCACAAATTTTGAATTCTTCTCAGCATTTAATGGTGTCTTTATTCTGGGCCATTCCCCATCCCAACATAAAATTGCTCGGCACATTCGTCCCCTCAAAATTATTCACACGATAACTCGAAAACAATAAATGCTATCGTGATGCAAGTCTCCAAAATAAAGGGCATATAAAGAGGATAACTTGATGTGCTACAACAATTTTGTTTTGCTTGGATGATGGAAATTAGGAGCAGGTGTGTGATTTAACTTGCATGTAGGTTGTGTGAAGTTTTTCAGTACACTTTTTTTTTTTTTTTTTTTACATTTATTTGCAAACCAGACCAACGTCACCACTGCTCGCTCATCAGAACCTGGTTATGAGTTGGGCAATTCTACGGTTGCGACGTGACATGTTGGATGCTTTTCTGAGTGATAGTATTACAATGGGGAAAGATATCTGCTTTGGATTAATCCTATGCTGTAGGCCACATGTTGCCCTAAGTCACTGACAAGAGACCAGAATTTTCTATTGCCCCTGGGACTGCTTATTGTTGTGTGGGCCGCCAGAAGAGGAGGTACTGCTGGCCCACCACCAAGGGCGCCCTGCCTGAAGTGCGGGCTTCAGGCATGAGAGGGCGCTGCCGCCACGGACACAGCTGTCACTCATTAATTCCTGACAGCTGTCACACATTCTAACATCATCGCACTCCATAAAACCCAGACGTCATCTCCACCTCATCGCCGAGATATCGTACGTCATTAGAGGTAATATCCTCAGCCTTTTTGTGGTATTTTCTGAATCTGTTTATTGTGAGTGTTTGCAGGTTTGGGGAGGCTGTGCAAGACGGCACTCTTTTTCCTCTGAGGGATCGCTGCAACGTATTGAGTGAGAGGTGGAGGTGGCATTCCCACCGTTGTTGTTACTGGGTGTACACACACCCACACTTGACTGTCTTGTTCTCGCCAGCAGTACCAGATCCGACAGTCGGGGACGGTGATCACCTGGGAATTCGGGACTTGGCGGCTCCAGTATTCATCAGGTTCTGTGCGGCGGAAATCGTGTGGTTCCGGCTCTTCTCAGGACAGACGTCTTCTATCCTCGAGCCTGCCCACACGTCACCTTTGTGGATTGACTGTAATTATATTCTGAGATTGTCTGTATGTTCGTTGTGCACATTTCACAACATTAAATTGTTACTTTTTGGCTCATCTATTGGCCGTTCATTTGCGCCCCCTGTTGTGGGTCCGTGTCACTACACTTTCACAACACTTATCCCTTCTTGTGTGGCGTTCGGACGTGACATCAGAAAAATGCCTTTTTCAGCAGTCATCAATCCAGTTGTCAGAATTCTGTGAATTTTGGGGAAGTATTTCAAAAAGGGCTTATACCTGAAGATAAACAACTAAAAGGCCTGGGTTAAGAGAACTACAAATTTATTAAACTCCTTCCTTTAGAATACAATAGAGAATTCAAAACGTTGCAGATGTGACAAAGAACTGTTGCGGATTGTCAGCTGTATTACTAACTTTAGTAATACAGCTGACAATTCTTGTGTTAACAATATTTGCAGCTTTAACTGCAAATAATGTGCAAAAGCAGCTTTTTTCTTTTCTTTTTTGAAGGCTGTGGCATCCAGTTCTGATTTATAAGAACAAATATTTTGGAAAAATAATACATTTTATGTGCAGTTTTGCACATAAAAATATCATATAAATACTTACATTGCCAAGATGATTTTTTGGCTATGCACCAACAACGGCACTGCAGTCGGAAGCCAAAGATGAATGGGTCAGATCACCCAGTTACACAAGAAGAAAATCAGGCAGGTCTAAAAATTTAGAAGTATATACACTCAACAAAATATAAACGCAACACTTTTGGTTTTGCTCCCATTTTATGTGAGATGAACTCAAAGATCTAAAACTTTTTCCACATACACAATATCACCATTTCTCTCAAATATTGTTCACAAACCAGTCTAAATCTATGATAGTGAGCACTTCTCCTTTGCTGAGATAATCCATCCCCCTCACAGGTGTGCCATATCAAGATGCTGATTAGACACCATGATTAGTGCACAGGTGTGCCTTAGACTGTCCACAATAAAAGGCCACTCTGAAAGGTGCAGTTTTATCACACAGCACAATGCCACAGATGTCGCAAGATTTGAGGGAGCGTGCAATTGGCATGCTGACAGCAGGAATGTCAACCAGAGCTGTTGCTCTTGTATTGAATGTTCATTTCTCTACCATCAGCCGTCTCCAAGGGCTTTTCAGAGAATTTGGCAGTACATCCCACCAGCCTCACAACCGCAGACCACGTGTAACCACACCAGCCCAGGACCTCCACATCCAGCATGTTCACCTCCAAGATTGTCTGAGACCAGCCACTCGGACAGCTGCTGGAACAATCGGTTTGCATAACCAAAGAATTTCTGCACAAACTGTCAGAAACCGTCTCAGGGAAGCTCATCGGCATGCTCGTCGTCCTCATCAGGCTCTCGACCTGACTCCAGTTCATCGTCGTAACCGACTTGAGTGGCAAATTGCTCACATTGACTGCCGTTGGCACGTTGGAGAGGTGTTCTCTTCACGGATGATGCGAAGGAGATGTGTTGCCACTGCATGAGGCAAATGGTGGTCACACCAGATACTGACTGGTATCCCCCCCCCAATAAAACAAAACTGCACCTTTCAGAGTGGCCTTTATCGTGGGCAGTCTAAGGCACACCTGTGCACTAATCATGGTGTCTAATCAGCATCTTAATAGGCACACCTATGAGGTGGGATGGATTATCTCAGCAAAGGAGAAGTGCTCACTATCACAGATTTAGACCTGGTTTGTCACATATTTGAGGGAAATTGGGGATATTGTGTATGTGGAAAAAGTTTTAGATCTTTGAGTTCATCTCATACAAAATGGGAGCAAAACCAAAAGGGTTGCGTTATATTTTTGTTGAGTAATAATTGAAGTGATGACCGTGAGTGGAATTTATTTAGTGGTTTATGACTGACACTATTCGTAGAGTTAGTAATTTAATAGCACAGCAAGTCACACCAAGAGTTTTATTTCACATTTGTTTAGATTCTATTTTTTTTTTAAGGTATGGTATTTCTTTTTGAAGTAGCATATTAAAATCTATATCCTATTATTTTCCTGACCTGCTGGGATCGGTGTGTGTTTACTGCATGTGTACAGTGTGCCAAAAAGAGTGGAGAACTAAAGCCTGGAAAGAATCCAGACTTTCGCTTTGTCTCTTTCTCTTTCAGTTCTGCTTCTATCGTGTCCTTCAGGTTAATTTTTGAAGAACCGACACTCCCACAAACCGGTTTAATGTACAGAAAAAGGTGAAAAAATTGAGTCACCTTCAGGATTAGTGGTTTATGGGGTTAGAACACATGATGTAGAAAACTATTTTCTATGCAACTGCATGACCTTTGTCACCTGAAGATGAAAAATTGTAAAAAGTAATGAATGAGCGTAGCTTTAAAACAAAAATCCAGTTAAAAAAAAAAAAAAAATCTTCACTGTTTTGGGCCCACAATAGAAAATCCTGTTTCCAGACTGCATTGGATCTCACAGATGTGTAACTGGAATACTTCTAAAACGCCTAAATGGACTTTGATATTTTCTAATCTTGTAGACTAGGAGTTGTTTGAAATTTGATACCTTGATGTAAGACAGGACCTGGCATGGCTATTGTGTCATAATTATTGTGCACAAACATCTAATGTTGTGAATGTATTGTCACAATAACTACGCTTTTTAATTGGCCACAAACTCAACAGGGTAATTTTCAACTCTGCTACATGCTAATCACCGGAGCCATCACACAAAACCATTGGTGGTCTATTGTTTGTTCCAGGATCTTGGCGAGTCATTACCCACATAAACATCATATTATTATATAATGTATTTGCAGAGTTAAGTGAAACAATTGTATTTCTTCTGTTTTCAGCAAACTCCCACATTGATGTCTGATTCTTTGTTTTGCAGCTCATTGCATTATATTGATATGATTTTTAAATCATTTATACCTTGGTAGACCTCCCCAAACTTTTCTTTATTCTTTAATGAAACTCAACTTTGTGACATGCCTCAGTAAAATAGCAGCTGTTATAATGTAGTATGAAGGGCCACTGTGGCAAATTAGCCACCCTAGCTAGGGTGAATGCTAGCTGTTTATACTTGCTAATCTGGTTTTAGAACTTACATCACACTACATTGATTTCATTCTGGAGTTGTTAATAATACCTTAGACCAAAATTGTGTAAAATCAGATTGTGTTAGCTCTAGTTAATATAGCAGCTGCCATGTTAAGGGCTTTTGCAGCTGACCTAATCTATGCTAGCTGGCTAGCATGTTGCTAACCAATAAGTTCCAAATTTTGGGGCTGGTGTGTATTGGCAGTACTGCCTAACCCTAACCCTGAAAACTGTCTGTGATTGATGATGTGTTATTGGAATACTTTTAACTTTAATAGGGAAAGTAATGTTGGAGCCAGTGAACAAGTCAACTATAACATCATCTTCTGTGGCTACATATACATGGATTGTGGAGAATTACAGCGACAAAAATTATCGTAAGGCTCAAAAATACAAGTGTGATGACAGCATGTTTCTTTGTTTATAATGAATTATTACCCGAGGCTATCAAATATCAGGTATTGCAAAGACTTCCGTCTGTCAGTGCTCAGCATAACTCCAAACCTGTTGCTGCAAGAGTCTTCAAATTCACAGGGAACATTCTGGGGGCACAGACTTTGGACAAGTTCAAAGATGGCTAACCTTGACCTATTTAAGAGGTTAAAAAGTCACATTCTTTTTCATTCTGTTTTTTTTTTTTTTTTTTTGATGGGTGGGGGTGACAGCCAATCAGAGTAGAGCAAAACCGTGATGTCAGTGGCTGGTCAAGCTAGCTGCAATCTCAGTTTTGTTTGTGTGTAAATATAACCTCTTTGTCATATATTATGTAAAAGGTAGGGAGAAATAAACACTTCTAAAACTGAAAACGCTGTTTTTGGAACCTGTTAACACCTCTGAAGTGATTTACAAGACATTTTGCGGACTTTAGCGTGGTGACATCACAGGCTGGCCTAACTACCTGCAAACTCCATTTTGTGTGGTGTAAATCTAATCTCTTTGTAACCTCTTTATATTATGTAAAAGCTAATGAGAAATAAGCACTTCTTAAACTAAAAATGCTGTTTTTGTAACCTGATAAGACCTCTGGAGTGATTTCTAACACATTTTGTGGACATCAGCGTGCATGCTAATTTCTGCTAACTTCCACGCTTGTCAAAAGCTCATGTATGCGCACATGCATGCCCTCCTGCAGACGCTGTTAAAACGTAAATCTTGTTTATGATTGATTGATTGCTCGATGGAGGGATTTATTGAACATGTA
This sequence comes from Thalassophryne amazonica, assembly GCF_902500255.1. Taxonomy (NCBI): domain Eukaryota; kingdom Metazoa; phylum Chordata; class Actinopteri; order Batrachoidiformes; family Batrachoididae; genus Thalassophryne; species Thalassophryne amazonica. The sequence goes on along the minus strand of NC_047125.1, from coordinate 21,410,024 downwards.
CAAATTATATGTAAGACAATGTATATCCTGTATATTCGTTTTGTGAATTGTTCTGTAATTTATGTCTGTAGCATGGCCCAAGCAGAGGGTCAGCCCTTTGAGTCTGGTCTGCTTGAGGTTTCTTCCTCAGGGAGTTTTCCCTTACCACTGCTGCTGTGGGGGTTGTGTGAGGTGCCTTGAGGCAACTCTGTTGTGATTTGGCGCTATATAAATGAAAATAAATTGAATTGAAATTGACAATAGGATCTTGATAATGAATTTAAACAACAGTAAATTTATAAATATATATATATATATATACTTTGCACTGGAACCAATTATACTGCAAATTATAAAGAAGACGATCCTCATACGGCCGAGGGTATTGTAGCATGTGTTATAAGCACCAGTAGTCAGCACTGATCAGCCCGAATTCCATTTTTCTCATAGACCACCCAACTGCTGTCAGCACGTAACCAATCCAAACATGCTGACTTGGAGTACGTCTATTTTAAAAATACTATTTCGGTTCTGCTTTCGACTGTGATCACACATCATCCTCTGTGACTCTTGGGCTTTTCCTGTAGACACACAAAAAAAACAAACACATGAAATGTGGTTGCATGACCTGACTCGAGACTTGGGCTACAGTTTGTTTGTTTTTTTTAATCATACATGTCTTGCGTAATGTTACGTGGTTGTGATGTGATTACCTTTATTGCTGTTCTTTTGATGTATGTCTTTAATCAGTTTTTATTGCTGATGAGTATCTCTGTCAGGGATAGTAAAGATCTCCCTGACTCGACTGAACGTGAGCACTGTTCATTTATCTTTTCCTCTCTCCCCATGCACTCATCCTTCTTATTCTCCCTCCTCCTCTCTGCTTCAGGAGCTACAGCATCTTGAGCTGGCTAATACAGCCCTGGAGAAGGAGATCGCCGCGCTGAGGAGGGAGCTCCACTTCTACACGGTGACGTTGAAGCACCACGAGCCTCGCTGCACTCTGACGTCTGTTTCGTCCTTACCGACTGCCAACTCTGCCTCAACGGATCATCAAAACACTTCTAGTTCAGCTTCACCCCTGTTGTGTTCTACCTCCATCGCCCTGACTGATGGAGGCAGAACACCAGATGGTGTCAAAAGTCCTTTCACCTTGACTTCAAGTGTTGCTCCAACAACTACAAACTCTGAACACTTCTCCGTCTCTTCTGTCCCAGTGTCTCATTCCTTGTTGAGCAAACAACTTCCCCTTTCTCCTCCTAGCATTAGCCCAAGTCTAGGACACGCTTCTGTTACATCCATCTCTGTCCAGTTGATTTCAAACCCTGTACCCTCAACCGTCTTCACAACTCTTACGCCCAAGTCAGATGAAACATCGACCAATAAAAATTCTTCATTGACAGCAAATACAACAGATTCTCTCTCGTCCTCCCACAGTGATGTTTTTGCATTTAATTCCATCACATTGGGTAACTTTCCAGAACCGTCCTCCATTCCAGCTTCCAGTCAAGATGTGTCAAACATTCTGCCCTTTTATTCCCCTTTAGTACCTTCAACTGCAGAAACCGTAGGTTTAGGTGCAGATGATTGCTGTATGAACGCGTTGCATCTTCAGTCAAATCAGTTCAACAGTACTCCAGTAGATTCAAGTCCGCCGTATACTCTTTGGACATTAAACCCTCAAGATACTGGTCTTGGCACTCTTTCACTTACCTCCCAGATGGGCCCGAATCCATCCTCTGGTCTTGCCTTTGCATTAAAACCAAGTTATAGCCAAGAAATTACCCCGAATCTTCCACCACTACTTTCACTCCTCACAACGCCAAGTCCGCTTACCGACCCGTTGACTACCTCCACCAGCTTTAATGGACCTCCATTAATGTGTGGCCCATCAACAGATACCTCCTTTTCTGAGCTCCTAGAGGACAATGATTGGATACTTTGTGGGGGTGGTAAGCCATAGCACTACATTTCAAGTTGCAAAAAAAAACCCCAAAAGCAGGGCCATCTTCCATGTTCCAAAGCATTAATTTAAGAGGTTGGTCCACATCTTTTGAACAGTTCAGATTCACGTGGCCTCAAATCCTCCTGAAGAGTACGACACCAACCGTATTCCATAAGAAGCGCTGCGCAGCTCATTAGGACTAAAAATACAGCAGACTTTGTGAGTTAAAACAAGTATGTTTATATCTGATAACCAATTGATGTTAATGTATGCATAAGTGATTAGGTCCAAACAGCTCAACATATGTTTGGAGTTCTGAGTTCAGATTTTTGATTTTGTTTAATTGTGGTGAAAAGCACAGACCAGTTGTTAATTGTTGGAACAGCTGATTTTTTTTATTTTTTTAAGCTACAGTGTGTAGGATTTATTGAAATATTGTAAATAGCACTCATAACCCTTTGTTTGACCAGCAACAATGAATCGATGTTTTCACGAGGTTACAATGAGCTCTTCATATCGAGGTGAGAGTGCGCCCCTAATGGAGGCCACCATGTTGCTAAAGTAACCCTAAGGGGATGCACTTTTGCGTTTTTGCAGCGCGGCCACAACACTGAAGAAAAAAAGGAGTGGAACTGGTGCTTGTGCGCACTGTGCACTATCTACTCTACTGGCTGCCAGTAGAGTGTGAATGCAATTTATTTTTGGTAATCGCCACATTTCTGCTACTTTACAGCAGACGGTAAGCTGACATGGTGTATTCGACAACTGATGGACTGTATTAAAGTTAATGCTAACTGCATTATCATTATTGTTTGCGCTATTATGTACTCTGGTCCTGGCAGCGGTTAGCGTCTTCTTTCATGCAGCCCATTGGTAGTCAAATGTACCAATGTCTGGAATACATAGTGACACATGATGCGACACTGGTAGAAATCTGACAGTTCACGGAAACCTTTTGACCCTGCGTTAGTCTTCTGTAATTTTTCCTCAGAATCCAAGTGTAGCCAGAAGATATGACCCCTTTAAGGTTTTTAAAATACGAGTAATAAAAGGTCCTCACACACAGTTAGATCTCAGCAGCCCAATGAAACCATAATCTACACCTTTCTTGTGGTTTATACACCTGTAATCACTGTTATTGCAAACTGCGCATGCGGGACGATGGACTGAAACCAGTGCTGAAAATAGTTTTATGTTGAATTATTATTTTGTTACATGAGTGTGTGTTGCGGGTGGGGGGGTGGTTATATCCCGACTTCACTGACCTGTGCACCTAGTGCTGCAGATAACAGTCCTTATTTGAACAATTACACAGGGGTCAAAATTAAAAGATGCTCCAATCATAATGAAAACTACACCACATTATTTGTCTGATCACAAAGATTCCAAAAAGGTATAGTTTGGACTATCTGTGACTGAATGTTCTGGAGTTATGGGTTAAAAACAGCAAAAATGGTGACAAAGGTCAATTTCAGTTTGTACAGGGGTCAAAAGTTTAAGTTGCTCTAATTGTGGTAAAAAGTGTTCCAAATTATTGGTTGAGTTAATAGGGTTTTAAAAAGGAATAGTTTTCACCATGGGTCATGCTTGGTTATCATGTTATGGGGTAACATATGTCACATGCTATAGAATCCAATGGATGTCGACATTGTATGACCTTTACTTTGCATATCAAACACTCAACACAGTCAAACTATTCCATTCATTAATCCTATTAGCTCAATCAGTAACTTGCACCACTTTTTTTTAAATTTTTTTTTTTTTTTTTTTACCAAAACTGAAGCAACTTTAACTTTTGACCCCTGTACAAACTGAAATTGACCTTTGTCACCATTCTTAGATTTTATTCCATAACTCCATAACAATCAGTCACAGCTCATCCAAACTATACCTTTTTGGAATACTTAATGCTCAGACAAATAATGTGGTATAGTTTTCAGTATGATCGGAGCATTTTTAAATTTTGACCCCTGTGTAATTCTTCAATTGACTGGCTGCCAACTGAAAATTCAAGTGGACAATTGTTGTTATTGTTGTTGCTTTGTTTTTTTCTTAATGTCTAAAGAGTATTTGTGCCACATTTGGTGCTTGTAACACCATTTGAAGTATTGTTTCAGTTATCTGACGCACAAACCTGAAACAGGTGATTTCACTGATGAGCTCATCTCTCTGCCTCGAGAGTTAAGTAATTAGAACCAGCTGGTTTTGTGAGTGACAAGAACAAATATTTGGTGGGATTTTTACAAATTGAACTTGGGGTTTTCCACCTCTGCATATGAGAGTTATTGCCCCCCCCCCCCAGGGGACTCTGTCCATGTGACAAACCATACAGTGATCTGGAAGGGGCCACTTCTGTCAAGAAATAAGGATGAGATGTTCTGGATATTGTTGAGAAATATAACTGCTTTTTCACCACAACTGCATAATATAATTTTGTTAATGTGCAAATGATTCTACTTTAAATCCGATCTGTCTCAGGGTACTTATCCGACGGTTTGTGTTGTTCTTTGTGTGTATTCTGTAATTTTTAAGAAGAACTCCTGATCATATATTTATATTGTGATGATGTGCAATAGAAAATGAATTAAAATGCTATTTATTTTTATTCCAGTTCAACATTGTTTTTTTTTTTTGATCATTTCTAAAATGTGAGGTACATTTACAAAACGTGTATGAATTTGCATAGAATCAGGGGTGTGTGTGTGTGTGTGTGTTTTCTTTGATAGAACAATAGATGATGGAACTCCATCCTCAAAACCAGCAACCACACGTGCCCACGCACGCGCGCGCTCACCTCAAAAGGGCAAGCAGCCGGAGGGGGAGGGGCCGCGGGGGGGGGGGGGGCGTCTGTTGTAACCACGCAGTCACGTGACTCAGTGATGCGCTTGGAAATGTCATATAGGTTTTAAAAAAATAAAAACTCGTATTCAAAATGTAACGCAAAGTAAAGAGCGGCAAATAAACGCGTCAGAATCCTCGTTCCTCTCTGCACCATCTCAGTGAAAGAATAGGTGTTTAAAAAAATCGGTGGTGACGGAGAGTTTGCGGTTTCGGCTTTCAAAATAAAACCGCAGCTGCGTCGACATTCACCAAACATTCGGGGGGCGGGGCACATTTGGAATTTGGCATTATTGCGTTACTTTTGTATGCCAGTAATTTTGTTTTTTAAAGTTAGTATCTTACATTGCATGAATTTTTGGAACATCTTTTGAAAGTCTATTTTGTTGTATCAACATTGACTGTGAATGCATGTACGCTCCCTAGTGGCATGTAATGGCATAAGTTCACTCTCAATGGAAGAAAATCAGTCAGAAATTCTGACTTGCTTCATCTAATTGTATAACATTTTAAAGTTCTCCAAGATGAAGCTGCCCCTCCCCCAAAAAACGTAAAAATAATGTCATTAAAAGTGTTACTCTGTTTAAAAAAAAAAAAAAAAACGCAGTTGAGAACTTATTTTCACCTCCAGTGACATGCACTGGTGCCTGAACGTTTTGTGTCCTGGATAGCAACCACCTAGGCAGAAAACCGGTCCATTCCCACATCGTGACAGCAACCATTGATGTCCTGCAGCATCCACATGGTCTTCTCCAGCTAATGGATCCCAAGTGTCAAAAATGTCTTAATAAGGTGTTTATTATGCTGTTAAGGTTTGCTAAATAACTTTTTAAATGAAGGAATAACTGGATAATTTAAGTAAAAGCATTGTTTAAATTAAAACAATTGTTGACAGAGTAGGCAGCGTGGTGCTTAGTGGTTTGGACTGTTGCTTCACAGCTAGAAGATCATGGATTCGATTCCCACCTGTGTGGAGTTTGAATGTTCTCCCTGTGTTGGTGTGGGTTTCCTCTGGGTGCTCCAGCTTCTTCCAGTGGATTGAAAACTTTAAATTGACTCTCGAAGAGTACATAGTATGTCCATGTAGATACATAGTAGTGATATGTACTACATACCACTTTTTTGAGATAAATGTTGCTGTGTGCCAAACATTCTGTGTATATCTGGATCAACTCCAAAAATGAACCACTTTATTCCCAGAACATTAACTCCTCAGAAATTTTTATTGAATACCACTGATTACTTTTTGAGTTATCTTGTGAACAGACAACCCGTGGAAAACCTTTAGCAGAGGTAAAAAGTTGCTCTTTGGTGAATGTTTTTGTGTGTGTGTGTGGGTGGGGGGGGGGGGGGGGTTGTTGCACCTTTTCAGATTAAGAAAACCTGATTAAATTATGGTTCTGCAATTATACTGTTGTACAAAGATAAATATGACATGATATTCTTTAAACAAGCGGGATATTGTGAATTATTTGATTTAATGTTTTTTAAGATGACTTTTCCGAAATATGCTTTATTTGCTGTCAAGCCTCGGATTTTTACATTTTAATTTGAAATTAATGAACTTTAGTTGCGCTTTATTTTGAAAGCTGCCCTCTGTTTGTCCTGTGTTCCGGTGTGAATGCGCGCGTCTTGACGCACGGGGCTGAGCCGCTGTCGGACGACCGGATAACGGGGATTGAGAAGGAGGTACAGAGAAGCAAAACGTCAGTCTGTCCAAGAACCTGCAGAGGTTTCATATAAACCTTGACTTTTGCCGTGCGCACGATGAGCTGCTTTGTATTTTTCTTTGTTTTTGTTCTTTTTTTTCTTTTTTGGAGCCTTGAGGGTTTGGAGGCTGCGGTGGACCCGCACATGTCTGCGCCCTGACGGAGCGTTTGTTTCCCCGCCCTGCACCGGCTGGAGGACGCGCAGGACGACAAACCACATCAACGGTTACCCCACACCCCAAAAAGACGATTTTTTTTTTTTTTTTTTACCGGTTCAAAGGGGATCCGTTAAAAGCGAGCGAGCAGGACGACAGTGATGCGGCAGCCGAGGCGGGCCCAGATTGGTGATTTTATATCATCTAGGACCGATCACTAATCATCAATGAGCGGGGCTCGGATCGATTTGGAACAGCACACCTAACGCCTGATTATTTCTTTGTGTTCATGACGTCAGCAGCCGCGTGTGATTAATTATCTTCCAAATTGAGGCCGACGACTTAGTCGGTGGTGTGTGACGCCATACAAGCAGCAGAAAGACGTGTGCGCGTGCGTCGCTCTGTGCACGCTTCACCTCCACGGGGATGTTGCGCGAGCGAGCCTTCCTCATCAGCGCGTGAACACAAGGAAGGAAGGAAGGATGCTGCCGCTGACGGTCCGGCTCTGATCCGGCACCGGACTGGACGTCGCGAACGCACACAAACACACACACACACATACACCCTCCCAAATCTGTCCCTTCATCTCTCCCCTCACCTCCTCCTCCTCCCCGATCAATTAATCCGCGTGTGATTCACCCACATCCTCCATTACGCGCATCTTTACGCACGCGAACGCAAGAGCAAAAACGCCATCACCGCTGCGCAAATCCACCCGTGCGTCATGGAGACGACCAAGCTGCCCTCCGTCCAGCCCGTCCTCGCCCACCACCAGCTTCTCGGTGCCCTCGGCGGAAAAGGTGGACGGGTTCCCGCGCAGGTCGATGCGCAGAGCGCGCCAGAGGAGGTCCCACAGCTCGTCCCAGTTCCGCTACCAGAGCTCCCAGGTGGAGCTCACCCCGCTGCCCCTGCTCAAAGGTGAGGCACACTGTCCAAAACAAACAAACAAACAACAACAAAGCATCAGAAGCTGCAGGTGTGCAGTCACCGAGATGCCTGATGTGGAAACTGTGCCATCAGAAGGTTCATATGATCCAACCACTTCATGTATAAACACTGAAGTTTACAGCCACAAAAAAAGGAAAAAAAAAAATCACCCTAAAATAAAAGTGTTTGTTTCTGTGAAACACCAGGAAACAACCTGCTGCTGTACCTGTCACTTTAAGTGGAAAGGACCTGTTAAGGGTGTGGATTTCAGGTTTAAACTCCTCCCAGTGTTTGACACATTAAATAATTTCCGCAAACTTTTATGACACACACGTGTTAAATTGCAGAAAGTCGTTTAAAACGGTTTGAAGCACTAAGTAATGCAATAGGGCACTGCAGTCTCGTTTGAACCCTGCGTGATATCGCGGGATTTGACCACTTATGGGGACAGTCATCCCCACAGCATAACTTCACACGGATAAAGCAGTCGCGAAAAGTGCAGTTTTTTCCCCGGTTCCCAGTTGAGAAGGGATGACGAGGCAAATGAGAGAAGTCGTGTCCGGGTCATAAACAAACTGCAACACGTCCACTTTCCCACCACATCATCATTTTTTCTTTGCATTTTCACTTTGTTTGCGTGTAATTTACCCACAATCTCAGAGAAAGTGTTGTGTTTCTGTCCCCGGAAGTAGAGAAATTACATCATATTTTACCCCTATGGTGCGGTGCCCTCAAGTGAGACTGCACTGCCGATTGCTTCAAAACTGAGTTGCTGTTTTGAAATGCTTGAAGCAGTAAAATGGGTGTTTCAGACAACTCGCTGTTTCACAGTAACTGGAGCACTAAATTAACCAACTGCATCACTTTGAACACTCAAAACAGTAAAAGAAAATGATTGTTTGGAAATACTCAAAGTACTAAATGAACCAGTTTCCTCCACCATTCACTGAAACAGTTGAGATGCAGAACTGTTCACTTTTCTGAAATGCTTGAAGCTCTAAATAAAAGGAGTACATCATAAATAATTCCCTTTCTCAGTGCTTGCACACTAAATTAACCAACTGTGTCACAAACCTTCACTTTTACTATCACTGTATAAAGCTTTTTTAAAAATGTGAATCACTTTCTTAAGTAAAAGTACATCAGAAAGTGACTCACTTTTTCAAAAGCTTTATAGAGCGATTCATGGTTTAAACAGTAACTGAAACAATTATGGCACAAAAATCATTCCTCTTTATGAAATGTTTGAAATGGCAAATGAAACAAGTTGGTCCCAAATAAATAAATAAATCACTGTTTCATAATGCTCATAGTGAATCAACTGTGTTACAAAACATCACTATTACAGACCCTCAAATCAGCAAAGTCAGAAGCTGGCTCACTTTTTTTTTAAATGTTTGAAGCACTAAATGAACCATTTGCTTCATTTTTATTTTTATTTTGATTTAACCTTTATTTAACCAGGTAAGTTATTAAGGAAAAAAATCTTATTTACAGTAACGACCTGGTAAATAAATAAAATGAACCTGATTCATAAAATGATTCACTGGTGCAAATTGCTTCAGACAGTGACTGAAACAATTCAGCACCAACTACAGGTCAACCCCGTTAACTCGTGCCAATTGAGGTCAACAAAATTGGATGCAAGTTATCTGAAATCATGAGTTAATAAGGTTGACCAAGAAAACTTAAACTCATCTTACCTTGCCATGTTACAATAGTTTCGACCATTTGAAGCACAGATTGGTTCTTCAAGAAGTGTAGATTTTAGGTTGTACCCGGCGTTTCTCCAGTTCTCTCTTCAAGTCACAAAGATGAACTTGCATATGTATCTTATTGGCCTCATAGCGCAGACGGTTGTAGAGTGTCACCACCTTCTCAGCATAGAAGTCCAAAGATCAGATTGAGTTTAACTGCGTCTGGCTCCCCTTTAATCACAGTGATTATCATGCATTAGTAATCTTTTATCACATGAATGTTGCCCTCTCTGTTTGGCACGACACTATGTAGCCGCCATGATGTTGATGTGTGACCAAATGGAAGATTACAAGATTACCAGTGTGACAGCTGAGTGGACTTTTGCCAGTATTCACAATCAGTGCTGCTCATTGATTTCTGGCTAACAGCAATCAGTGACGGGTAACAGGAACAGACACGAAGACAATCATTTCTTAGTCAAACCCAAGTATGGTGAGGTTATTAGTTAGCGTATTACACAACATCTCAGGTCATTCCACTTTTTGGTGTTTGACCTCTTGAAAGGTCTTCTCTCACTGTCGTCAGATGAAGGTTATTTAACTTGAACAGACGAGATGAGAGTGTTTTTGTAATCTGGTATAAAATCACTGACAAACCAGAAAGCACTTGTATTACAACTGTATATACGGTATCTTTATTAATTATTGGTACAGTTAATTTTGCAGTGTAAAATAGACTCTGTAGAGTTCCCACTCCAAATGATATTAAATTAACTCTCATAGTGTTAAATCAAGTTGATCGATTCTTAGAGTTCATGTATAATGGATCTCAGGGCCGATTTAATTTCAATTGATTTCATTTATATAGCGCCAAATCACAACAAAGTTGCCTCAAGGCGCTTCACACAAGTAGCTTTACCAACCCCTAGAGCAACCACTCAGGCGACAGTGGAAAGGGAAAACTCCCTCTGATGATTTGAGGAAGAAACCTCAAGCAGACCAGACTCAAAGGGGTGACCCTCTGCTTGGGCCAAGCTACCAACACAACTGCCAAAAACGAGTATACAGGACATTTTGAGAGTCCATGTTGGTGTCCAGGACGGGAGGATGTAAGACACCAGGAGGACACCTGGATCCAGTTCATTGTTTGATTTTTTTTCCTCCCCCTTTTCAACTTTAAAAAATGTATTCTCTTCATACTGAATAAATTTTAAAACCAGATCTCTCCAAAACCTGTTTAAGCAACTTTCCCAAGTAGCGAGTCTGAACAACGTGTGTGTGTGGTATTCGAGTGTCTAGTATTTTCTATTTATTTGTGATTGAGTATTATGAAGAGTAAAATAAAAAATTACACCAGGACATGTCTACATATGTATTTTGTTTACACAATCTCTTGCTGAAGAATTCTTGATGAGTATGCTGAAAAATTGGTATTTGTACTTTAATTTTATATTATTATTTGTATCTTCTGTAGTCATGGATCACAACAAGAAGCACTTTAAATGAATAAATCTGTTTATTTTACTGGCTGTATTTTCATTTATTTGTGGATTTAAATTCGTTGTCATGACAGTGTCTTGATTATATTGATGTCAGTGCAATCTTAAGGCAGTGACAAGTGTTATGAGCACAAATCAACATGAAAATTAACATATGTACAAGTTTTATTATATAATAAATGATAACAAATAAGGAACGATGTGTTAACAGCCAAAGGCCCTTTAACTTTCTTACCAAGCTAAATAGAATCAATAATATTAAAGAAAATATACATTTACTGCTCTGCATGCATGTCATAATATCGCAGAAAATCTGTTTTTCCATTTAATAGGACCCCAGTGGTTCCCAAACTTTTTCTGGAGGTATTCTGTTTATTTCCAAACTTCACGAGAATAAATTTTAAAACATTGTAATTTATACAAAAGTACAACGTCTTATTGAACAAAACAAAATAAGGTGATGCTAGTGCAATTTTGAAAAGTGACAAGCTTTAAATATCTTATTTTTACATTCTTTTTTTTTTTTAACATTTATTTCTCACAAACTTGTCCATGTTCTGCTGTCAGTGCCCAAACATGACCATCATCAGTGGTCATGGTCAAAAATACTTGCCAAAATGTACACAAAACTTTATAACTACAAAAATGTTTAATAATTTTATATATATATATATATATATATATATATATATATATATGTATATATAAAATATAAATTTTTTAAAGTAATATAGAGAGACGGAAGTAAAAAAAAAAAAGAAAAACAAAAAGGAAATCTAATCATTAAAAAAATATTTCTAAACAATTTTGATTCGGATAGTTTACAAAATACTGCATGCTTTGATGAAAATAAAACATTATTTTTTCAGTCTTTGCTGCTGCCACCTTGTGGAGTCGTCGCAAAATACATTTGCGTCTTTGTGCTTTGTTTTGCAGTAATTTTTTTTTACCTTTGACACATGACTATATATATATATATATATAATTATAATTATATATATATATATATATATATATATATATATATATATATATATATATATATATATATATATAATTATAATTAATCATTATTTTTTTATTGAATAGCGTTGCGGTGACGTCACGCAGAGTGGGCGGTGTTCTAACCGGACATTAAAAAGGAGCCGCGCTGATTTCTTTTTCCGTTTCCTCTTTTGTCCTTGCAGAGGTAAGAGGTTTGCATGGCATGACAAATTTATTTTACAAACTTTGCAATTTATTAAGCTTGCATTTTGTCGACACTTTTTCTTCTTAAGGAACAGTTTGTTGTTTTTTAGAGGTTTATTTTTATTTAAAGGTGGCAGGATGAGCCTAAAGTTTTGCTGCGATGCCTCCACAATCTGCAGCAATCCGAACGTAAAGTGCAGTTATTTAAATAAATCTCTCCTTGATATTACGTGCATTATGTGTCCCATAAGTGTCGCATGGATCATTTGTCCAGAGTTCTTGTTCTGAATGTATCTTGACACGTGGTTTGAAAATGGCGCGGCGGCTACCATCGTCTCTATGATGATACTTTTCACAGACCTGTACTGAGTGACTGTGATTGTACTTTAATGTTCTGATATGAGACGATTTTAAAATATATACTTTAAAGAAAATGCTGAGTCACGCCGCCCTGAACAGCTAAGTCGCGCGCGCTGGTCACGTGTCGTTCTGTTAGCTGCATCAAGCTAAAACAGGCTAATCTTTCTTTGTCTTCCAGATGAAAGAAAAAGCTGAGTTCTACTTTGTGGAAAAGGTAACTTATAAAATCCTGCTGTTTTCCCTTTAGTGTTTCTGGTTAAATGATTTTTAGTCCTTATGAATGAGAAAGAGCCTCATTGTGCTACAGTGATGTTTTCAATTGAACTCTCTCACTGAATTATTTTGAGGATACTCAGATTTACACATACTGAGTAGCACTAAGATGTATCGTAATTTAAACTAAAAAAGTAAATAAATCTGTCTTCCACACTTGAAACTTTGCTTTGTACTTCAGGTGGGAGAAAGCTGTTGGAGAACCTTCAGAAGGTAATTTATAACAATTGTAAACTTCTTAAAACTCGAACCTGCTGCTGGAGCTCAGTGCTGCAGTGATGAGTTTCTGAACTCTCTCTTACTGAATTAGCATTTGAAGAAACCTCTTTACCAGATTCTGAGTGGTGTTTATGGGCTCCAGCTAAATCCAATAAAGAGCATTTCTGCTCTTAATGTCATAAGAAACTCTGAATCCTCATTTGATACGTAAACCTCAACCTCTTCATATCACGTCGGTAAAACACCGATATGCTGTACATTGTAGTACTTCAATGTGGTTCTGCTGAGTTCTAGCACAGCCACGATGTCTCTGATCTTACTGCTTGGTGCGCGCAGAAACATGTTCAAGCAGAACAGGGAATTTTAGGATGTACGAGGTCTGTCAAAGTATAGGTCCTTTTTATTTTTTTCAAAAATATGGATTTCATTCATATGTTTTTACGTCAGACATGCTTGAACCCTCGTGCGCATGCGTGAGTTTTTCCACGCCTGTCAATGACGTCATTCGCCTCTGAGCACTCCTTGTGGGAGGAGTCCTCCAGCCTCTCGTCGGAATTCCTTTGTCAGAGAGGTTGCTGAGAGACTGGCGCTTTGTTTGATCAAAATTTTTTTCTAAACCTGTGAGACACATCGAAGTGGACACGGTTCGAAAAATTAAGCTGGTTTTCGGTGAAAATTTTAACGACAGAGATTTTGAGGTGATACTGTTGCTTTAAGGACTTCCCACGGTGCGAGACGTCGCGCAGTGCTCCCAGGCGCTGTCGTCAGCCTGTTTCAAGCTGAAAACCTCCACATTTCAGGCTCTATTGATCCAGGACGTCGTGAGAGAACAGAGAAGTTTCAGAAGAAGTCGGTTTCAGCATTTTATCCGGATATTCCACTGTTAAAGGAGATTTTTTTTTTTTAATGAAAGACGTGCGGACGGATTGCAGCGTCGGCTCTTAGCCGCTGCGACACTCCGCCACTGGAAAAACACCTCTGTTGGAAGCCTTAAGGGACAAGTTGGAACATGCCCAGCTGTTAAACCATTTCTCATATACTCACTCCACTGAAAGCCATCAAAAGCCGCCTGGATTTTACAAATGGTTATCAACACGGAGGTGTTTTCCTGTGCCGCCGCACCGTGCCGGCTGTGTCCCGACACGCGGACCCTCTGCATGTCTTTCATTAAAAAAAATCTCCTTTAACAGTGGAATATCCGGCTAAAATGCTGAAACCGACGTCTTCTGAAACTTCTGTTCTCTCACGACATCCTGGATCAATAGCCTGAAATGTGGAGGTTTTCAGCTTGAAACAGGCTGACGATGGCGCCTGGGAGTGCTGCGCGACATCTCGCACCGTGGGAAGTCCTTAAAGCAACATTATCACCTCAAAATCTCATCAGCCGTTAAAATTTTCACCGAAAACCAGCTTAATTTTTCGAACCGTGTCCACTTCGATGTGCCTCACAGGTGTAGAAAAAATTTTGATCAAACAAAGCGCCAGTCTCTCAGAAACTTCTCAGACAAAGGAATTCCGACGAGGGGCTGGACGACTCCTCCCACAAGGAGTGCTCGGAGGAGAATGACATCACCGACAGGCGTGGAAAAACTCACGCATGCGCACGAGGGTTCAAGCATGTCTGACGTAAAAACATGAATGAAATCCATATAGTTTTTGAAAAAAATAAAAAGGACCTATACTTTGACAGCCCTCGTACATCTTTTTGTATAATAATGCGTGTATGCACTTTAAGTGCAGTGACAATTTTAATTGTTAATCCTATTCAGACACATGAATTTGAAGTTGTAAAAGCATTAAAATAGAACGATAACATTTTTGACGTCGGCCAATCCAGACCCGGATCAGGTGATGATTTTATTACGTCCTTGGCAAAGTGTGGAAGATTCATGCTGCTCCAACCCATTCTCCATGTAATGTGGGCTTGTGTCAGGAAAGGCATCCGGCGTAAAACTTACACTGAATCAGTGTACAGGCGCCACCTCTGATCTGCAAGAATCCTTGCCTATAGATATAAATACTCTTATTACGAGGTACACTGTGATTGGCTGTAGGCTCCGCCGAGCTCCCAAATGCTACGTTAATGGATTTGCACGTTGCGATTCGATCTTGCAAGTTTCTCAATAATACTCTAAAATATTTGCATTGCCGCTACGCTTGACGAGGCCAGGTCATCTCTGGCGTGTGGTGAACTTGTCTATTAGTCAGTTTAAAATGCTGAAGCTGCCTGCCTTTTTGACGAACCTGTGACCCTTTCTGTTCCTCTGTAGGTTTGTCAAGCTCCACTGGTTGGGAGTGCAGAGGTGAATTTAATAATAAATAAAAAAAATGTTGCTGTCTGGGTGTAAACATGATGATTTACATTTAATGACAAGCATATGCCTGAATTTATTGATGTCAGCCTTGAATCTGATCACCCTTAATGAAGACTTTAAAATACTGTTGTGTAACATACAATTTACGAGTTCTTGTTTTCTGCCAGGTGAGATGAGAAAAGAGGAAACGTGTTCTCGCTTGCAACAAGTATGTAAATGTCTTTCCTACATGTATCCAACTTGTACACTTGTGTGTATTATTGCTGAAATGGGAATTTTATTTTTGGAGCCGAGTAGAAGCTGGTGCCTGTTGGAAAGGATGACATGAGGTCAAACCTCACTAACTCCTGGACTACAAGTGTCACATGGCAGTCTGTCACCAAAGCACTGATCAAACCTTTTTGAATAATTTGGTAAAAGAATAATAAAAAAAAGTTAGTGTTTGTGCTCTTACCGCAGTGTGATCTCCATTGCAGGACCTGTGATTCTTCAGCATGTTACATAAGTTCAAATGGTGAGATTTCTTCAGCTTCATCATGAATCTGCGACAGTTTCAGTGATGATGAAACTTAGCTCACTATGACCCACTGTGAAATGGAACGAACATCTGAGGAACTGCAGTGTAGTTTTTGACCAGTGTGTTGAGTTGAATGGGGTATAAAAATGGGTCTTGTGTTTTGGCAGGATTCTGACTGCTGCAGGAAATGGAATCCCATTGGTCTTGAGCGAGGTAAGAATGTCGGCATTGCGCTTACATTTGTGAAGCAACTGATAATGATGAGAGAAACTTGGAATCTCGTTCGTCTGAACTTGTGTTGAGAAATGGAATATCTGATATCTGTGACGGTCAGCGAGTGGTGGCGTTAAATATTTTTATGTGAGGCCTGATGGCTGTTGTCTTACAGGTACCCAGTGTCAGTGATGCTGTAAACGGGTGAGCTCTGAACCTTTTGCAGTGCAGACAGACACCTGATTTCGTAGTGGTGTTTAGAGCCCGACTGATACACGAGCTACTTGCTGTTAAATGAGTATTGGCATTTGTAATGACTATTAGATGACTACAAAAAAATTTAGATGGGGAGAATGCAGCCCATGTTAGACAAGGTCATTTTCAAGGGATGCATTAAAGTTTTCAAATATAACTTTAAATTCTAAAATATTAACAAATGCACATTTATATCAATTGATGTAATTATCCCCCTCCCCCAGTATGAAATACAGGGGGGGTTATTTTGATCAGCATGTCGGTCCATTTGCGCTTGTTGACGCAGTATCTCAAGAACCAGTTGACCAGTTTCATCTATATTTAGCACAAACCCAGACCACAATTTTGGGATATGAATGTCAAAATGAGTTTAAATTCAAACTGAATCATATCTTGCTGATTGGCAACACAATGTTTCTGGGGGAGTATTGCTCAACTATTCATGTTAGTGGTTTTTAGAATCAGTGTCCCTTTATTTAAATAAATCCTGTATTTGTTGGGCTCTAACGGTGCTATTCTAGGGGCGGGAATGCCGCTGCCACTCATCCTTCATGATGATACCGCACATGTCTTACGCCTTGGGCCAATGTCAGACCTGAAAAGGTGAACCCACTGGCATTGCCTTGGCAACGAGGGGAAGACCTGTTGGGGTTTCCAACAGTCTGAATGGAAACATGAATAATGCACTGAACTCCTACAGAGATCCTTTGATTCTGAAGTGGTTGGGTTTTTTTTCCTTTCTGCATTTAGGAATGGGCTGGTGTACATCCCTTTGTTGAGGTCACATCAGGAAGGTAGGTCCTCTTGACAGTGAACACCATCTTGTGGGGTGGCATAGCAAGACAATTGTTCATTTTGTGATAAAAGCATGGAATTTGGCACACACATTCTAACTTAAGTTTTGACTCCTGGACAAACTGAAACTGGTCTTTGTCACCATTTTTACCCAATAACTCCAGAACATTCAGTCATAGTCCAAACTATACCTTTTGGAATCATCAGACAAATAGTGTTTAGTTTCAACATGATTTTAGAGCATTTTTAAATTTTGACCCCAGTAGCTCATAGAGGTCAGTTCCAGGATGGCTCCATATTTGAAAATAAACATTAATTTAGAATGTGTGCCAAATTCCATGCTTCTATCACAAAGTGAACCATATGGAAACTTTAGCTAAGCTGCACCACTATGAATGCTGGCATGTGACATGATGGCAAAGGTACATACAGCTGTTGTAGTTGTGGCACCATCAGTCCTCCTGTTGACCCTGTATGACACTGAGAACCCTTCCATAGGGAAGGTGTACACTGTGATTGGCTGTAGGTGCTCTATGGGGTCTGAGAGGTTCTGACTTTGCATGGTCTACTAATATAGCTGAGAAAGAAAGGGGACTGATCACGTTCCTGAAGAACTGCTAATTTGTGATCGAAGTTTGCTAATCTAACTTGTACCACCTAGGTTGGGCCTGGCGCAGAAGACTCTTATAGCAGTGTTCCTGAACTCCACGTTTGAGATGAGAGCATTTATACTGCAGTGAACTTCACACTGGTTCCTGAAAGAATACAGTGATGCAGGAAGTCTTTATTCTACTGTTTTACCCAAACATCATGGGTGGCTCTTCAGTGCTGCTGTGCACATTGTCTCAGGTACAGTAACTGTTTCTGTTGTGTATTTCTATTTGTACTATATTTGCACAATGATGAATTTTCTTACCGCCCCAGTCTGAAGATTCGTGACTGATTGGTACCCCTCTGATTGCACCATGTGACTGTTTGACTAATGTAGTCTGTCTAATCTCTGAAAGAACCTTGTTCCAGATTAATCTGGATTTGGCCTGACAAAATTTGGCCTGTCAGTTGACCTATTTTATCACTCTCCACTTATTTCCTTATTTTTTTGGTGTCTCTTCAGGTCTGGAAATCTGAAATCTTGGCCTGTTGGTGAGTTACTATTTTGGTTAAATGTAAAACTGCTGCTTGATTGTGCAAAGTGATTATTTATTTATTTTTACTGCCCCAGTCTGATTGGTGATTGATTGGTATCCCCTCTGATTAGATGGTTCAAAGATCTAGTACCACCTCTGTTGTGGTCAGATGATAAGACATGTCCATGTTTCAGGTCTCAAGCTGGGCCGAGCCCTTAAATCAAGTGCTTGGATTTATGGCTGAAGGGTAAGAATACAAACAAACTCTAGTACAAAAAATTTGAGGTGATGAGGAGTTTTTACCGCCCCAGTCTGATGATTGATGACTGATTGGTATCCCCTCTGATCATACAGTTTGACTTACTGTGGAAATAATTCTTTTAAACTTGTGGCTGTTTTCACTTAAGCTTTGTTTTCTGCAGGTTTCTCAGAAGAAAGTCATCAGATCACCTCTGTTTTCCTCACGTTAATCTAGCTTGTCTTTAAAATGGGGAAACGTTCTGTATTTTTGTGTGCAAAAAGATCAAAATTCAGTTGCTGGTTTTGTTGAAGTTTTTTCTGAATCTTTGCACTGTTTGATCTAATAAACATGTTATAGAGGAGGTGGAGAACTGTTTTCATTCAGTGGGATAAAAGCTGTTTGGAGTTGCTGTGCTCACATGAGAATTGTCACCAATTTACCATCATTGTGCGCTAAATTTGAAATTTACTAACAATGTTGTCTTAAATCATCTCAAGAGAATATTTACAGCTATCCTTCAAATGGTGATGCAAGCACCAGATTTGGTACAAATATTCAAACATTCCTTAGAAAAAGCAGAGTTGATGTATAATTAGGCAACCGGGCCCCAAATTGACATTTGCCATTCTTGCTATTTATACCACATACCTCTTACAGTTCAAACTACACCTTTTGGAATCTCTGATCAGACAAATGATGCATAGTAGTTTTCAATATTAGAGCATCTTTCAGTTTTGATCCCTATGTATTTCTGAAGTTGACCTTTACCTGGCTGCCTATTGAGTATTTGTGCCTTCCTAAGCAGTAATGTCCAAAGTATTGCTTTTTAAGTTAAGCTCGCTGATATACATCCTAATAAGCCGAGCTCCTTGAGAAATTTTGCGCAAGATAACTTTAACGAAAGCCAGTGTGACTCATAAGTCTTGCACATACGGGTGACATAACTTGTAGGTAAGCTATGCAATTGATAGTTTTGCACAAGTGTCTTGTAATTTAATCATGTCTAAATACATCCATCAATGCTGGCCACTGATTTGCTGAAACTTTGCAGTTCTCATGCAAACAGACTTTCATTAACATGGAAGAAATATCAATCTGACAGACGTGTCCACATAGAACTGATTTTCAAAAATGTCAAATACTTTTGTGGTTGGAAACATTTTAAAGCAAGTCCTGGTTTTTCTGTTGCAGGTGTATTTCTCAGGGTGCCGGTGTCATGCTCTGATCACAAATGTGCTGCAACTCTTTAAACTTTTAAAGTGCTCTTGGTTAATTAAGGTGTGACAACTGTATTAATTCATTAGACATGCCAGCATTTAATAGTCACGATATGCAGGCCCCATTAAGGTGTGACAGGGCCTTTAGGTTGCCCCCTTGAGTTGGTAGTGTAAAGACATGCCACCTGCTTAGAGTGGATGTGATTGTAATGTGTAATTACAGTGGGTTAAATGCAGAGAATAGTTTATGTACAATGAATGTCCCTTTGTAGAGTCAGCATTTACAAATGTTACCTAAATTGCTGCAGAAAACTACCAGGATCCAGTTAATTTAGATCTTTGAACATGCCTCTCCCTAAAGGCCTCAGTAAGTGCTGCTCTAAAACAATCTGAAGTTGGGATTTTATTGAACTTAAAAAAATGCATAAAAAGGACAAGAGGTCATCAGTGCATTACAAACATCTTATTCACATTCCCATTTAGGATAAGGTCCATAAATAACACTGAACTTGGATATCTTACAAATTGGGTCATTCTACTGTGAAGATTCTTGCGGAGATGTCATCCAGTAACCAGTCTACTCCGGCCAACAAGTTCTTTCCTGTCACTGCGCTGCAACCCATGATGCACCAGTGGTGAGTTTTGATCTCATCCAGAGCCAGCGCCTTGCAGGAAGAGAGAAGTTTAATATGGTAGATGATGTCACTAATATTTGGTCATTAAACTCAAGCAGTCACCTACCTCTTGAATGGCTTCTTTCGAAGGGCGCCTGGTAGATCCTGTTGTTGGCGAACACCAGCAGGGTTGCTCCAGCTAACCTCTGTAACCAGAAACGTCCAGTTACTTTTGTTGACTCTTCCCAAAGTGTCCACTGGCTGTCCTTACCTCCTCCAGCAGTAGACGGCAAGTTCCTTCTTTGCAGTCGTCCAGCCGGAGTCTATCCGCGCTATCCACCACCCATACCAGCCCGTCCTGTGCTCTCAAAGTAGTTCCTCCAATAAGAGCGCAGGGACTTTTGACCACCCACGTCCCAAATTTTAAATTAAACCTAGAAGCGGATGAAATGTGAGACTAAGGGGTAGAACCTACAGTCCTGATTTATTAAAAAGTGAAATGAAGTAATCCAATCACAATCAAATTTATTGCCAAGTAAATTCTCATTCTTTTGACAGATTAAGCTGAACGTACAAAATGTTTTGCTGTCGAGTGGCAAAAAATTGCAAAGTGCTTAATACAGTACCAAAACACAAAGGTAATTAATTGGTGTGACATCAGTAATGTTGCCAAATTGGCAAGTTTCACCATGAAAAATGGTTCTTTCAAACAGAACATTCAGAAATGTATCCCAAAATGTGATCAACAAATACAGGCAATACAGGTTGCATAAGTGTAGTGCAACGACATTAGGCTACAATCTCCCATGTGCCTTCTGGCACATGAGGTGATTGGTCATCTTTTCACGTTTTTATATATATATAATATATATATATATATATGGCTCCTTATTTGGAATGGCATAAAAATTAGTTGCAGAGGCATTTAGTTTTTTCACCATTACCATGGTAACCCTTCAGCTTCAGTTCAAGTCTGCCAGAACAGTCACATGTGACAAAATGAAAGCCATATATTGACAGAATATACTAATCAAACAGAGGTGCCTAAGTTTGACATACTTTTATTTTAACCCCTTTCCTGATGTCAACAAAATTCCAGAGTCCTACAGCATCTAAATGCAGCTGGATTAGTGTTGGCACTGATTAGACTCCCTACTCTTCCTCCAATGGGACAAACGGTGTCTTTTTCTCTGTGTGTGTGTGTGTGTGTGTGTTTACCCTTTGTGCTCCAGTGTCTGGATGTTGAAGCCCAGAGTTGGAGAGATGGTGCTGACATCTTCTCCGTTAAACTCTTCAGGATGGTGGTTTTTCCTGCGTTGTCCAAACCTCTGAGTTTGCATGTTAAGGTTGGTTATTTCATAACAACGACTTAGCTCGCGACAAATATAGCTAAATCACACACAAAGAAATATTTTAAATACAGTGTCTAACCCGGAAGCAAGTAACCACGTTATTTGGGTGTAAATTGAAGCAAACGTGAAGTTCCGAAGCTCGTGTTAGCTGTGCTGTGCTAGCTAGCCGTCAGGATACAGCATCAGCAGTCTCATCTCTCGCTCCTTCTGCTTCATCTTCTTCAAAATCGTCAACAGACCCATCGCGGCTGTTGTCCTACACGGCTGCTGTTTAACAAATAATTTTTACGCGTTTAAAATTGTGTAAATTATTTTGTTCGCATCTTGTGTCCCGATTGCCCCGCCCACACATCCGCCAACTGACAGAGGCAAAGAAAGTAGAAGCTGATTGGTCAGTGAAGATGCGTTAAGGTGTGGCCTTGATTTTAGTGGTATTTGGCGCCATCGTGTGTCTATTAGAAGACATGCACATGTGCTCTTCAAATCTTGTAAAATAAAATATTCTTTGAATTAGTCACACAAAATAGAAATACATAACAAAAGTCTTAAATACAAAAAAATGGACAGTGTGCTTCAGTTTTATTTCAGCAGAAAATCCTGTTACAACAAAATTTAAATGTAACTTTTTGGAATTTCGTGTTTGAAAAGTCCTCAAGCCTCATTTAAGATATTTTTGTAGGTGTGTAACCTAGTTACTACATACAAAGACAGTTGAAAACTCACTCAATAATACTTTTTTATTTATTTATTTGCAAAAGTGTATTGTGATTTTATAAATTGCAGCACACTGCCTAAAATAACGTATTTCTCATCCAACATCAATAGTGTATCTTTACAAGTGAAAGTGGTTATACATTTGAGATATAGTTATTTATAAACATATTTTTTTGCAACATTATATGATTTTTTAAAAGTTCGAGGCACATCAAATGTGCTTCATTATGGTTTATTATTTCTTCAGTTCCATCAAATCAAATGGGAGATTTTATTTAGTTTCCTATCTGTTTGAACAACAAATCTAACAAGAGCAATCAGATTTCTGACGTCCGCCAGTCCAGATCCGGATCACCTCCCAAATTCAGTGGAATCTTCCATGGCCAAATATCTATCTGTGGTGCAAATTTGGTGAGAATCTGTGATGCAGTTTTGAAGTAATTGCTCAAAGACTATATAAAGTGAAATCTTGATCCCGGATCCGGATCACCTCCAAAATTCTGTGGAGTCTTCCATGGCCTAATATCTATCTGTGGTGCAAATATGGTGAGAATCTGTGAAGTAGTTTTAACGTAATCCTTCAACGTGTATATAAAGGGAAATCTTGGTCCAGAATCCAGATTCAGATCTGGATCACCTCCAAAATTTAGTGGAGTCTTCCAAGGCCTAATCTCTATCTGTGGTGCAAATTTGGTGAGAATCCATGTCATTTTGAAGAAATCCTTCAAAGCCTATATAAAGTGAATCTTGATCCAGAACCTGGATCTGAATCACCTCCAAAATTCAGTGGCGTATTCCACGGCCTAATATCTATCTGTGGTGCAAATTTGGTGAGAATCCGTGAAATAATTTTGGCGTAATCCTTCAAAAACTATATCAAGTGAAACTTGATTCAGAATCCGAATCTGGATCACTTACAAAAATTTAATGGAGTCTTCTATGGCCTGATATCTATCCGTGGTGAAAATTTCCTCAGAATCTGTTCAGTAGGTTTGACGTAATCCTGCTAACAGACAGACAGACAAAATTATTTTATTACGTCCTTTGTGGATGTAATAAGATTAACCACAAATGTAATTTAAAAAAATTAACAATTACATTAAAGAAAATGTAGATCAGTATAAATAAAATTCCTCACAATACTTTTGACATCATGACATAACATCTTAAATTGTAATTTAGAATTGTAAATAAGATGTGCAATTTCTAGTAAAGCCCTACAGAAATTCCCTGCGCGCGCAGGGTCAACGTCTTGCCAAATTTGGGCATGACCCAGGATCGTTTCCTGTCCCAGCCAAACGTTAAATTTGTGCTGCTTTCAGGTAATGTGGGAAATTCCTCATTACCGTTGTTCATTTTTAAAATTGATGAGCAAAACTACATATATCAAACCTACTGAAAATATCTCGTATAACAAACAATAATTTGAAGCCGTTTATATCACTACATAAATTTACATATATTCCTTTATAAAAAAAAATTGCAAAAAATATCATTATTGTCCCAAAAGGGTTTATTAATATCATGTAATATTTACATTACAAGCTTCACACAACATGATTCTAGAAAAGACACACTGATATAAAACTTTTCCTGCATTAAAAACACTGAAATATATTTTCCCTTCACCGTTGAGTTCAGTGACTACAGTGTGGAAAACTACTACTTTTTTTTTTTTTAGAGTGCGCGAAGGCAACACCGCTCAAAGTGTCAGATGAAAAGAAAAGAGAAAGTAGTTGCGTTTCCGCCGGGTTGCATCAGCAGCAGTGAGCCAAAAGCGAGCGCGCCTCAGTACACGTCACACATCGTTGGCGCGGATGGGTCACGGTGCCGTGGGGTGATGAGGACATGTCCATCAGCCAGGAAACACCCGCTCCGAGTCCACCAGCACCGGGTCCTCTGGATCGGTAAGTCCTCATCAATAAATCAATCAGTCTCTCTGCACTTTTTCTTTTGGTTAACAAAGGGTCAGGTCTTGATTAGATAAAGCGAACATACTAACTTTTGCGAAACTTTTCCTCTTTCTTTTGTGTTTGTTTTTGTGAATTCCTTAATTTCACCAATAAATATTATGAATAAGAATAAATATTAATTCAGTTCAGTTTATTTATTATTACGATTCCATTCATTTATTTTTCAAAAGTTGTAAACATCAAACATTATATAGATGAAGTAATTCACTGCCCCCCCCCCCCCCCTGCAATATTTTAGAAACATTGCAAAATAAACAAACAAGTAAAATGGGTAGATTCAGGGAGGATTCTAAGATTTAAAAAAAAAGAAATTTCATGTATTTTGTGAGCAACAAAAATGGTCATAGTGGCAATGAATGTTTGTTAACCTCTTACCAGTTAATGGCAATAACAGAATTTTAATGTTTAAACATGGTAAAATATAGTTAAATGAAGGCAGAAACAAGGATTTAAAAGTTTTGCAAATTTCAGTTTCACAAACCATACACATTACAAATGAACTGAAATATGTTATGGACGAAGGACACAGGTGCATTTTATTGATGGCATTTTGAATGCACAGAGATACCGTGACGAGATCCTGAGGCCCATTGTTGTGCCATACATCCAAGAACATCACCTCATGTTGCAGCAGGATAATGCACGGCCCCATGTTGCAAGGATCTGTACACAATTCTTGGAAGCTGAAAATGTCCCAGTTCTTGCATGGCCGGCATACTCACCGGACATGTCACCCATTGAGCATGTTTGGGATGCTCTGGACCGGCGTATACGACAGCGTGTACCAGTTCCTGCCAATATCCAGCAACTTTGCACAGCCATTAAAGAGGAGTGGACCAACATTCCACAGGCCACAATTGACAACCTGATCAACTCTATGTGAAGGAGATGTGTTGCACCGCATGAGGCAAATGGTGGTCACACCAGATACTGACTGGTATCCCCCCCCAATAAAACAAAACTGCTCCTTTCAGAGTGGCCTTTTATTGTGGGCAGTCTAAGGCACACCTGTGCACTAATCATGGTGTCTAATCAGCATCTTGATATGGCACACCTGTGAGGTGGGATGGATTATCTCAGCAAAGGAGAAGTGCTCACTATCACAGATTTCGACTGGTTTGTGAACAATATTTGAGGGAAATGGTGATATTGTGTATGTGGAAAAAGTTTTAGATCTTTGAGTTCATCTCATACAAAATGGGAGCAAAACCAAAAGTGTTGCGTTTATATTTTGTTGAGTGTATGTTACAGAAAACTCCATTTCAGTTTGTCCTTGCCCTAAAATGCGCCGCCTCAGTCGGTCCAGCTCTGTAACACATGCTGACATGACCTGTGTGACAGACAGGAACATACGCCCTTTCTTTAAATCAGAGGGGGTGTGGCCTAACACATGTCATTTCCATTTAAAGCAACAGGCACAGGACCGCGTTGTTTCATGACATGAAAATATCTTTTTGGAGGACGCAACAGCTCACCGGATGTGGTGTATTTTTGGCTACAAAAAATAAAATTAGTTTTTTAAGACATTCACTGACTTATATTAGCTTAGAAAATGTGTAAAGTATGACCCCTTTAAATCTCATTAACAGTAGTTTAACTCTGACATATTTTTAACCTGTAAGCATTTAAAACGATAAAATTAAGATGTAATTTATTTTAAACAAGTGTTCAAGTGATTTAAACCAGTTTATCATTGACGTGCCGCATTTGTCTCGATAATCTACAAATATTCAGTTGATCTATTAAACGATAAATGGTTTATAGCTGTGTTAGACTTTTCTGAACCCTGTTTTTTTTTTTTTTTTTTTTTTTTTTTTGTGGTCGCATGAATTCATCACTCTCTCACGCTTCTTTTCCAGGAGGACATGGTGAAGAATGTGGGACAAAGAGGGAGCAAAAGAAGACAGAAGAACAGAGATGCAGCGAGGAAGAGCAGAAAAAAGCAAACACAAAAGGCGGATGAGCTCCATGAGGTTCGCCACTCTGCCTCCTCTTCCTCCTCCCACTTTTTTCCTCCCTCCACATGTGCATTAACCCCTCATTACGTGCATCAGCTGAGCATCTTGCACAATCTGGCAACACGCTCGCTGTCGTTTCTTGTAAACGCTCTGCTTTAGGAGAAGGCATGCCCCTGCCTGACTGCCGCCCTCCCTTTCCTCATCACCCCTCATCTCACACACACGTTTCCCTGTTCATTCCTCTTTCTGTTCTTTTTCCACTCCAAGAGGGACAAATTCCACAGTGGTGATTCCTAAAACATATAATGTGAGTCGAATTATTGAATATATATAGTGATTTAAAGTCATGAAAATATGAAAACTGGTCAAGTGAGAAAAACTTTGAAACAACCAGAACGGCGCTCAGTGGAACACACACATCATACATAATATTAATACATCAAATATGTCAGATTAGTGGTTTTTTTTTAATTGTGATTAGTGTGTTATCTCTT
The DNA here is from genome assembly GCF_902500255.1 of Thalassophryne amazonica. Taxonomy (NCBI): domain Eukaryota; kingdom Metazoa; phylum Chordata; class Actinopteri; order Batrachoidiformes; family Batrachoididae; genus Thalassophryne; species Thalassophryne amazonica. The sequence goes on along the minus strand of NC_047125.1, from coordinate 21,383,450 downwards.
GAGAACTTAATGTAAATATGGAAAAAAAAAATCTTGGAATGTGAAAGAAAATGTGGTGCACAAATTTTGAATTCTTCTCAGCATTTAATGGTGTCTTTATTCTGGGCCATTCCCCATCCCAACATAAAATTGCTCGGCACATTCGTCCCCTCAAAATTATTCACACGATAACTCGAAAACAATAAATGCTATCGTGATGCAAGTCTCCAAAATAAAAGGGCATATAAAGAGGATAACTTTGATGTGCTACAACAATTTTGTTTTGCTTGGATGATGGAAATTAGGAGCAGGTGTGTGATTTAACTTGCATGTAGGTTGTGTGGAAGTTTTTCAGTCACTTTTTTTTTTTTTTTTTTTACATTTATTTGCAAACCAGACCAACGTCACCACTGCTCGGCTCATCAGAACCTGGTTATGAGTTGGGCAATTCTACGGTTGCGGACGTGACATGTTGGATGCATTTTCTGAGTGATAGTATTACAATGGGGAAAGATATCTGCTTTGGATTAATCCTATGCTGTAGGCCACATGTTGCCCTAAGTCACTGACAAGAGACCAGAATTTTCTATTGCCCCTGGGACTGCTTATTGTTGTGTGGGCCGCCAGAAGAGGAGGTACTGCTGGCCCACCACCAAAGGGCGCCCTGCCTGAAGTGCGGGCTTCAGGCATGAGAGGGCGCTGCCGCCACGGACACAGCTGTCACTCATTAATTCCTGACAGCTGTCACACATTCTACATCATCGCACTCCATAAAACCCAGACGTCATCTCCACCTCATCGCCGAGATATCGTACGTCATTAGAGGTAATATCCTCAGCCTTTTTGTGGTATTTTCTGAATCTGTTTATTGTGAGTGTTTGCAGGTTTGGGGAGGCTGTGCAAGACGGCACTCTTTTTCCTCTGAGGGATCGCTGCAACGTATTGAGTGAGAGGTGGAGGTGGCATTCCCACCGTTGTTGTTACTGGGTGTACACACACCCACACTTGACTGTCTTTGTTCTCGCCAGCAGTACCAGATCCGACAGTCGGGGACGGTGATCACCTGGGAATTCGGGACTTGGCGGCTCCAGTATTCATCAGGTTCTGTGGCGGCGGAAATCGTGTGGTTCCGGCTCTTCTCAGGACAGACGTCTTCTATCCTCGAGCCTGCCCACACGTCACCTTTGTGGATTGACTGTAATTATATTCTGAGATTGTCTGTATGTTCGTTGTGCACATTTCACAACATTAAATTGTTACTTTTTGGCTCATCTATTGGCCGTTCATTTGCGCCCCCTGTTGTGGGTCCGTGTCACTACACTTTCACAACACTTATCCCTTCTTGTGTGGGCGTTCGGACGTGACATCAGAAAAATGCCTTTTTCAGCAGTCATCAATCCAGTTGTCAGAATTCTGTGAATTTTGGGGAAGTATTTCAAAAAGGCTTATACCTGAAGATAAACAACTAAAAGGCCTGGGTTAAGAGAACTACAAATTTTATTAAACTCCTTCCTTTAGAATACAATAGAGAATTCAAAACGTTGCAGATGTGACAAAGAACTGTTGCGGATTGTCAGCTGTATTACTAACTTTAGTAATACAGCTGACAATTCTTGTGTTAACAATATTTGCAGCTTTAACTGCAAATAATGTGCAAAAGCAGCTTTTTTCTTTTCTTTTTTGAAGGCTGTGGCATCCAGTTCTGATTTATAAGAACAAATATTTTGGAAAAATAATACATTTTATGTGCAGTTTTGCACATAAAAATATCATATAAATACTTACATTGCCAAGATGATTTTTTTGGCTATGCACCAACAACGTGCACTGCAGTCGGAAGCCAAAGATGAATGGGTCAGATCACCCAGTTACACAAGAAGAAATCAGGCAGGTCTAAAAATTTAGAAGTATATACACTCAACAAAAATATAAACGCAACACTTTTGGTTTTGCTCCCATTTTATGTGAGATGAACTCAAAGATCTAAAACTTTTTCCACATACACAATATCACCATTTCTCTCAAATATTGTTCACAAACCAGTCTAAATCTATGATAGTGAGCACTTCTCCTTTGCTGAGATAATCCATCCCACCTCACAGGTGTGCCATATCAAGATGCTGATTAGACACCATGATTAGTGCACAGGTGTGCCTTAGACTGTCCACAATAAAAGGCCACTCTGAAAGGTGCAGTTTTATCACACAGCACAATGCCACAGATGTCGCAAGATTTGAGGGAGCGTGCAATTGGCATGCTGACAGCAGGAATGTCAACCAGAGCTGTTGCTCGTGTATTGAATGTTCATTTCTCTACCATAAGCCGTCTCCAAGGGCGTTTCAGAGAATTTGGCAGTACATCCAACCAGCCTCACAACCGCAGACCACGTGTAACCACACCAGCCCAGGACCTCCACATCCAGCATGTTCACCTCCAAGATTGTCTGAGACCAGCCACTCGGACAGCTGCTGGAACAATCGGTTTGCATAACCAAAGAATTTCTGCACAAACTGTCAGAAACCGTCTCAGGGAAGCTCATCTGCATGCTCGTCGTCCTCATCAGGCTCTCGACCTGACTCCAGTTCATCGTCGTAACCGACTTGAGTGGGCAAATGCTCACATTGACTGCCGTTTGGCACGTTGGAGAGGTGTTCTCTTCACGGATGATGCGAAGGAGATGTGTTGCACTGCATGAGGCAAATGGTGGTCACACCAGATACTGACTGGTATCCCCCCCCCAATAAAACAAAACTGCACCTTTCAGAGTGGCCTTTTATCGTGGGCAGTCTAAGGCACACCTGTGCACTAATCATGGTGTCTAATCAGCATCTTAATATGGCACACCTATGAGGTGGGATGGATTATCTCAGCAAAGGAGAAGTGCTCACTATCACAGATTTAGACTGGTTTGTCAACAATATTTGAGGGAAATGGTGATATTGTGTATGTGGAAAAAGTTTTAGATCTTTGAGTTCATCTCATACAAAATGGGAGCAAAACCAAAAGTGTTGCGTTTATATTTTTGTTGAGTATAATTGAAGTGATGACCGTGAGTGGAATTTATTTAGTGGTTTATGACTGACACTATTCGTAGAGTTAGTAATTTAATAGCACAGCAAGTCACACCAAGAGTTTTATTTCACATTTGTTTAGATTCTATTTTTTTTTTAAGTATGGTATTTCATTTTTGAAGTAGCATATTAAAATCTATATCCTATTATTTCCTGACCTGCTGGATCGGTGTGTTTACTGCATGTGTACAGTGTGCCAAAAAGAGTGGAGAACTAAAGCCTGGAAAGAATCCAGACTTTCGCTTTGTCTCTTTCTCTTTCAGTTCTGCTTCTATCGTGTCCTTCAGGTTAATTTTTGAAGAACCGACACTCCCACAAACCGGTTTAATGTACAGAAAAAGGTGAAAAAATTGAGTCACCTTCAAGGATTAGTGGTTTATGGGGTTAGAACACATGATGTAGAAAAACTATTTTCTATGCAACTGCATGACCTTTGTCACCTGAAGATGAAAAATTGTAAAAAGTAATGAATGAGCGTAGCTTTAAAACAAAAATCCAGTTAAAAAAAAAAAAAAATCTTCACTGTTTTGGGCCCACAATAGAAAATCCTGTTTTCCAGACTGCATTGGATCTCACAGATGTGTAAACTGGAATACTTCTAAAACGCCTAAATGGACTTTGATATTTTCTAATCTTGTAGACTAGGAGTTGGTTTGAAATTTGATACCTTGATGTAGAACAGGACCTGGCATGGCTATTGTGTCATAATTATTGTGCACAAACATCTAATGTTGTGAATGTATTGTCACAATAACTACGCTTTTTAATTGGCCACAAACTCAACAGGGTAATTTTCAACTCTGCTACATGCTAATCACCGGAGCCATCACACAAAACCATTGGTGGTCTATTGTTGTTCCAGGACTTGGCGAGTCATTACCCACATAAAACATCATATTATTATATAATGTATTTGCAGAGTTAAGTGAAACAATTGTATTTTCTTCTGTTTTCAGCAAACTCCCACATTGATGTCTGATTCTTTGTTTTGCAGCTCATTGCATATTATATTGATATGATTTTTAAATCATTTATACCTTGGTAGACCTCCCCAAACTTTTCTTTATTCTTTAATGAAACTCAACTTTGTGACATGCCTCAGTAAAATAGCAGCTGTTATAATGTAGTATGAAGGGCCACTGTGGCAAATTAGCCACCCTAGCTAGGGTGAATGCTAGCTGTTTATACTTGCTAATCTGGATTTAGAACTTACATCACACTACATTGATTTCATTCTGGAGTTGTTAATAATACCTTAGACCAAAATTGTGTAAAATCAGATTGTGTTAGCTCTAGTTAATATAGCAGCTGCCATGTTAAGGGCTTTTGCAGCTGACCTAATCTATGCTAGCTGGCTAGCATGTTGCTAACCAATAATAAGTTCCAAATTTTGGGGCTGGTGTGTATTGGCAGTACTGCCTAACCCTAACCCTGAAAACTGTCTGTGATTGATGATGTGTTATTGGAATACTTTTAACTTTAATAGGGAAAGTAATGTTGAAGCCAGTGAACAAGTCAACTATAACATCATCTTCTGTGGCTACATATACATGGATTGTGGAGAATTACAGCGACAAAAATTATCGTAAGGCTCAAAAATACAAGTGTGATGACAGCATGTTTCTTTGTTTATAATGAATTATTACCCGAGGCTATCAAATATCAGGTATTGCAAAGACTTCCGTCTGTCAGTGCTCAGCATAACTCCAAACCTGTTGCTGCAAGAGTCTTCAAATTCACAGGGAACATTCTGGGGGCACAGACTTTGGACAAGTTCAAAGATGGCTAACCTTGACCTATTTAAGAGGTTAAAAAGTCACATTCTTTTTCATTCTGTTTTTTTTTTTTTTTTTTTGATGGGTGGGGGTGACAGCCAATCAGAGTAGAGCAAAACCGTGATGTCAGTGGCTGGTCAAGCTAGCTGCAATCTCAGTTTTGTTTGTGTGTAAATATAACCTCTTTGTCATATATTATGTAAAAGGTAGGGAGAAATAAACACTTCTAAAACTGAAAACGCTGTTTTTGGAACCTGTTAACACCTCTGAAGTGATTTACAAGACATTTTGCGGACTTTAGCGTGGTGACATCACAGGCTGGCCTAACTACCTGCAAACTCCATTTTGTGTGGTGTAAATCTAATCTCTTTGTAACCTCTTTATATTATGTAAAAGCTAATGAGAAATAAGCACTTCTTAAACTAAAAATGCTGTTTTTGTAACCTGATAAGACCTCTGGAGTGATTTCTAACACATTTTGTGGACATCAGCGTGCATGCTAATTTCTGCTAACTTCCACGCTTGTCAAAAGCTCATGTATGCGCACATGCATGCCCTCCTGCAGACGCTGTTAAAACGTAAATCTTGTTTATGATTGATTGATTGCTCGATGGAGGGATTTATTGAACATGTACAAATTATATGTAAGACAATGTATATCCTGTATATTCGTTTTGTGAATTGTTCTGTAATTTATGTCTGTAGCATGGCCCAAGCAGAGGGTCAGCCCTTTGAGTCTGGTCTGCTTGAGGTTTCTTCCTCAGAGGGAGTTTTCCCTTACCACTGCTGCTGTGGGGGTTGTGTGAGGTGCCTTGAGGCAACTCTGTTGTGATTTGGCGCTATATAAATGAAAATAAATTGAATTGAAATTGACAATAGGATCTTGATAATGAATTTAAACAACAGTAAATTTATAAATATATATATATATATATATACTTTGCACTGGAACCAATTATACTGCAAATTATAAAGAAGACGATCCTCATACGGCCGAGGGTATTGTAGCATTGTGTTATAAGCACCAGTAGTCAGCACTGATCAGCCCGAATTCCATTTTTCTCATAGACCACCCAACTGCTGTCAGCACGTAACCAATCCAAACATGCTGACTTGGAGTACGTCTATTTTAAAAATACTATTTCGGTTCTGCTTTCGACTGTGATCACACATCATCCTCTGTGACTCTTGGGCTTTTCCTGTAGACACACAAAAAAAAACAAACACATGAAATGTGGTTGCATGACCTGACTCGAGACTTGGGCTACAGTTTGTTTGTTTTTTTTAATCATACATGTCTTGCGTAATGTTACGTGGTTGTGATGTGATTACCTTTATTGCTGTTCTTTTGATGTATGTCTTTAATCAGTTTTTATTGCTGATGAGTATCTCTGTCAGGGATAGTAAAGATCTCCCTGACTCGACTGAACGTGAGCACTGTTCATTTATCTTTTCCTCTCTCCCCATGCACTCATCCTTCTTATTCTCCCTCCTCCTCTCTGCTTCAGGAGCTACAGCATCTTGAGCTGGCTAATACAGCCCTGGAGAAGGAGATCGCCGCGCTGAGGAGGGAGCTCCACTTCTACACGGTGACGTTGAAGCACCACGAGCCTCGCTGCACTCTGACGTCTGTTTCGTCCTTACCGACTGCCAACTCTGCCTCAACGGATCATCAAAACACTTCTAGTTCAGCTTCACCCCTGTTGTGTTCTACCTCCATCGCCCTGACTGATGGAGGCAGAACACCAGATGGTGTCAAAAGTCCTCTCACCTTGACTTCAAGTGTTGCTCCAACAACTACAAACTCTGAACACTTCTCCGTCTCTTCTGTCCCAGTGTCTCATTCCTTGTTGAGCAAACAACTTCCCCTTTCTCCTCCTAGCATTAGCCCAAGTCTAGGACACGCTTCTGTTACATCCATCTCTGTCCAGTTGATTTCAAACCCTGTACCCTCAACCGTCTTCACAACTCTTACGCCCAAGTCAGATGAAACATCGACCAATAAAAATTCTTCATTGACAGCAAATACAACAGATTCTCTCTCGTCCTCCCACAGTGATGTTTTTGCATTTAATTCCATCACATTGGGTAACTTTCCAGAACCGTCCTCCATTCCAGCTTCCAGTCAAGATGTGTCAAACATTCTGCCCTTTTATTCCCCTTTAGTACCTTCAACTGCAGAAACCGTAGGTTTAGGTGCAGATGATTGCTGTATGAACGCGTTGCATCTTCAGTCAAATCAGTTCAACAGTACTCCAGTAGATTCAAGTCCGCCGTATACTCTTTGGACATTAAACCCTCAAGATACTGGTCTTGGCACTCTTTCACTTACCTCCCAGATGGGCCCGAATCCATCCTCTGGTCTTGCCTTTGCATTAAAACCAAGTTATAGCCAAGAAATTACCCCGAATCTTCCACCACTACTTTCACTCCTCACAACGCCAAGTCCGCTTACCGACCCGTTGACTACCTCCACCAGCTTTAATGGACCTCCATTAATGTGTGGCCCATCAACAGATACCTCCTTTTCTGAGCTCCTAGAGGACAATGATTGGATACTTTGTGGGGGTGGTAAGCCATAGCACTACATTTCAAGTTGCAAAAAAAAACCCCAAAAGCAGGGCCATCTTCCATGTTCCAAAGCATTAATTTAAGAGGTTGGTCCACATCTTTTGAACAGTTCAGATTCACGTGGCCTCAAATCCTCCTGAAGAGTACGACACCAACCGTATTCCATAAGAAGCGCTGCGCAGCTCATTAGGACTAAAAATACAGCAGACTTTGTGAGTTAAAACAAGTATGTTTATATCTGATAACCAATTGATGTTAATGTATGCATAAGTGATTAGGTCCAAACAGCTCAACATATGTTTGGAGTTCTGAGTTCAGATTTTTGATTTTGTTTAATTGTGGTGAAAAGCACAGACCAGTTGTTAATTGTTGGAACAGCTGATTTTTTTTTATTTTTTTAAGCTACAGTGTGTAGGATTTATTGAAATATTGTAAATAGCACTCATAACCCTTTGTTTGACCAGCAACAATGAATCGATGTTTTCACGAGGTTACAATGAGCTCTTCATATCGAGGTGAGAGTGCGCCCCCTAATGGAGGCCACCATGTTGCTAAAGTAACCCTAAGGGGATGCACTTTTGCGTTTTTGCAGCGCGGCCACAACACTGAAGAAAAAAAAGGAGTGGAACTGGTGCTTGTGCGCACTGTGCACTATCTACTCTACTGGCTGCCAGTAGAGTGTGAATGCAATTTATTTTTGGTAATCGCCACATTTCTGCTACTTTACAGCAGACGGTAAGCTGACATGGTGTATTCGACAACTGATGGACTGTATTAAAGTTAATGCTAACTGCATTATCATTATTGTTTGCGCTATTATGTACTCTGGTCCTGGCAGCGGTTAGCGTCTTCTTTCATGCAGCCCATTGGTAGTCAAATGTACCAATGTCTGGAATACATAGTGACACATGATGCGACACTGGTAGAAATCTGACAGTTCACGGAAACCTTTTGACCCTGCGTTAGTCTTCTGTAATTTTTCCTCAGAATCCAAGTGTAGCCAGAAGATATGACCCCTTTAAGGTTTTTAAAATACGAGTAATAAAAGGTCCTCACACACAGTTAGATCTCAGCAGCCCAATGAAACCATAATCTACACCTTTCTTGGTGGTTTATACACCTGTAATCACTGTTATTGCAAACTGCGCATGCGGGACGATGGACTGAAACCAGTGCTGAAAATAGTTTTATGTTGAATTATTATTTTGTTACATGAGTGTGTGTTGCGGGTGGGGGGTGGTTATATCCCGACTTCACTGACCTGTGCACCTAGTGCTGCAGATAACAGTCCTTATTTGAACAATTACACAGGGGTCAAAATTAAAAGATGCTCCAATCATAATGAAAACTACACCACATTATTTGTCTGATCACAAAGATTCCAAAAAGGTATAGTTTGGACTATCTGTGACTGAATGTTCTGGAGTTATGGGTTAAAAACAGCAAAAATGGTGACAAAGGTCAATTTCAGTTTGTACAGGGGTCAAAAGTTTAAGTTGCTCTAATTGTGGTAAAAAGTGTTCCAAATTATTGGTTGAGTTAATAGGGTTTTAAAAAGGAATAGTTTTCACCATGGGTCATGCTTGGTTATCATGTTATGGGGTAACATATGTCACATGCTATAGAATCCAATGGATGTCGACATTGTATGACCTTTACTTTGCATATCAAACACTCAACACAGTCAAAACTATTCCATTCATTAATCCTATTAGCTCAATCAGTAACTTGCACCACTTTTTTTTAAATTTTTTTTTTTTTTTTTTTTACCAAAACTGAAGCAACTTTAACTTTTGACCCCTGTACAAACTGAAATTGACCTTTGTCACCATTCTTAGATTTTATTCCATAACTCCATAACAATCAGTCACAGCTCATCCAAACTATACCTTTTTGGAATACTTAATGCTCAGACAAATAATGTGGTATAGTTTTCAGTATGATCGGAGCATTTTTAAATTTTGACCCCTGTGTAATTCTTCAATTGACTGGCTGCCAACTGAAAATTCAAGTGGACAATTGTTGTTATTGTTGTTGCTTTGTTTTTTTCTTAATGTCTAAAGAGTATTTGTGCCACATTTGGTGCTTGTAACACCATTTGAAGTATTGTTTCAGTTATCTGACGCACAAACCTGAAACAGGTGATTTCACTGATGAGCTCATCTCTCTGCCTCGAGAGTTAAGTAATTAGAACCAGCTGGTTTTGTGAGTGACAAGAACAAATATTTGGTGGGATTTTTACAAACTGAACTTGGGGTTTTCCACCTCTGCATATGAGAGTTATTGCCCCCCCCCCCCCAGGGGACTCTGTCCATGTGACAAACCATACAGTGATCTGGAAGGGGCCACTTCTGTCAAGAAATAAGGATGAGATGTTCTGGATATTGTTGAGAAATATAACTGCTTTTTCACCACAACTGCATAATATAATTTTGTTAATGTGCAAATGATTCTACTTTAAATCCGATCTGTCTCAGGGTACTTTATCCGACGGTTTGTGTTGTTCTTTGTGTGTATTCTGTAATTTTTAAGAAGAACTCCTGATCATATATTTATATTGTGATGATGTGCAATAGAAAATGAATTAAAATGCTATTTATTTTTATTCCAGTTCAACATTGTTTTATTTTTTTTGACATCATTTCTAAAATGTGAGGTACATTTACAAAACGTGTATGAATTTGCATAGAATCAGGGGTGTGTGTGTGTGTGTGTGTGTTTTCTTTGATAGAACAATAGATGATGGAACTCCATCCTCAAAACCAGCAACCACACGTGCCCACGCACGCGCGCGCTCACCTCAAAAGGGCAAGCAGCCGGAGGGGGAGGGGCCGCGGGGGGGGGGGGGGGGGGGGGGGGCGTCTGTTGTAACCACGCAGTCACGTGACTCAGTGATGCGCTTGGAAATGTCATATAGGTTTTAAAATAAATAAAAACTCGTATTCAAAATGTAACGCAAAGTAAAGAGCGGCAAATAAACGCGTCAGAATCCTCGTTCCTCTCTGCACCATCTCAGTGAAAGAATAGGTGTTTAAAAAAATCGGTGGTGACGGAGAGTTTGCGGTTTCGGCTTTCAAAATAAAACCGCAGCTGCGTCGACATTCACCAAACATTCGGGGGGCGGGGCACATTTGGAATTTGGCATTATTGCGTTACTTTTGTATGCCAGTAATTTTGTTTTTTAAAGTTAGTATCTTACATTGCATGAATTTTTGGAACATCTTTTGAAAGTCTATTTTGTTGTATCAACATTGACTGTGAATGCATGTACGCTCCCTAGTGGCATGTAATGGCATAAGTTCACTCTCAATGGAAGAAAATCAGTCAGAAATTCTGACTTGCTTCATCTAATTGTATAACATTTTAAAGTTCTCCAAGATGAAGCTGCCCCTCCCCCAAAAAACGTAAAAATAATGTCATTAAAAGTGTTACTCTGTTTAAAAAAAAAAAAAAAAAACGCAGTTGAGAACTTATTTTCACCTCCAGTGACATGCACTGGTGCCTGAACGTTTTGTGTCCTGGATAGCAACCACCTAGGCAGAAAACCGGTCCATTCCCACATCGTGACAGCAACCATTGATGTCCTGCAGCCATCCACATGGTCTTCTCCAGCTAATGGATCCCAAGTGTCAAAAATGTCTTAATAAGGTGTTTATTATGCTGTTAAGGTTTGCTAAATAACTTTTTAAATGAAGGAATAACTGGATAATTTAAGTAAAAGCATTGTTTAAATTAAAACAATTGTTGACAGAGTAGGGCAGCGTGGTGCTTAGTGGTTTGGACTGTTGCTTCACAGCTAGAAGATCATGGATTCGATTCCCACCTGTGTGGAGTTTGAATGTTCTCCCTGTGTTGGTGTGGGTTTCCTCTGGGTGCTCCAGCTTCTTCCAGTGGATTGAAAACTTTAAATTGACTCTCGAAGAGTACATAGTATGTCCATGTAGATACATAGTAGTGATATGTACTACATACCACTTTTTTGAGATAAATGTTGCTGTGTGCCAAACATTCTGTGTATATTCTGGATCAACTCCAAAAATGAACCACTTTATTCCCAGAACATTAACTCCTCAGAAATTTTTATTGAATACCACTGATTACTTTTTGAGTTATCTTGTGAACAGACAACCCGTGGAAAACCTTTAGCAGAGGTAACAAAGTTGCTCTTTGGTGAATGTTTTTGTGTGTGTGTGTGTGTGTGGGGGGGGGGGGGGGGGGTTGTTGCACCTTTTCAGATTAAGAAAAACCTGATTAAATTATAGGTTCTGCAATTATACTGTTGTACAAAGATAAATATGACATGATATTCTTTAAACAAGACGGGATATTGTGAATTATTTGATTTACATGTTTTTTAAGATGACTTTTCCGAAATATATGCTTTATTTGCTGTCAAGCCTCGGATTTTTACATTTTAATTTGAAATTAATGAAACTTTAGTTGCGCTTTATTTTGAAAGCTGCCCTCTGTTTGTCCTGTGTGTTCCGGTGTGAATGCGCGCGTCTTGACGCACGGGGCTGAGCCGCTGTCGGACGACCGGATAACGGGGATTGAGAAGGAGGTACAGAGAAGCAAAACGTCAGTCTGTCCAAGAACCTGCAGAGGTTTCATATAAACCTTGACTTTTGCCGTGCGCACGATGAGCTGCTTTGTATTTTTCTTTGTTTTTGTTCTTTTTTTTCTTTTTTTGGAGCCTTGAGGGTTTGGAGGCTGCGGTGGACCCGCACATGTCTGCGCCCTGACGGAGCGTTTGTTTCCCCGCCCTGCACCGGCTGGAGGACGCGCAGGACGACAAACCACATCAACGGTTACCGGCCACACCGACCAAAAAGACGATTTTTTATTTTTTTTTTTTTTTTACCGGTTCAAAGGGGATCCGTTAAAAGCGAGCGAGCAGGACGACAGTGATGCGGCAGCCGAGGCGGGCCCAGATTGGTGATTTTATATCATCTAGGACCGATCACTAATCATCAATGAGCGGGGCTCGGATCGATTTGGAACAGCACACCTAACGCCTGATTATTTCTTTGTGTTCATGACGTCAGCAGCCGCGTGTGATTAATTATCTTCCAAATTGAGGCCGACGACTTAGTCGGTGGTGTGTGACGCCATACAAGCAGCAGAAAGACGTGTGCGCGTGCGTCGCTCTGTGCACGCTTCACCTCCACGGGGATGTTGCGCGAGCGAGCCTTCCTCATCAGCGCGTGAACACAAGGAAGGAAGGAAGGATGCTGCCGCTGACGGTCCGGCTCTGATCCGGCACCGGACTGGACGTCGCGAACGCACACAAACACACACACACACATACACATACACCCTCCCAAATCTGTCCCTTCATCTCTCCCCTCACCTCCTCCTCCTCCCCGATCAATTAATCCGCGTGTGATTCACCCACATCCTCCATTACGCGCATCTTTACGCACGCGAACGCAAGAGCAAAAACGCCATCACCGCTGCGCAAATCCACCCGTGCGTCATGGAGACGACCAAGCTGCCTCCGTCCAGCCCGTCCTCGCCCACCACCAGCTTCTCGGTGCCCTCGGCGGAAAAGGTGGACGGGTTCCCGCGCAGGTCGATGCGCAGAGCGCGCCAGAGGAGGTCCCACAGCTCGTCCCAGTTCCGCTACCAGAGCTCCCAGGTGGAGCTCACCCCGCTGCCCCTGCTCAAAGGTGAGGCACACTGTCCAAAACAAACAAACAAACAAACAACAACAAAGCAATCAGAAGCTGCAGGTGTGCAGTCACCGAGATGCCTGATGTGGAAACTGTGCCATCAGAAGGTTCATATGATCCAACCACTTCATGTATAAACACTGAAGTTTACAGCCACAAAAAAAGGAAAAAAAAAAAAATCACCCTAAAATAAAAGTGTTTGTTTCTGTGAAACACCAGGAAACAACCTGCTGCTGTACCTGTCACTTTAAGTGGAAAGGACCTGTTAAGGGGTGTGGATTTCAGGTTTAAACTCCTCCCAGTGTTTGACACATTAAATAATTTCCGCAAACTTTTATGACACACACGTGTTAAATTGCAGAAAGTCGTTTAAAACGGTTTGAAGCACTAAGTAATGCAATAGGGCACTGCAGTCTCGTTTGAACCCTGCGTGATATCGCGGGATTTGACCACTTATGGGGACAGTCATCCCCACAGCATAACTTCACACGGATAAAGCAGTCGCGAAAAGTGCAGTTTTTTCCCCCGGTTCCCAGTTGAGAAGGGATGACGAGGCAAATGAGAGAAGTCGTGTCCGGGTCATAAACAAACTGCAACACGTCCACTTTCCCACCACATCATCATTTTTTCTTTGCATTTTCACTTTGTTTGCGTGTAATTTACCCACAATCTCAGAGAAAGTGTTGTGTTTCTGTCCCCGGAAGTAGAGAAATTACATCATATTTTACCCCTATGGTGCGGTGCCCTCAAGTGAGACTGCACTGCCGATTGCTTCAAAACTGAGTTGCTGTTTTGAAATGCTTGAAGCAGTAAAATGGGTGTTTCAGACAACTCGCTGTTTCACAGTAACTGGAGCACTAAATTAACCAACTGCATCACTTTGAACACTCAAAACAGTAAAAGAAAATGATTGTTTGGAAATACTCAAAGTACTAAATGAACCAGTTTCCTCCACCATTCACTGAAACAGTTGAGATGCAGAACTGTTCACTTTTCTGAAATGCTTGAAGCTCTAAATAAAAGGAGTACATCATAAAATAATTCCCTTTCTCAGTGCTTGCACACTAAATTAACCAACTGTGTCACAAACCTTCACTTTTACTATCACTGTATAAAGCTTTTTTAAAAATGTGAATCACTTTCTTAAGTAAAAGTACATCAGAAAGTGACTCACTTTTTCAAAAAGCTTTATAGAGCGATTCATGGTTTAAACAGTAACTGAAACAATTATGGCACAAAAATCATTCCTCTTTATGAAATGTTTGAAATGGCAAATGAAACAAGTTGGTCCCAAAATAAATAAATAAATCACTGTTTCATAATGCTCATAGTGAATCAACTGTGTTACAAAACATCACTATTACAGACCCTCAAATCAGCAAAGTCAGAAGCTGGCTCACTTTTTTTTTAAATGTTTGAAGCACTAAATGAACCATTTGCTTCATTTTTATTTTTATTTTGATTTAACCTTTATTTAACCAGGTAAGTTATTAAGGAAAAAAATCTTATTTACAGTAACGACCTGGTAAATAAAATAAAATGAACCTGATTCATAAAATGATTCACTGGTGCAAATTGCTTCAGACAGTGACTGAAACAATTCAGCACCAACTACAGGTCAACCCCGTTAACTCGTGCCAATTGAGGTCAACAAAATTGGATGCAAGTTATCTGAAATCATGAGTTAATAAGGTTGACCAAGAAAACTTAAACTCATCTTACCTTGCCATGTTACAATAGTTTCGACCATTTGAAGCACAGATTGGTTCTTCAAGAAAGTGTAGATTTTAGGTTGTACCCGGCGTTTCTCCAGTTCTCTCTTCAAGTCACAAAGATGAACTTGCATATGTATCTTATTGGCCTCATAGCGCAGACGGTTGTAGAGTGTCACCACCTTCTCAGCATAGATGATTAGACCGATATATCGGCTGGCCGATATTATCGGCCGATATAAGCCCTTTTTAAAGTACTCACTATCGGCCGAAATTTTGTTGATAGAACGCTGATAATTTCTCATAAACAGAACAGTTACTGAAATAATGTTTGTGTCGGCAATGTAAAATGTCCTTGCACCGTTTGTCCAGTAGATGGAGCTCTGACTCCATTCAACTGAGAGCTGCTTATACCCCTGCTTAAATGTGTTCATCACCGGCCCCCGTAGTTCGCCGTCACACTGCACTGATCGGCTGACAAAAGCATACAAGTAAGTTTATAAGGATGTTGTTTGTAATAACTTTGAGATTACATTCACCCCACATTTCTCCTGTTTCAGTTCAACTCAGTTTGATTAACTCAGTTTATGTAGTAATGTGTCAAATGTGCTTCATTGCGTCGGTCACGCTTTTTATTAAGCCCATGTTGTGTAGACCTTATTTCTAGCATGAAAAACTTTTGTTTACTGCTAAGAGGTTGAAACATTCAGGCGATCGGCTGATTTATCGGCTATCGGCAAATCAGACGATTTATTGATGATCGGCATTGTTTTCATCCAAATATCGTTATCGGCATCGGCCTCAAAAAATCCATATCGGTCGGGCTCTATAGATGATTACTTCCTGAATGGTCATGATTTCTTCATCTGGAGTTGGTTCAGGATCTTCTTTTTCTTCCTCGGGCTGTTGCACTCCAGCGATGAGGGCATGGTCAGTGCGGGTTTCAGCTACATCGGCGTCTTAATCTATGGTGGCCCAGGTCTCGACAAGCTCCTTCATAGATGAACACTGCTGTTCCTGCACCAGAGGTAGAAGAAGTTGCTGAAAGGTGGATGTCTGGAGGTCTTCCTGGGTGAAGTCCCTCGGGCACGAGGATCGCACCCGTCCCTCCCAACCATGGTCAAATCAAAACAGAATTTTTACAGTAGTCTAAATTTTTGGGGTCCACAAATCGACCGCGAGTAAAACTGAAACGCAATGTATGCACGTGTGAATTAACGGGGTTCACCTACATTCACCTACATAAAATTTTCAAAACAACAAAAGAAGCAAGTGTGTCAAAATAATTCACTGTTTCAAATGTTTAAAACTTCTAATGAACCAACTGTGTCACAACACATCACTTTTTTGAAACAGTAAATGAAACAATTCTTTCTGAAAAAAATTCAATCTCTCCAAATACAGAAGTATTCACCTTTAGGAAATACTAAATAAATAATAATAATAATAAAATAATAATAATAAATAATAATAAAATGATACACTGTTGCAAAAAGCTTGAAACAACATCCAAACCAATTGTGTCAAGAAATATTCAAAATGTTCAGAAATGATCCATTTTGAAATGGTGAGTATTTTCCGAAGCAGCTGTGTAGTTTGGTTTAAAGGATTTTGAAGCAATTAATTTGTGAAGAAACTGCATTTTGAAACAGTGATTTTTTTCTTCTTCTTTTGAACACATTTTTAACACATTTCTGAGGCAATTGCATCATTTCATTTACAAACGGGGAGAAATATGTAGCAAAAGAAGCACGCTAAGCTAGCAAGCAACTAATTAACCAACAAGCCAAAAAAGACACAAAAGAAAACATGAACTCCTTTGAGGAGATGATCAACAAATTCTTCCCCTCAATCCTTTTTATTTTTAGACACGTCTCTCCTGTTATCTTTGTGAAAGGGAGATTAAATTTGCTGCTTGCACCACACTGTTAGCTGCACTAGCTAGTTGTGGGCCTGTTGTTGCCGTAGTGCTAATCTGGTGCTGTTGTTCCGACTCAAATATCACTTTTTGATTCATGTGAACTTGTTTGTCATCCTGTCAGGCTGAAGGTTGGAGGTTGCAAAGATGTGGGAAGAGTTACCATTTTTAAATAGAGTTTTAGGCTCAGTGCTTAGCCTCAGTAAAAACCTGGGTGGGGTTTGTCAGTACAAGATTGATTTGTTCATTTGATTGAGATCTTCTGTGATAAGAGACCAACATTTTCCCTTCTCCATGTCTGTTTGGATTGTCAGGCGCGGTCGTATCGCTGTAGATCGTGTGTCTGCACTTTAATGCCTAATTTACCTGACTTGCTGTATAGACTTTCTTACTGGAGGTTTTAGTTGTACCCTTAAGCTCCTTCAGTTCAAACCTCTTTGTGCATAATCAGAAATCCTCCTTATTACATGGCTGCTGCACTGCTGCGGCACTGATTCTCGATCCCCCAAGAGAGACTGATAGTAAGATCCTGCAGCACCAGAAACACCTGACATGGGAAGGACTTTATGTAGGCCAAGTGTAGACAGACGTTTGGGTATTTTATCCTCCTGGGGAATGTACTGCACTCCTTCTACCGATTACGAGTACAGTGTGGTGGAGTCTATTTATTGGTGGTGTTTGAGAGGTGTTGTGGGAAATATCAAAATGTTCTAACGATGCATGATTATCTGCTGATCGCTTTTCCTTTGGTGCCGCTTAACTGAGTGCTGCCGGGCTTTTGATAGCGTTTCGGCTGCTGAAACGGCTTGAATAAAAGGCTGCATAATAAAGGAGTGCCCCTTTTATGCAGTCTTTTAAAGCTATTGAAAGTAGTAGAGTGCTTTGTGATGTCATAAAGCTAGGAAAAGAAAGGGACAAAAGAAAATAGTTTGGATCAGATCCTGATCTGTCTTGAAATTTAATCACCTCTTCCCTGTCCGTAAGAGGGCGTTGCCACAAAAATGTCCTTAAAATCTATTCTTTATAGTGTGTTGGGAAAGTGTCAGTACACGGACCCACAACAGGGGGCGCAAATGAACGGACAATGAAGAAAGTCAAATAACAAGGCTTTACTGTTGTGAACACGCACAACAAATACAACAAATCACAATTTCGGTCTCAAGTTCAATTCCAACGGTGTCGTGTGGGCAGGCTCGACGATAGGAGACGTCTGTCCAAGACGAACCGGAACCACCCGATTTCCTCTGCCACCGAACCCTGGGAATACTGGAACCGCCAAGTCCCGAACTCCCAGGTGGTCTCTGCCTCCGCTCGTCGGATCCGGTACTGCTGGCGAGGAACAGACACAGTCAGACGTGGGTGCGGCTGCACCCAACAACACGTGGGGTGGAAAACACCACCTCCACCTCTAATCAGAAAACAACACTGTCTAGTAACTAGGATACTTATCCAATACGTTCCTTTCACAAATGATGAAGGGCTGGCTGAGTTCGTTACCTCCTTGGTAGAGCGATATCTCGGCAAATGAGGTGGAGATGCCGTCCTGCTGATATACCTCCTCAGTGATTGGGATCAGCTGTCTCCAGTGATAGATGACAGCTGTCATCCTGGCTGCTCCCGTAAGGCGGCAGCGCCCTCCGGTGCCTGGAGCCCGCACTCCAGGCAGGGCGCCCTCTAGTGGTGGTGGGCCAGCAGTACCTCCTCTTCAGCGGCCCACACAACAGGACCCCCCCCTCAACGGGCGCCTCCTGGCGCACGACCGGGTTTGTCAGGGTGGCGACGGTAGAAGTCGGCCAGGATGAAGCCCTTCTTCACCCAGGAGCGTTCTTCGGGGCCGTACCCTTCCCAGTCCACCAGATACTGAAAACCCCGGCCCATCCGTCGGACATCGAGGAGCCGGCGTACGGTCCAAGCCGGCCCTCCATCGATGATCCGGGCAGGAGGTGGCGCCGGACACGGAGTGCAGAGGGGTGAGGTGTGATGGGGTTTAATCCTGGAAACGTGGAATACTGGATGAATCCGCAGTGAGGCCGGAAGCTGGAGCCTCACTGCGGCGGGATTGATGACCTTGAGTATTTTGTACGGGCCGATGTATCGTTCTTGCAGTTTTGGGGAGTCCACTTGAAGGGGAATGTCCTTGGTGGACAACCACACTTCCTGCCCAGGATGATACGTGGGAGCCGGGGCCCGCCGCCGGTCTGCATGGTTCTTCGCCCTCGTCCGGGCCCTCAACAAAGCAGAACGGGCGGCACGCCACACCCGACGGCACTTCCGTAGGTGGGCCTGGACCGAGGGCACACCGACCTCCCCCTCAACCACCGGAAACAACGGGGGTTGATACCCCAAGCACACCTCGAAAGGGGAGAGGCCAGTGGCTGATGACACTTGGCTGTTGTGGGCGTACTCGATCCAGGCCAGGTGGGTACTCCAGGCCGTCGGGTGCGCGGCTGTCACACAGCGTAGGGTCTGCGCCATCTCCTGGTTGGCCCGTTCTGCTTGTCCGTTGGTCTGGGGGTGATACCCGGACGAGAGACTGACCGTGGCCCCCAGTTCCCGGCAAAAGCTCCTCCAAACATGCGAGGAGAACTGGGGACCGCGATCAGAGACGATGTCTGATGGTATCCCATGCAGACGGACGACGTGGTGGACTAGGAGGTCCGCTGTCTCCTGGGCCGTTGGTAGCTTCGGGACGGCCACGAAGTGGGCCGCCTTGGAGAATCGGTCCACTATCGTGAGGATGACAGTGTTTCCCTGGGACGGCGGAAGACCCGTGACAAAATCCAGGCCGATGTGAGACCAGGGGCGATGAGGCACGGGCAGCGGTTGCAGCAACCCCGATGTCTTGCGGTGGTCGGCCTTGCCCCTGGCGCAGGTGGTACAGGCCTGGATGTAACCCCGGACGTCGGCCTCCAGGGACGCCCACCAGAAGCGCTGCCGGACGACTGCCACGGTTCTTCGCACCCCAGGATGACAGGAGAGCTTAGAACCGTGACAGAAGTCCAAAACTGCAGCCCTGGCTTCTGGTGGGACGTAAAGTTTGTTCTTCGGTCCGGTTCCGGGGTCCGGGTCTCGTGTCAGGGCCTCCCGGACGGTCTTCTCCACGTCCCAGGTGAGGGCGGCCACGATAGCGGACTCCGGGATGATGGGATCCGGGGGATCCGACGGCTCCGTTTTGACCTCTTCTTCATGTACCCGGGACAAAGCATCCGATCTTTGATTTTTGGTCCCGGGACGGTAGGTGATCCGGAAGTCAAAACGGCCGAAGAACAGTGACCAGCGGGTTTGCCTGGGATTCAGCCGCTTGGTGGTCCTGATATACTCCAGGTTCCGGTGGTCAGTGAAAACCGTGAATGGCACGGACGTTCCCTCCAACAGATGTCTCCACTCCTCAAGAGCCTCTTTCACCGCAAGGAGCTCTCGATTGCCGACGTCATAGTTCCGTTCGGCTGGGGTCAACCTGCGGGAAAAATAGGCACACGGGTGAAGGACCTTATCGGTCTTCCCGCTTTGGGACAGCACGGCTCCTATCCCTGAGTCCGAGGCGTCCACTTCAACCACTAACTGGCGACTAGGATCGGGCTGCACCAGAACAGGTGCAGACGAGAAGCGCCGTTTCAACTCCTTGAATGCGGCATCGCACCGATCCGACCAGGTGAAGGGGACTTTTGGTGAGGTCAGGGCTGTCAGGGGGCTAGCTACCTGACTGTAGCCCTTAATGAACCTCCTGTAGAAATTAGCAAAGCCTAGGAACTGTTGCAACTTCCTACGGCTTGTGGGTTGGGGCCAGTCTCTCACCGCCGCAACCTTGGCCGGATCAGGAGCGACGGAGTTGGAGGAGATGATGAACCCCAGGAAGGACAAAGAGGTGCGGTGGAACTCACACTTCTCGCCCTTCACAAACAGCCGGTTCTCCAACAACCGCTGCAGGACCTGACATACATGCCGGACATGAGTCTCAGGATCCGGAGAAAAGATGAGTATATCGTCTAGATATACGAAGACGAACCGGTGCAGGAAATCCCGCAAGACATCATTAACTAATGCTTGGAACGTCGCGGGGGCGTTTGTGAGGCCGAACGGCATGACCAGGTACTCAAAGTGACCTAAGGGGGTGTTGAATGCCGTTTTCCACTCGTCTCCCTTCCGGATCCGAACCAGATGATACGCGTTTCTAAGATCGAGCTTGGTGAAAATTTGGGCTCCATGCAGGGGTGTGAACACCGAATCCAACAGGGGCAATGGGTATCGGTTGCGAACCGTGATCTCGTTCAGCCCCCTATAATCAATGCATGGACGGAGTCCGCCGTCTTTTTTGCCCACAAAAAAGAAACCTGCGCCCATCGGGGAGGTGGAATTCCGGATCAACCCGGCAGCTAATGAGTCCCGGATTTAGGTCTCCATTGATTCGCGCTCAGGCCGGGAGAGGTTGTACAGCCTACTGGACGGAAACTCACTGCCCGGAACCAAATCAATGGCACAATCATACGGACGGTGGGGGGGAAGTGTGAGCGCCAGATCCTTGCTGAACACGTCGACAAGGTCGTGGTACTCCACCGGCACCGTCCCCAGATTGGGCGGGACTCTGACCTCCTCCTTAGCTTGGGAGCCGGGAGGAACCGAGGAACCTAAACACACCCGATGGCAGGTCTCGCTCCACTGAACCACTACCCCGGACGGCCAATCAATCCGGCGATTGTGCTTCAACATCCAGGGAAATCCTAAAACCACACGGGAGGTGGCCTGAGTCACAAAAAACTCGATCACCTCTCGGTGATTTCCCGACACCACCAGAGTTACAGGTGGTGTCTTATGCGTGATCGGAGGGAGTAGGGAGCCATTTAGTGCCCGAACCTGCACAGGCGAGGTAAGCGCCACCAGAGGGAGCCCTATCTCCCTAGCCCATCTGCTGTCCAGCAGATTCCCCTCAGAGCCCGTGTCCACCAGTGCTGGGGCCTTCAGGGTTACATCCTCATAAAGGATTGTAACTGGGAGTCGTGTGGCAATGTGGGTGTGTCCCACGTGAATGTCTCGGCCCACCCCTAGCCCAGTTTCTAGGGGCGGGCGTTTTAACCGCTCGGGGCAGTCTCTCATATGGTGCTCTATTGCACCACAAACAAAACAAGCTCCGTGGGCCCGTCTCCTCTGTGCATCTGGTGCCCTAAATGTTGCCCTACTCGTGTCCATAGCTTCGTCAGCAGGGGGAGCTGTGGCCCCACGGAGCACAGGGGCCGTGGAGCGTGGGGAAGGCGGAGCGCGGTCGGAACCGGAAGGGAGAGGGACGGCGTGTGCCCGGCCACGGCCTTCGTCTCGTTCCCGCCGACGTTCTTCTAACCGGTTGTCTAACCGTATGACGAGATCGATGAGCCCATCTAAATCCCGCGGTTCGTCCTTAGCCACCAGGTGCTCCAGACAGTCCGTTTACAAAGGCGGCGCGGAGGGCAGTGCTATTCCAGCCAGACCTCGCAGCCGCAATGCGGAAGTCGACTGCATAGGCAGCTGCGCTCCGACGCCCCTGTCTCATTGACAGTAGCACGGTTGAAGCGGTCTCGCCCCTATTAGGGTGATCGAACACGGTTCTGAGCTCCCTTACAAACCCATTGTATGTCAGAAGGAGCCGTGAATTCTGCTCCCAGAGCGCTGTAGCCCAAGCGCGTGCCTCACCGCGAAGCAGGTTTATTACATAAGCTACTTTACTAGCATCGGTCGCGTACATGACGGGACGCTGTGCGAAGACGAGCGAGCACTGCATCAGAAAATCCGTGCACGTCTCCACACAGCCTCCGTACGGCTCTGGGGGGCTTATGTATGCTTCCGGGGAAGGTGGGAGAGGTCGTTGAACAACCAGTGGAACGTCTATGTTACGCACAGGGTCTACGGGAGGGAGAGCCGCAGCGGCGCCCGGAGGGCGCGCTTCCACCTGCGCGGCGAGAGCCTCCACCCTGCGGTTCAGGAGGACGTTCTGCTCGGTCATCAAATCTAACCGAGTTGTGAAAGCGGTGAGGATCCGCTGCAACTCACCGATTACCCCTCCTGCGGACGCCTGCGCGTCCTGTTCTTCCATTGGCCGTTCAACAGCCGGTTGACGCCCCTCGGGATCCATGACGTTGGCCGAGATATCCTGTTGGGAAAGTGTCAGTACACGGACCCACAACAGGGGGCGCAAATGAACGGACAATGAAGAAAGTCAAATAACAAGGCTTTACTGTTGTGAACACGCACAACAAATACAACAAATCACAATTTCGGTCTCAAGTTAAATTCCAACGGTGTCGTGTGGGCAGGCTTGACGATAGGAGACGTCTGTCCAAGACGAACCGGAACCACCCGATTTCCTCTGCCACCGAACCCCGGGAATACTGGAACCGCCAAGTCCCGAACTCCCAGGTGGTCTCTGCCTCCGCTCGTCGGATCCGGTACTGCTGGCGAGGAACAGACACAGTCAGACGTGGGTGCGGCTGCACCCAACAACACGTGGGGTGGAAAACACCACCTCCACCTCTAATCAGAAAACAACACTGTCTAGTAACTAGGATACTTATCCAATACGTTCCTTTCACAAATGATGAAGGGCTGGCTGAGTTCGTTACCTCCTTGGTAGAGCGATATCTCGGCAAATGAGGTGGAGATGCCGTCCTGCTGATATACCTCCTCAGTGATTGGGATCAGCTGTCTCCAGTGATAGATGACAGCTGTCATCCTGGCTGCTCCCGTAAGGCGGCAGCGCCCTCCGGTGCCTGGAGCCCGCACTCCAGGCAGGGCGCCCTCTAGTGGTGGTGGGCCAGCAGTACCTCCTCTTCAGCGGCCCACACAACATAGTGCAGCAGATAAGATAATATTTAGAGTGGAATCCTGCAAATGGTGATACAAGCATCAAATTTGGCACAAATACTCCTTAGACATTAGTCTTTTGAAACTGTTGGGAAAGTGTAGGAACACGGACCCACAACAGGGGGCGCAAATGAACGGACAATGGAGGAAGTCAAATAACAACACTTTACTGTTGTGAATAAGCACAACAAACACAGCAGATTACAATAATAGTCAATGAAGTCAATTCACAAAAATGTGTCGCGTGGGCAGGCTCGAAGATAAGAGACGTCTGTCCAAAGCAGAACCGGAACCACACGATTTCCTCCGCCACCGAACCCCGGGAATACTGGAGCCGCCAAGTCCCGAACTCCCAGGTGGCCACTGCCTCCGCTTGTCGGATCTGGTACTGCTGGCGAGGAACAAAAACAGTTAGATGTGGGTGCGTCTGCACCCAGCAACACGTATGGTGGAAAACCACCTCCACCTCTCGTCGGAAAAAAGGAAACAAAATATCTGCTATCCAACACACAAAGCAACAGGTATTCCTGTCAGGAAGACAACAAAGTCGGCTGAGTACGTTACCTCCTCGGTAGAGCGATATCTCGGCAAAGAGGTGGAGATGTCGTCTTGCTGATATACCACTGCTGATCAGATGATTGGTGACAGCTGTCGTAGGCGATAAGTGACAGCTGTCACCCCGGCTGCTCCTGTGAGGCGGCAGCGCCCTCTGGTGCCTGGAGCCCGCACTCCAGACGGGGCGCCCTCTGGTGGTGGTGGGCCAGCAGTACCTCCTCTTCAGCGGCCCACACAACAGAAACAACCGATTAGCCACCTGAATTTTCAATAGGCAGCCAGGTAGGGAGTCAGTTGAAGAATGACACAGGGGTCAAAATTAAAAGATGCTCTAATCATATTGAAAACTATATCATATTATTCGCTTTGTCATAATGATTCCAAAAAGGTATAGTTTGGACTGTGACTGAATGTTAGGGCCCCTTCACACATCGTGCAAATTTGATCCAATTACAGTGAAACAGTGCCACTGCTGTGGAATAAATAAAAAATAAAAAAACAGCTGGTACGTGTGGAACCACATTGTGCTGCTGCTGTGGAAATAATTGCGACAGCAATAACTTGTGTTACACATACCTGAGTGTTACCTAATTTGGCGCATATGTTTGGTTGCCTAAGTCCAACAATCCTAGTGATTTGGAGATCAGATAATTAAAGGTCAGTGGAGGTATAAAAGTAAATCAATAAAAAATTTGCAACACCGACAACTTGTGCCATACATACCGGATTGTTACGAAATTTGTCCTGTATGTTTGGTAGCCCAAGTCCAACAGCCCTAGTCATTTGGAGGATAGTCAAAGATCAGATCATTGCAAGTGTGTGTTTTTAACTTCTGAGCTTGATGTCTGTAATAGCTACAGTAACAGGAAAGGAAAAGATGAAAAAGGAAAGATGACTTAAAGGATATAGGGTCACTAAGCTTTCTAAGATTTAATGCATAAAAGTAATTTTCTTTGGCACCACTATAACTTTTATTTGTTGGCCTTTAAGTAGGGGATTCATAATATGACATTAACAATACAATCTAAATTAATGTTGTCAAGAAAAAAAAAATTAAAAGTTCCAGTGAAGGTTAAATTGTTGAAAGAACAGATGTCCTTGAACTACTTAGAGCAGTGATGGTTGATGGTTGAAACCCATACGGTCTGTGACAATGACATCATAGATCCCATGGGGGCTTCCCCAGTCTTGCATGAGGTATTCTGGGAAGGACACGGTGACAGCCAATCAGAATAGTGAGGCCAAGCGACGTCACTGGCTGGTCTCTCTGGCCGCTAATCCAAGATGGCGGAAAATGCTCTGAAACTGCTGTGTTTCTGTGTAAATCGAACATGTTTCTCATATATTATATAAAAGTTAACAAGAAATAAACACTTCTAAAACTAAAAATGCTGTTCTTGTAACCTGATAACACTTCTGAAGGGATTTACAAGACATTTCACGGACGTGGGCATCCACGCTACGTGTGCGCGCATCACCCGCCTTCAAAGGTAACTTCCGGTCTTTTCAAAAGCTCATGGATGCGCAAATCTCACAAATAAAAAGTGAAATTTCCCATCGATGGGATATGGGTGATTCTTAGACTACGGGCACTTATGTCCTTTGATCATATTGTATGAAAAACAGAAAAAAGGGGAAATTTCACACGTTTATAGTTATCTTTACAATGAAAGTGTGTTCAGAAATTTGTTCTAGTAGTCTATGATGACTTTTTCACCTTTTTTCGGCATCATTCTATGCAAATATTGCCATTTGTGCTTGTCCCACACCCAGACTTTTGATCTTCAATGATAAAAATGAATGGTAAAGAAACATTTTTTCTAATGTTTTAAAATATCTCTGAATAAAATATCAGTAAAATAATCAAAACATAATTGGGGTATTCAATGTCATACAGTTGTTGTGATTTTTTTTAAACAAAATGTAGTTGTCCCACACTTTTGCCGTAATTTCCACCACAACACTGTAATGTCCCTAAACAGTTTGTATGAAAGATTGTTTGGGTAGTTTCTATGGAGATAAACAGTGACATCAGAGCACATGTATATAGCGCCAAATCCCAAGAAACAGTTGCCCCAAGGTGCTTTATATTGTAAGGCAATGGTGTGGTGGAAATTACATTTACAAGGCCAATAGTGCCTGTAGTTAAAGAATCACCCACATACAAGCTTAGAAGGGGTTAAAAAGAAAAGAAAATATTGGTTATGGAATTCTCCTCAGATAAATGAGCTATAATTTTACAAGAAGTTTCTAAAAATAAACCGACATTATAATGCTTGGATTTCAGTAGAAACTAAATTTTGGCAGTTTAGTGGAATTTGGGTCACCCTGTACCTTTAAATATGTACATCGGTTGCACATGGTCAGAAAATATCCAAATAACATAATTTTTTTATGTTTCTAACTGAGATACATCAGAAATGTTATTTGTTTGCATTCTACTCATGTGCAACTGATGTACATATTTTTTCCAGTGTATCTAGTTGTTACACAACTTATCAAGTCAGCTACATAGGCCATCTCCAAAAACTACTGATTGATTGATTGCAAATGTGTTTCCTTTAACATAAAAAAAATTGCACTGTAACCTACTGATCCTCAGCATAGTTTGAGGGTTAACCTGCTTTCAGAAGATTCAAATGTACAAATGCAAACCTCGAAATGGATGACCTTTCAGGAACTGACTTGTTATGAAATAATAAACAGAAAACACTTCAGCAACCAATTATCCAATCACATTTGATCCTTTTTAAAGAGGCGGTGCTGTACTTCCTGCACCATTCACCCAGTTTAGTCGTAAATAATCTCAAAATAAAGCCAAAAATCTGAACATCTTGTTTGTTTTCATATGTGAAAACAACAAAAATGTCGCCAGTGTCGTAATATTCCTACATCGTGTCCTTTTCAGTAATCAGAGTTGATTATTGGGTTGTTCTCATCGTCAGTCCCGCTTTAGCTTTCCGTCTGACAGAAGAACAAGCTCTCCTCCCCAGCTGTGTCCCTCCCCCCCGGGGCCACAGACCCCACTCGGTCTTCCTGGTTATGGGCGATCTGATGCTGCAAGTGGGATAACCAAGCTAAGATTACATTCCTGCTCATAATCTTACCAAAAATCAAAACAAAAAAGCATGTTTGTTATTTCCAACTTTTTTTTTTTTTTTTTTTTTTTACCGTAAGTAGAAATGATAGTGTCACCATAGAAACCATCACTCTGCAGCATCCATAGAAACCCATTTCGGCTTGGATAAGAAATGTCACCACCATGAGAAGAAATCTAATAACGGGTGTGGATTGAAAGGCAAATTCAGGGCAATAGGTGGAAGGCGAGCAGAAAACATGATCATCATTCAGATTTTCACGTGGCTCACATCTGGTTTTTGTGATTACATAAGGCGCATAAGCTTCACAGCACCATCATGGGACTTTTTTTTTTCCTGATCTATCTTGAGATCTCACTGCCAGCAGCTACCTCAGCAGGCACTTGCATAGGGCTCGACCCAGCGGCACATTCTGCCAGCCGGCCGCACTTTTAAATGTTTTTTTTTTTTAAACTATGTGCAAGCTGTATCACAGAGATCTGCTCAAAATTCCAAATAATTAGGGCTCCAACAACAATGCATCCGTATTGGGAAATCACAAGCTGATCACACTGAGGCTATTCCTGTAAACTGCATGTGACAAGAAGGTCTTTGGTTCTTCTGTCCCAGTTAAAAAGAGACACTGAATTTGTCAGACGGCACTCTAATCTGAAAGTGAAAATTTTCAAAATGTTTTTTCATAGAGACAGCCACGGCGTTTGATGTCTACTCATCAAAAATTGATAGTTGTTTAAAATGATCCCCCTCGCCAGTGAGACTACTGCAGACTTGCAGGACAGCGCTGGTAATTTGAAAATGCTTGAACATTGACGAATTGTAGTAGAGACATTTTGGTACCAGTTTTGCAAAGCAACTTAAACAAATGAACAAACAAGGCCGACAGTACGGCAATCACTCAGACTTGGTTGTAGAAACCAAAACAATCAGTTTGGTGATTTATAAATGGCAAAGGTTATTGCTGTCTCACTGGGGCAAGTTTACACAAACAAATATAGAAAATCTGGGGAGACTGGGCGATATGCAAAAAGGCTATTGGAGATGAGTGGAATTGAGGTTAGAGACGAGCTAAGTTGAACTGAGAGAGGGTGAGGTACTACCTATAGGTATTTCAGTCAACACTACAACTGTGGGTACACAAGACAATCTGGCAAGGGACAAGGAATAAATGGATAGTCTAAATACTGTGGGATGATGGGCTGATTGGATAGGTTTAAGTTCCTGAAGCTTTCAAGTGCATTGCAGAAAAAGTAAGTCTTGGAACCACATTGACGATATCCATTTTTTTAAGTCCTCAGGCCAGCTGGAAATTTAATCTCATCTTGGGCTGCTATGATTAATTGTTGTCATCTTTTCATCCCCTAGACATAAAAAATGTAGATATGATTGACTTATCAAAAGGACAGCTATAGCCAGGTAAGTGCCAGGGGTCAAACTAAAAATCCTCCAGTCTTGTCAAAATGTCCACTTCATTATTAATCTGATCATAAGGATTCCAAAAAAATGTATATTTTATAGTATCTATATGGGTGGAATATATTGAGTTATGGGATAAATTGAGAAAAACTTGATTATCAAGTGATTGGTGAATGTTCAAGTCAAATGCTGGCGTAGACATCGAGATTCTAAAAATTCTTTTAGTACAAAAATGGTTTCCGGTGTCCGGGTTTAGCCACTGTGGTTAACAACATTCTTTCAGTGACTCTATATATACTATTATGGGAGTCTAACATGAAAATGTTGGCAGGGGCAATCTGTACGTAGCTGTATTCGTTATAGTGAACTTCTACTTGTACGTTATGTGTCTCTCTCATTGGTCAATGTAGGTCATGTGATCATGAGGCTATGCACTTGTACATGTATTTGGTATTGATACTTACATTCCCAAACTACGTTAACCACAACCACTAATCCTAACCATAACCCCAAACAATAATCCCTAATCCTAACCATAACAAGGCTTTGCTACATATGTCTAGAATTTGGGATTATTAATACGGCTATGGATGAATAGCCACTTCCACAAATGTTTCATCCTTGTCTACAATGCGGGGTTGGATCATTATTCCCAAGGACCACTGGTCCTAAGATCCCTAAAGAGGGGAAGTCAGATAGTTAGCTAGCAGGCTAATTCTACAATCCAAACTCTTGCTAGTCCTGACAGTTTATCATGACTAAAATGGAAAAGAAAGTAAGGCAACATTGAAATAATAACCCAAATATAACAACTTATTATATAACAGTAAGTTTTCCCATCATAAAATTTTGGAGTGTGTTGCTAGTTATACTCAACACTGAAAGTCATTTAGACACATTTGATTGTTAATAGTCCGTATTAAAGAAGACATGAATATTAGCACCAACTGTGTTTAGCATAAACTTAGCTTTAGCTTCCATGTTATGCCTTCAGACATTTTTATATTCACCCTTTATTGCCTCATTGTTGCACACAAGGCATTTAATTGTTTGATAATCCTACCCACTGTCACTTTAAGAACAAGGGGAATATATGCAGTGTCTCGCATGTGTAATATAGCTAGTTATTAGAGCTGAAATAACTAATTGAGTTAATCGATTAAAATCGATTATTAAAGTAGTTGTCAACTAATTTAGTTATCGATTAGTTGCTAAATAACTTTGTTTTACCACAAATGTTTCGTTTCTTCCATATAATCAACCAAGCTTTGCTTTGAATCTTGAACCATTGAAGGAGTGCTTCGATCTGCTGCGTTGTTGGTTTAATTTGTTTTGTTTTATCTTAATTTTCTCCACTAAAACCCTAAAGAGCATATGTATGTGAGGAATATTTACCTTTTTTTTTATGTTAAACTGACCTGTTGTGGTCTTCTGAAACAGTTGATAGATGTATTTTATGCTAACGCCGATGCTAACGCGTTAGCATGTCTATGGCGTTTTCAGTGTTAAAGTTAGCGTTAAGCTGCTGGCATTTCAGCATGTTTGTGCATTTGTTTTCTGTATAATAATTAATGGCTCAGCGTTTGTTGTCGTAAAAGAGTCAAATGTATTACACATTATATTTTTTTAATTTATTTTTATTTATATATTAATAATAATAGCAACAATAATAATAGTAATGCTACAATACAGTTTTAGAGAAAGAGACATGAGTCACATGTGTCATTGTGAAATGACCACATAGTTTACAAGTTATACAGAGAATGCAGATCCACCTTGGATTTGCTGTGGCGACCCCGAGTGCAAACAAGGGAGCAGCCGAAGGGACTTACTTTACAGAGAATGTTGCACATATAATGAGTCAGGCTACAGTTTTTGATTTAGGTTTTATGGTTAACTGCTTATGCTAATTGCTTATTTGCAGCAACAAAAATACCTCTTTTTTCACCATATATTTTATAACATTTATAAGTTTCAATGTTGTTTTATGGCAACTCAGCACTTTGATAAAGCAATGTCATTTGAAATAATTTTTGTTCTTTATTATAAACGGTTTTATTCTTTATTATTTTATATTTCAACAGCCAAGGGACATTTGACGATTTGTTGATTTTCAAGTATTTTAAATTTTCAAATAATGTTTTGTTGTTAAATAAAGAGATGGAAGGAGAGAAAATTTGTTTCCCTGGCACATTTTTAAAAAATTCAACGCTAATCCGATTAATCGATTGTGTCGAAACCCCATCAGATTCATCGATGATCCAAATAATCGTTTGTTGCAGCCCTACTAGCTATAGCTAATGTAGCTACGTTGTGCTTGTCACAGAATGCTAATATTCCTAATCAGAAAGAACAGGGCGTATTTGCTTTTAGGAAACAGGTTTTCAATGAGCGTAAACACATCTATGCTCGTCCGTGTCTGTCCTTGACCTTTCTGACAGCAGCTGCCAGCAGCCCCGAGCGGCTGAGACACCTTGAAATAATTCTGCTCGTCCCTGAAGGATGTTGTGTGAGCTTAGAGTGTATTAACTCAACCCTAACCTGCATGAAACCATCCTGCTGATTTCGATTGGTGCCTGAGCATCTCTAAAAGCCCTTAAACGCTCTGCAAGCATACGGCGAGCATTGCAGACGGCCAACGTCATAACAGATGGTCGTTTCGAGTCGGATGAATTAATGGAGAGAATTAAATGATGTCAGCATTTTATGCTAAATGTGAAGTACCATTTTATGTGCTAGATGTGGAATCTTATGTAACGGCTCCTGCTGCAGAGTGGTGCAGGATATTTTTTGAGCTTCCTGCATGATTGCACTCAAACACTTGTGTGATTATGTTGTTAGCCTGGTGGATTTCATTTAACTGGCCAAAGCATGTCTTTGCAAGTTCCCTCTCACAAATGTGAAGATGGTTTAATTGCTTTCTGCAAAGGAACAAATGTACAATGAAGTTACACAATCAAAAAGACAGACATGCATGTTAAAAGCTTTTAAAGGGCCATGTTGTGCAAAATCACTTAGATTTACCATTTGCAATAAATTTCATAGTTCTGTGAATGTGCATGCAGACATTTAGGCCTCAAATTTCTCGTTGTAGTCTTCTAATTTTTGGAGTGTGCCCCAGTCTCCACTCAGTGTCAAAATGCACGAGAGCTTTTAATTGTTGAATCTTTTTCCAAATCAGTTGGTTTGTTTGCTGTTTGAATCTTTTTATTAAAGCATGTTAATGCAGTCATTTCCGAATCAGTTACTATATATTCTGGCGTATAAGTCACACCTGTTAAATGCCTCTTGAATGGGAAAAAAACATATATAAGTTGCACCTTTTTCTGTGTTATGAGCTCTTTAATTTGGGATTTTTGTGCACTGTTGTAGTGTATTTTTGATTACTGGCATTTATTCTGTTATTATTGGAGTTTATTTTGTTCATTGTTTTGACTCTAAGGAAAGCTCTATATAAATACTCATTATAATGACTATTATTAATAACAATCTTGTGAATGTTTGGTATAAAAACGCAACTTATACTCTAGAAAATACTATAGTTTGCAGGCCCTTGTGTGCCTTTCAAAACAGTGATTCATTTTCTGAAATCATTGCTTCATTTGGTATTTGAAGCATTTTAAACAATGAATATATATATATATATATATATATATATATATATATATATATATATATATACTCAACAAAAATATAAATGCAAGGATCTCGTCACGGTATCTCTGTGCATTCAAAATGACATCAATAAAATGCACCTGTGTTCTTCGTCCATAACAGACGCCTGCCCATACCATAACCCCACCGCCACCATGGGCCACTCGATCCACAACATTAACATCAGAAAACCGCTCACCCACACGACGCCACACACGCTGTCTGCCATCTGCCATGAACAGTGTGAACTGGGATTCATCCGTGAAGGGAACACCTCTCCAACGTGCCAAACGCCAGCGAATGTGAGCATTTGCCCAGTCAAGTCGGTTACGACGATGAACTGGAGTCAGGTCGAGACCCCGATGAAGACGACGATCATGCAGATGAGCTTCCCTGAGACGGTTTCTGACAGTTTGTGCAGAAATTCTTTGGTTATGCAAACCGATTGTTTCAGCAGCTGTCCGAGTGGCTGGTCTCAGACGATCTTGGAGGTGAACATGCTGGATGTGGAGGTCCTGGGCTGGTGTGGTTACACGTGGTCTGCGGTTGTGAGGCTGGTGAGGCTGAAAACCTCCACATTTCAGGCTCTATTGATCCAGGACATCGTGAAAGAACAGAGAAGTTTCAGAAGAAGTCGGTTTCAGCATTTTATCCGGATATTCCACTGTTAAAGGAGATTTTTTTAATGAAAGACGCGCGGGCAGATTGCAGCGTCGGCTCGCAGCCGCCGCGACGCTCTGCCACTGGAAAAACACCTCCGTTGGAAGCCTTAAGGACAAGTTGGAACATGTCCAGCTGTTAAACAATTTCTCATATACTCACTCCACTGAAAGCCATCAAAAGCCGCCTGGATTTTACAAATGGTTATCAACACGGAGGTGTTTTTCCTGTGTCGCCGCACCGCGCCGGCTGCGTCCCGACGCGTGGACCCGTCCGCACGTCTTTCATTAAAAAAATCTCCTTTAACAGTGGAATATCCGGATAAAATGCTGAAACCGACGTCTTCTGAAACTTCTCTGTTCTCTCACGACGTCCTGGATCAATAGAGCCTGCAATGTGGAGGTTTTCAGCTTGAAACAGGCTGACGACAGCGCCTGGGAGCGCTGTGCGACGTCTCGCACCTTGGGAAGTCCTTAAAGCGACAGTATCACCTCAAAATCTCTCATCAGCCGTTAAAATTTTCACCGAAAACCAGCTTAATTTTTTGAACCGTGTCCACTTCGATGTGTCTCACAGGTTTAGAAAAACAAAGGAATTCAGACAAAGGAATTCCGACGAGGGGCTGGACGACTCCTCCCACAAGGAGTGCTCACAGGCGGATGACGTCACTGACAGGCGTGGAAAAACTCACGCATGCGCACAAGGGTTCAAGCATGTCTGACGTACAAACATATGAATGAAATCCATATAGTTTTTGAAAAAAATAAAAATGACCTATACTTTATTGACAGCCCTCGTATATATACGAGGTCTGTCCGTAAAGTATAGGTAAATCTGAAAATTTTAAAGAAATTCAGAAATGTCATTATTATTATTAATTGTGTTGCACATGGTAGCCATGAGTAGCACTGTGGTGCTCTGTGTTTGCAGCGTTTGTCTTCATGAACGTGAGAGCATGGGCTCACTCGTTTTGTTTTCGATAAAGCCTAGAAATAATTTTATAATAATAGAAATTATTTTAAATTCAGGTGCTCACGCAGGCAGTGTGGAAAAAATATTTATTTTTTTGTATAAAACTAAAGCGCTGCATTCATAGAGCGCAAACCTCCTCCAACACCAGTTTTTAATTCCACTAATTTTTACCTTGGAAAAAAGTTTCAAGGTCAGAGTCCTGTTAGAAGTGTATTTTCATAAGCTAATATAATTCCATAAGCTAAAATATAATACAAAATATAGATCAAAAGGGCTTTTCAATG
Source organism: Thalassophryne amazonica (assembly GCF_902500255.1). Classification (NCBI taxonomy): domain Eukaryota; kingdom Metazoa; phylum Chordata; class Actinopteri; order Batrachoidiformes; family Batrachoididae; genus Thalassophryne; species Thalassophryne amazonica. Next base: position 21,349,288 of record NC_047125.1, on the reverse strand, counting down.
TTAAAAAGCATCAAATATCCGCTAAATCCGCAATATGAAACAGATGCGGATCAAACTTAGTCTATTCATTGAGAGTGCCAGTTTGCACCACACTGTCACAAATGAGTGATTGAGGCACTTTTGATTGAGATATAATGCAAAATGTACACCAAATGGGTTTTTTCAATATTAAATTCAAATATCCACAAAATCCATAATCCGGGTCAGATTTGGATCAAACTTTGTCAGGCGATAGTGAGTGACAGTCTGTGCCTCACTTTCAAATATGAGAGTGATTGGGGCACGTTTGATTAAGATATAATGTAAAATATACATTAAATGGGGTTTTCAGTGTGAAATTTAAATGGCCACAAAAGCCACAATCCTGATCAGATCCAGATCAAACTTTGTCAGGTGATAGTGAGTGCCAGTCTGCACTTCACTTTCAAATATGAGAGTGAATGGGGCACGTTTGCTTAAGATATAATGTAAAATATACATTAAATGGGGTTTTCAATGTGAAATTTAAATGGCCACAAAAGCCACCATCCTGATCAGATCCAAATCAAACTTTGTCAGGTGATAGTGAGTGTCAGTCTGCACCTCACTTTCAAATATGAGATTGATTGGGGCACGTTTGATTAAGATATAATGTAAAATCTATATTAAATGGAGTTTTCAATGTTAAATTTAAATGATCACAAACGCCACAATCCTGATCAGATCCAGATCAAACTTTGTCAGGTGATAGTGAGTGTCAGGGTGCACCTCACTTTCAAATATGAGAGTGATTGGGGCATGTTTGATTAAGATATAATGTAAAATATATATTAAATGGGTTTTTCAATGTGAAATTTAAATGGCCACAAAATCTGTAATCTGGATCAGATCCGGATCAAACTTTGTCAGTACATAAAGGATACAGTCCTACAGAAAACACGCAGGTTCTGTTCCTTGCAGTTTGTGATCTGGGTCAAAGTTAGATTGAGTGTGTGTGTGTGTGTGTGTGTCTGTGTGTGTGTGTGTGTACTCCCGAATCTGAAAGCCATTTCTGGAAGGGGTGCTTGGTGCTTCACATGTCTGAGTGAAAACAGCTGGTTTTGTGAAATATATAAAAGTTAGGAAACTAGAGATGTTGCATTTTGTATTCTCTCAAAGATTGAAAGATTGAATTGACAAATAAATTGACAGATTTATCTGTCTTGAAAATAACCATAACTTGCAATACCATATAGTTGCCTTCCTCAAAGAGGTAATGTTGTCAACAGGATATTACTAAAAGGCATCCGTTCATAGAGTTCAATGGAGTTTGTTGTCAGTAGGCACAGTGGGCCAAAGAAAAGTTGATTAAATTCCAGATGTGGATGCAAACCTGTAAATGCTTCTATGTATTACACTGACTTATGTCTTTAAAAAAAAATTCATTACTGCTAATGTATTTTGCTCAAATTGGGTGTGGAGGTCGGCTGTGGGTCAAGGAAGAGTTTGTTAAATTTTGAACCAGTATAGGATGCAGAATAATTTTTAATGAGTATTTTTTAGGATGTCTGCCATTGATTCAAGAGTTGATTGGCATTTGACCAATATGTAGATCCAGATTAATTTTAATTCATATTTTTATCGCATCTCTCATTGGGTTCTATTCCCACTTCAGACTGTTGGATCTTGGTGGAAGTATCCGCTCCCAGAGTGCCCTCCAGCTTCACGTGTGTTATCACGGATGCCAAAAGCACTGCAGATACTCCAGACGTCCATGACTTTAAAACGGCTTAAACGTCATTGCTGTTCTGAATGCAGTACTTGTCAAAAGTGACATTGTCTGATTGCACACATTTATATTTGTAAGCTTGTGTCCTTCTTATAACATGAATTTTCCAAGAGTTCAAACAGTAACCTCGAGCACAGATTGTCTCTGGGAGATCAAATGACTGCATTTGTATGGAGAGACCAGCTGGCTGTGCTTCGTATTGGGTTACATAAGCCATGGAGTAGTTTTTACTCTTTTTCTCTTAATTGATGAGAGAGAGAGAGCAAGAGCGAACTATATTGGGTGGGGGGGCAGTGAAAGAAATGGAGTGGATGAGAAAAGAGGAAATGACTAAACATTAAGTTGACAGGAGGAGGAAAGGTTGCAGGTGGAGCATCTTCGAGATTTTGTGGCAGAGGATGTAATGACGTGCTAACTATGCAATAACCGCGCCCACTGCCGTGTCTCTATGAACATATGTGATTGTTAACCATCATAACTTTTCTTTTTAAATATGGCACTGAGATTGTTAGTGGAGCAGATAACTGTAACAATTGTTCAATTGTTCATTTCTGGAAAGAAGCACCAAAGTTGGCACAAATACTCCTTAGACATTACTCTCTTGAAAAAACTGAGTAGCCACTTGAATTTTCAGTAGGCGGCCAGGTAGGAGTCAACTGAAGAATTACACAGGGATCAAAATTAAAAAATGCTCCAATCATATTGAAAGCTATACCACATTATTTGTCTTATCACAACGATACCAAAAAGGTATAGTTTGGACTATCTATGACTGAATGTTATGGAGTTATGGGGTAAAAACAACAAGAATGGTGACAAAGGTCAGCATTAAGTTTGTACAGGGGTTAGAATTTAAAGTTGCTCCAATTTTGGTAAAAAAAAGTGGTGCAAATTATTGGTTGAACTAATAGGATTAATAAATGAAATAGTTTTGACTGTGTTGAATGCTTGGTCTGCAAGGTAAAGGTAGAGCAATGTTGACGTCCACTGGATTCTATGACATGTGACATATGTTACCCTGTAACATGATAACTAAGCATGCCACATGGTGCAAACTATTCCTTTTTAAAACCCTATTTAACTCAACCAATAATTTGCATCACATTTTACAATATTTAGAGTAACTTTAACATCTGACCCCTGTACAACTAATGCTGACCTTTGTTACCATTCTTGCCGTTTTTACCCCATAACTCCATAACATTCAGTCATAGATAGTCCAAACTATACCTTTTTGGTATCGTTGTGATCAGACAAATAATGTGAAATGTTAAAAATAGATGCTAAAGTTTGTAGCCAGAAACACCCCACAGACACAGAAATGATTATTAAATTAAATTATACTTTTTCCGATCTCTGTTCTGCTACATGTCTGCGTTGCCTCAAAGTTTGGAGAGGGCTGCGTGGCCATTTGCCATTCCAGTTCTGTGTGATACTGTATCTGCTGGTTAGAAACCTGGAAGTGGAAACCGTTTTCCTCTTGTTAGCATCGCCTGGCGTGTAAACTCTCATTGAAGAATAATGCATTATAAAGGAAGAAATCGCTATTGCTTCCCCCTTTGCTGACATTTTCCTGTGTTTCTCGCTTGAATATTCTAAACTCTTTAAAGGAAATTGGTTTTGTAGACACAGAGAAGACAGACAATATGAGCAAAAGCTAAATTTGAAGGGTTGAGGAAGGTTAAGGAAATGTGAGAAATGGCTTTTTTCTTTTTTCATTTCTCACATTTCCATGTTTGTGACACATGGCAACAGAGAGCGCCGTGCGTGTCGTATTGGCTGCAGAGCCAACCGGCGGATTATTATTCAACAAATGAGGGTTGCAAAGCTGCTAATCAAATGCTAAGAATGTTTCCAGCTGCGATAACCATCTCCCATATTTGTTTACTAAATGTCTCCAATTAGCGTTTGTATTTTGCACAGTAAATATTGATTTTTGGAGGAAAATTTTAATATACTGTAAAGAGCTGTAATGTTCAAATCAGATTTTATTGACAGTGGTGGAGATGAGATAAATGAGAGAACACACAGCCAGTTTAGGCCCTCTTATATTGTAAATGTGCATTAATAGGAACATCACATTATTTAACCCTCTGGGGTCCGAGGGCATTTTTTGGACAGTTCACTCGCCTGGCATAAATGTTTTATTACTGCTGTTAACAGCTCTCCCTGCATCCCACAATCAAGATTTATGTCTCTCTTTTTTTCAGGACAACCTGTGCTTTCAGAATATATATGTTTTGTTGTGTTTTATAAGTGTGATAAAGGTTTGCAATCAAAAATAGGCAAGGAAAAAAATAAAGCGAAAAATAATTTTCCACACACATTTACTCAAAACACACAACAAACTATAATAAACAAGTGTTTTGACACTTTATAAAGGTAATTTGAGGTCTTGTGTGAAAGACTGAACAACAAAAAGGTTCAAACAATAAACACAAATGCACATTTTGAACAATATATACAAAATGGTCTGTGCGTTTTGTTGTCCATTGATATGGTAAACAGTGCTTTACACCGAGAAAGCAACAGAGTTATCCAGTAACATTCACATGCAAACTAGTGGAGCAATCCTGATAGTTATACACTCTTTGTTTGAGCACGTGAGATTGTCATCAGAGGCTCTCCGTGTGCTCCTGCTTTCACTGATCGCTGTGCGTAATGGCGCAGGGCGCACTGAGTATGTACTAAAAGTATGTACTCATTGGAACACCCAGGGGGCTATTCAAAGGGGCCAACTAGTAACACATCACTCCTGAAAATGATCTTTGGCTTTTCATTTGAGGTAAATCTGCCCTACAATTGGATTTTGGAAAACCATGTGATGGTGAACCAATTCCGATTGGACACTCACATTGCGCACGTCATCACACAGCTTCTATGAAGACTACAAAGATGGCCGATGGCTGGCTCGAAAGTCCGCGGAGTTAACTTTTCAGCAAAACAAAAATAAGTTTCTATCTCATATCATAAGAAAGTTATTTATAATTTAGTGAAGCTTGGTCTTAGCCGTCGTATACGACGGCATCAGCTCCAGAGGGTTAAAAATCAGACAAGTGTGCTGCTTAATCTCGTATGATTTAGCCTTCCAAATGATCCTTAGCACAAAGAGACAGTTTTTAGTCTAAATCTAATGAATACATGCTTTTAAGACATTTGAATCCCCTGATATTGGAATATGAACTAAAACCTTTCGAGGGTTGTTCGTTTTACGTCACATATACTGCAAAATTTAAATTTGAGCCAATAGATGAATAGATTTAAAAAAAAACACTACTCCACCCCCTGCAGCTGAACACAATCATAAAAAAAAGCATCATCTTGAATGTTCCCAAATTAAAACGACGTATAATATTGATGAAATGATTATAATCTGGCAGACTTTTATGCGCCAGATTATTCCAAAAAGCAACACAAAATTTCAATCAGAGTAACTTATTTTTATTTTTGCTCACCGTTACAAATGTGCTCAAATTGTAATTCGAATACCGTAGAATTATCCTTATGTAATATACCATAGACTCGTCTGCCATCTGCTGCACACTGCCATCTGTTGGACACGTCTTATTGCAGGGAGTAAACTTATCGTTCATCATCCCTTTATACATCATCTTATCAGCACGATGGGAATTAGGAGCAGGTGTACTTTAAGTTGCATGTACTGTTGCTCAAAATTGAGCTTGTTCGTTTATTTTATTTACCGAGCTACAGGCAGTGGTGGGCATAGCTAACCAAAAAGTTACCTTCCATAACCATGAATCAGATAACTGAAAAGTTATCTTTTATGACGATAAACCGATAAACTGCTAAAAAAAAGTTTATTTATTACAGATAGCCGATAACTGATAACTACACTCAACAAAAATATAAATGCAACACTTTTGGTTTTGCTCCCATTTTGTATGAGATGAACTCAAAGATCTAAAACTTTTTCCACATACACAATATCACCATTTCCCTCAAATATTGTTCATAAACCAGTCTAAATCTGTGATAGTGAGCACTTCTCCATTGCTGAGATAATCCATCCCACCTCACAGGTGTGCCATATCAAGATGCTGATTAGACACCATGATTAGTGCACAGGTGTGCCTTAGACTGCCCACAATAAAAGGCCACTCTGAAAGGTGCAGTTTTGTTTTATTGGGGGGGGGGGGGATACCAGTCAGTATCTGGTGTGACCACCATTTGCCTCATGCAGTGCAACACATCTCCTTCGCATAGAGTTGATCAGGTTGTCAATTGTGGCCTGTGGAATGTTGGTCCACCCCTCTTCAATGGCTGTGCGAAGTTGCTGGATATTGGCAGGAACTGGTACACGCTGTCGTATACGCCGGTCCAGAGCATCCCAAACATGCTCAATGGGTGACATGTCCGGTGAGTATGTCAGCCATGCAAGAACTGGGACATTTTCAGCTTCCAAGAATTGTGTACAGATCCTTGCAACATGGGGCCGTGCATTATCCTGCTGCAACATGAGGTGATGTTCTTGGATGTATGGCACAACAATGGGCCTCAGGATCTCGTCACGGTATCTCTGTGCATTCAAAATGCCATCAATAAAATGCACCTGTGTTCTTCGTCCATAACAGACGCCTGCCCATACCATAACCCCACCGCCACCATGGGCCACTCGATCCACAACATTGACATCAGAAAACCGCTCACCCACACGACGCCACACACGCTGTCTGCCATCTGCCCTGAACAGCGTGAACTGGGATTCATCCGTGAAGAGAACACCTCTCCAACGTGCCAAACGCCAGCGAATGTGAGCATTTGCCCACTCAAGTCGGTTACGACGACGAACTGGAGTCAGGTCGAGACCCCGATGAGGACGACGAGCATGCAGATGAGCTTCCCTGAGACGGTTTCTGACAGTTTGTGCAGAAATTCTTTGGTTATGCAAACTGATTGTTTCAGCAGCTGTCCGAGTGGCTGGTCTCAGACGATCTTGGAGGTGAACATGCTGGATGTGGAGGTCCTGGGCTGGTGTGGTTACACGTGGTCTGCGGTTGTGAGGCTGGTTGGATGTACTGCCAAATTCTCTGAAACGCCTTTGGAGACGGCTTATGGTAGAGAAATGAACATTCAATACACAAGCAACAGCTCTGGTTGACATTCCTGCTGTCAGCATGCCAGTTGCACGCCCCCTCAAATCTTGCGACATCTGTGGCATTGTGCTGTGTGATAAAACTGCACCTTTCAGAGTGGCCTTTTATTGTGGGCAGTCTAAGGCACACCTGTGCACTAATCATGGTGTCTAATCAGCATCTTGGTATGGCACACCTGTGAGGTGGGATGGATTATCTCAGCAAAGGAGAAGTGCTCACTATCACAGATTTAGACTGGTTTGTGAACAATATTTGAGGGAAATGGTGATATTGTGTATGTGGAAAAAGTTTTAGATCTTTGAGTTCATCTCATACAAAATGGGAGCAAAACCAAAAGTGTTGCATTTATATTTTTGTTGAGTGTATTAGTATTGATAAAGACGCAGCCACATCAGATTACACTGTCGGCTTATGATAAACCAGTTTCACTTTAAGTGCTGCAGGGGCTGCTGGGTAAATTCAAGGATCACAAACACAATGAACATGTGAAAAATGAATAAATAAAAAAAACCCCAAACACTGTCATCATCTTTCAAAAGCAGTTAAACACAGTATTAGAAGTCACAGTTTATCTCGGTATTAGATAGACCATCATTTACGAGCTAAAAGCTGCCGCTTTTTTCGCACGCTTTGAACCCTGTGGCTTAAACAACCAAAATACATCCATTAATGCATTGATTGGCAGAATAAAATACACGTAGTAAATATAAATGCTTACCTGATAGTTTCAGTGGGATTCATCTGAATAAATAATCCACATAAAGCGTCCTTTAAAAAAAATTTTTAAACGGCATCTAAACATGAAGAAAAGTCCCTCTGTACACACAGCTGCGCTGTGAGAGCTCCTCTCCTGCACCGAGTCTTGGTGATTAAATTACAGCCACAAAGAAATAAAATAATGCTAAAATGAGTCCATTTTGTTTTTGTGTTGAATGGACTCACTCACTGTGACATCCAAAGTGAGCCTGAACTACACTACCCACAATGCTCCCTGCGTCGACCGGCCAATCACGTTTTGTGCTTAATGATGATGTCATCAGCAAGCTACAGGGAGACCATCTGCTCAGTGGCTACAAACACACAAAAAATGGACTAAAATGTTTGATTTTAGGGTTTACAAATGTTTTTGACCGTAAAACTTCACCAGCAAAGGAAATATTTTTGGACTGAAAGTTATCGGAACTAAATTTATTGGAAGATAATTGGTCTGATGATGGGTTTTAAAACTTATCCGAAAAGCTAATCTGATAGAAAAAACATTAGCTTCGATAATTATCTGCTATCGGATTAGCTGAACTGTGCCCACCACTGGCTACAGGAATGTTTTACCCATTCAGAAGCGATTCTTTTGAAATTTATACACTGATGGATATATCTCAATATATACAGTTACTCGCTGTGCTTAAAATTGTACAGCAATATGAATTGTAGGCCATAGTGCCCAGTCCTACCAACATGTGTCTGATGTACGGAGTTGCACATGGGCAAAAATTTACAACCAAGAAGACAACAAGCAGTTGGAAAACACAGATTGGAATCTCTTTAAGAAATTGGGAACAGTCTAAGATCAAGTGTTAAGAAAATAAAAACCCTTCAATTTCAATCTATCTCAGTTCAATTTTCAATCTATCTCCCTTCAATTTGATTTGAAGGGAGATAAAACTAGAGAAGGTTTTGAGGCGAATATAAACATGAAGACTCAGGTTTCTGCTGCCGAGCTAGAATCCGGGCATTTATTTGATTTATTAATTAGTTGTGGTTTGGAGCAGACTAGTGCATAATGACTACGTTGTGCCGTTATTAAGAAGGCAGACTGAAAAGTTCTGCCTTCGACATGATTATGTCGCCAACAAAAGCTTGAAGCCCCGAGATGTTGTGATTAAAAAAGTATATACATAAAATTAAAATAATATTGAATAATTTAAACGAAATTGTATTACACCCGAAAAAAATAAATTAATTTTGACAAAATACTAATACTAGGTTAATTGATGCCTCCTGTTGGCTGCTGCCACCGTTGGGCAAATTTAGATGCACCGCTTAGGGCAGGTGGTCGATGACTAATCGTGAGGAATGAAGTGAGTGTAAGTCATGTCTCAGAAAAGAAGAAAAAAGAAGACGTTCGAAGACGAGAAAAAAACAAGACAAAGGTAGGTTTGCATGTCCAGTATTACAATTTTTGTCATTATTTGCGAAATGCTCCGTTCGTTTAGTGTCAAGTGCTTCAGGTGTCTTAAAGTCAGAGGCGATTGCTCTAAGACTACAAAGGAAGCTCAGCTTCCCCTAAAATGTCAAAAAAATAAGTTATCAAATATATACTACTGTTGTGTGTACGTTATTGACTAAATATGCGCTACAATGCGCTCAACTTTTGTTCAGAATCAGCTTCTTATTACTGGTAACGACGCGGCTTTCCTCTCACTCAAACCCGCAGCTTCACAGTGCTTTAAACAGTGTGTAGCGTCCACAGAGTTCAAAAACGAGACGAGTCATTGGATAAATACTGGGCTTTGTCCCGCCCATCGGAAGCTCGGCGTGTCTGGGGGTCTATGGGGCAGTGGGCTGGCCTCGGCTGGCCCGGAGGCTCAGCTTCTGCATGATGATTGGATAATCTGTCTGAGGCTGAATCCCTTTTTGATTGACAGCGAAATTAGCGAATCAGCGATCTTCTGGTGTAAACATCTGTGGGAGCATTTTTTAATTTTCATTCTGTTCTGTGTTGAACCGGAGACTTTCCTAATCGTCTTAGCGGCATTTTCTTTGTTAAAAACGACTAGCGACAAATCGAGCTTCTATTTCTGGTGTGTGTGTGTTTTTTTTGTGTGTGTAGCTGCTTGTGTTTGGAGACTGACTTCTATCACTCTTTCTGACTTCTATCGCAGTTTCTGTCCCTACCGAGCAGCGGGTGCTGCTGAGCTCCTCCACCGTCACAAAGCACTCAAAGGCGGACAAACTTCACATTAGCCTCGCGCCAGTCCCAGCTAGCGAGCTAGCTAGGTAGCAAGCTGCACATAATGGCAGACAATTTGAATGTTGTGGACCGGATTTTGGCGAAGCCATTTGATAGTCTTCCTTACGAAGAAAAACTTAGAGTTAAACAGCAGGGCAGATCAACTCCTCAGATTAATTTGGTGCAAAAGGTGGGGAAAAGTAGCTAAGCTCAGTGGTTTGCAGGCCAAAGTTAAAACAGTAGCCCCCAGTGCAGTGTTTGTGCGTTGCTATGGACACACATTGCTGTTATGTTGTGGATTTCTATGTTCATTTTGGAGATTATTTAAGTATTGTATTTATTATTTAAGTATTTCATTTTGATTACAACTTTATTTTTCTGTAAGATAATGTGAATGTCGTTTGATTCTATTTTGTATTTGGATATTGAACATTTTGCACACCATTGCACATCTGAAAGAAATTAAACTATTTAACGTGTTTACTATAAATGCAGTCTCCTGCCTGCTGATGTTACTTTCAAATAGTTAAATTAATGAGCCATACTTATACGTCACTCTGTATGTAGAAGTTAATTAAAACATATTTATGAGTTTGCTACCCCTTTAAGGTTAAAAACAAGAATGACACCTGTATGATGTAAGATAATTACAAATAATGCTAATGATTGTGGGTACGTTACACACATAACAGTGTAGCCTATGGAATAATGAGGCATCTGGTGCTGAGGTGATGGTAGGGGGGGCCCCAAATGAAATTCTGCTTAAGGCCCCATAAAGGCTTGGGCCGGCCCTGTGGTGAAGTAATCAGGTATCTTTCCTTGTCCAATATCATATTTTCAGGAGAAAATACTGTATTTCATGTATAATTAATATACCCAATAAACAGACTGGGCACCTTTTAATTTGGTGGTGTATTAATTTCAAACACAAACATGGTCGCATTATATCATGGCAACATGATATTATGGTCCAGAACAAGCAAAAAACAAGCGGTAAACAGCTTGTTGTCACTACTGAAAAGGAAAAAAAAAAGTCATTAGACACATCTGGTAAAATGGTGAGGATCCCCATCCCGATGGAGGTCAATATGCATGTGTTTACCACTAAATGTTAACGAGCGTTTGTAATAACTCTGTAGGGTTCCACTATCTTTAAATTGGTTAAAATAAGTTCCATTAACAGACACAGGAAACTGAACACAATGTTTGTGAAAGTCTCACATGTTCAAAAAGATGCTTTTGGTTTCCTCCCGGTGTCCTACGGGCTTTCGTCTATTTCCACGCTATATGCTGATCAGTCTCAGTTGCTATTTTCATCATTGCGTGATGACTTCCAAGCACTTCCTGCTTTAATTTAAAGCAGCGGATGATTCGTCGTGGTCTTGACTGACAGGTGAATTGCTGCTTGAAAGTCTGAGGATGGGATCTGAGGCGGGGGGGCAGGCAGGCCTCATCATTCTGGGTAAAATTGAACCTGTGCTGAACATGTTCTACAGACGGTCGGTCACGTCGTGGACAGATCGCGTATTATTATTATTAGGAGGATTGAATTATTTACAGACAGACTGTACAGACGTCACTTATCCTCTTAAGGTGATATTTATACTCGCCCCTCTGGCAGCTTCTGATTGCCGGTTTTGCGCTCTCTCTCTCTCTCTCTCTCTCTCTCTGCCCGTCTCGTACCCTATTTTTAACTCTTGTCTTGCTTTCTTTCCTTCTTGATGTCTCTCTGCCCTCCTGGCTGTCTCATGCTCCCTCTTCCATTTCTCCTCCGTCGTCCTCCTCCATCCTCTGTGCGTCACACACTATCTGTGTGTTCTCATGACACGGGTGCAGATGCGGCTAAAACCGAGTGTGTCCGTCACACTTACACACATGCTCGGCTCCAAATGGTGTAACTGTTATTGGAAGACCAGTGCTCCACCTGCTCATTTAGGGAGGAGGAAAAAAGGATGGTGAGAGAAAGAGGAGGGAGGGAGGAGGAAAAGATGGAGGCAAGAGAAAGTGAGTGCCCCAAGTTGGGGGGGGGGGGGGGGGGGGGGGGGGGGGGTAAAGAGAGGAATGATGTGAGGAGTAGGAAGGGGGTGATGTCATCTTTTAACCCTATGTTCCCCGTGTCTTCTCCCTCTGTGTTTGGACTATATTTGTACGTGTGCAGCTGTATTTTGGCCCTGCTCAGCTTTACAGGTTTCTGCTCCTTTTTCTTAAAAAAAAAACAAACTCCGTCCTGTTTTCCCTGCTCTCTTTTCCACCTCACCAGGTGTCTTGATTTTGTGTCAAGGTGTCGTCCTCTTTCTTAAGATGCCTAAACACGAGTTTTCTCAAGAATTAGAAATGCATTTGTCAGAGTTGTTTGTCCTTTCTGGATTCAGTGGATGCCCTGATTGTAGCATGTGAGAAACCGAGGGAAGCGTCCGTGTTTTTAGGGTTTGGAGTAAGATCCAGGACAGTGACGTCCTGGTGTGAGCCATCAGAGGTGCGTCTGTATGTGGTTAAAGTCAGCGGCCTTCATGTCTCACTCCTGTGTGATTTTGATTGTGTTGAAAATAAAAGACAGGAGGAAGAATTAAGATTCTGCCTGGTCTCGGGGTCAGGGACCCTGTGGATGTTGTGTATTGTGGGGTTTTGGTGTGAATTTGACTAACTCAACATAAAAACGTTATCACTGAAAGCTTCCGTGTGAGGCCCTGCTCACTTACATGCATGTCCAGAGGAATCAGTCATGTGCTGTCTGTGCACCAACCAAAAAAAGATCCATTATCTGTTCAATACCTGTGTGAAAATCAGTTTTCTTAAACTTTTCTTGCTTTTTTTTTCTCCTTTTTAAATTTGTTTTTATTTATTTATTTCAGTTAGTTTTTTGAAAACAGCTGTTCTGCAGAGCTATTTATTTCCCTTCTGCAGGAATGTGTTGTGAAAGTGTAGGAACACGGACCCACAACAGGGGGCGCAAATGAACGGACAATGGAGTAAGTCAAAATAACAACGCTTTACTGTTGTGAATGTGCACAACGAATACAACCAATCACGGAAATGAACAACAGTCAATTCACAAAAGTGTCGTGTGGGCAGGCTCGAAGATAGGAGACGCCTCTCCAAGGTAAGACCGGAACCACACGGCTTCCTCCGCCACAGGACCCCGGGAATACTGGAGCCGCCAAGTCCCGAACTCCCAGGTGGCCACTGCCTCCGCGTGTCGGACCTGGTACTGCTGGCGAGGAACAAAGGACAGTTAGATGGGGGCGCGTTTGCACCCAGGACTCCGAACAGCAGGGAAGTTACCTCCACCTCTCGTTGGAACAGTAATCCACAAACTAGCACAATCCAAAAAGATACACTCCGTTAGCTTCGATACGTTACCTCTCCGGTAGAAACGATATCTCGGCAATGAGGTGGAGGTGCCGTCCTGCTGATATACCCCACTGATGATTGCCGTCAGCTGTCTCAGGTGATGGGTACCAGCTGTCACCGTAGCTGCTCCCATGAGGCGGCGGCGCCCTCTGGTGCCTGGAGCCCGCACTCCAGGCAGGGCGCCCTCTGGTGGTGGTGGGCCAGCAGTACCTCCTCTTCAGCGGCCCACACAACAGGACCCCCCCCTCAACGGGCGCCTCCTGGCGCCCGACCGGGCTTGTCCGGGTGGCGACGGTAGAAGTCGGCCAGGAGGGCCGGGTCCAGGATGAAGCTCTTCTTCACCCAGGAGCGTTCTTCGGGACCATACCCCTCCCAGTCCACCAGATATTGAAAGCCCCGGCCCATCCGTCGGACGTCCAACAACCGGCGCACTGTCCAAGCCGGCTCACCATCGATGATCCGGGCAGGAGGTGGTGCCGGACCGGGTGTACAGAGGGGCGAGGTGTGATGGGGCTTGAGCTTTGACACATGAAATACTGGATGGATCCGCAGTGAGGCTGGAAGCCGAAGCCTCACTGCGGCGGGATTGATGACCTTGAGAATTTTAAACGGTCCTATGTACCTGTCCTGCAGTTTTGGGGAGGCCACTTGTAGTGGGATGTCCTTGGTGGACAACCACACTTCCTGCCCGGGGCGATACGTGGGGGCCGGGGTCCGCCGCCGGTCTGCATGGGTCTTCGCCCTCATCCGGGCCTTCAACAAAGCAGAACGGGCGGCACGCCACACCCGACGGCACTTCCGCAGGTGGGCCTGGACCGAGGGCACACCGACCTCTCCCTCAACCACCGGGAACAATGGGGGCTGATACCCCAAACACACCTCAAAGGGGGAGAGGACGGTGGCTGATGACACTTGACTGTTGTGGGCGTACTCGATCCAGGCCAGATGAGTACTCCAGGCTGCCGGGTGCGCGGCTGTCACACAACGCAGTGTTTGCTCCATTTCTTGATTGGCCCGCTCTGCTTGCCCGTTGGTCTGGGGGTGATACCCGGATGAGAGACTGACCGTGGCCCCCAGTTCCCGGCAAAAGCTCCTCCAGACATGCGAGGAGAACTGGGGACCGCGATCGGAGACGATGTCTGATGGTATCCCATGCAGGCGGACGACGTGGTGGACCAGGAGGTCCGCTGTCTCCTGGGCTGTTGGGAGCTTCGGGAGGGCCACGAAGTGGGCCGCCTTGGAGAATCGGTCCACTATCGTGAGGATGACGGTGTTTTCCTGGGACGGCGGGAGGCCCGTGACAAAATCCAGGCTGATGTGGGACCAGGGGCGATGAGGCACGGGCAGCGGCTGTAGCAGTCCCGGAGCCTTGCGATGGTCGGCCTTGCCCCTGGCGCAGGTGGTACAGGCCTGGATATAGTCCCGGACGTCGGCCTCCAGGGACGCCCACCAGAAGCGCTGCCGGACAACTGCCACGGTTCTTCGCACCCCTGGATGACAGGAGAGCTTAGAGCCGTGACAGAAGTCCAGGACTGCAGCCCTTGCCTCTGGTGGGACGTAAAGTCTGTTCTTTGGTCCAGTCCCGGGGTCCGGGCTTCGTGCCAGGGCCTCCCGGACGGTTCTCTCTACGTCCCAGGTGAGGGTGGCCACGATAGTGGACTCCGGGATGATGGGTTCCGGTGGATCCGACAACTCCGCTTTGACCTCGTCTTCGTGTACCCGGGACAAGGCATCCGATTTCTGGTTCTTGGTCCCGGGCCGGTAGGTGATGTGGAAGTCAAAACGGCCGAAGAACAGTGACCAGCGGGCTTGCCTGGGATTCAGCCGCTTGGCGGTCCTGATATATTCCAGGTTCCGGTGGTCAGTGAAAACCGTGAATGGCACGGACGTTCCCTCCAACAGGTGTCTCCACTCTTCAAGAGCCTCTTTCACCGCAAGGAGTTCTCGGTTGCCGACGTCATAGTTCCGTTCAGCCGGGGTCAACCTGCGGGAAAAATAGGCACACGGATGAAGGACCTTATCGGTCTTCCCACTCTGGGACAGCACAGCTCCTATCCCTGAGTCCGAGGCGTCCACTTCAACCACTAACTGGCGACTAGGATCGGGCTGCACCAGAACGGGTGCAGACGAGAAGCGCCGTTTCAACTCCTTGAACGCGGCATCGCAACGATCCGACCAGGTGAAGGGGACTTTTGGTGAGGTCAGGGCTGTCAGGGGGCTAACAACCTGACTGTAGCCCTTAATGAACCTCCTGTAGAAATTCGCAAAGCCGAGGAACTGTTGCAGCTTCCTACGGCTTGTGGGTTGGGGCCAGTCTCTCACCGCCGCAACCTTGGCCGGATCAGGAGCGACGGAGTTGGGGGAGATGATGAACCCCAGGAAGGACAAAGAGGTGCGGTGAAACTCACACTTCTCGCCCTTAACAAACAGCCGGTTCTCCAATAACCGCTGCAGGACCTGACGTACATGTCGGACATGGGTCTCAGGATCCGGAGAAAAGATGAGTATGTCGTCTAAATATACGAAGACGAATCGGTGCAGGAAGTCCCGCAAGATATCATTAACCAATGCTTGGAACGTCGCGGGAGCATTTGTAAGACCGAACGGCATGACCAGGTACTCAAAATGACCTAACGGGGTGTTAAATGCCGTCTTCCACTCGTCTCCCTTCCGGATCCGAACCAGGTGATACGCATTCCTAAGATCAAGCTTGGTGAATATCTTGGCTCCATGCAGGGGCGTGAACACCGAATCCAACAAGGGTAAGGGGTATCGGTTACGAACCGTGATTTCGTTCAGCCCCCTGTAATCGATGCATGGACGTAATCCGCCATCCTTTTTCCCCACAAAAAAGAAACCCGCACCCATCGGGGAGGTGGAATTCCGGATCAACCCGGCAGCCAAAGAGTCCCGGATGTAGGTCTCCATTGATTTGCGTTCAGGTCGTGAGAGGTTGTACAGCCTACTGGACGGGAACTCAACGCCTGGAACCAAATCAATGGCACAATCATACGGGCGGTGCGGGGGAAGGGTGAGTGCCAGATCCTTGCTGAACACCTCCGCAAGGTCATGGTACTGCACCGTCACCGTCCCTAGATTGGGCGGGGCTCTGACCTCCTCCCTGGCCTGGGAACCGGGAGGAACCGAGGAACCTAAACATACCCGATGGCAGGTCTCGCTCCACTGAACCACTACCCCGGACGGCCAATCGATCCGGGGATTGTGTTTCAACATCCAGGGAAAACCTAAAATCACACGGGAGGTAGCCGGAGTCACGAAAAACTCGATTTCCTCCCGGTGATTCCCCGACACCACCAGAGTTACTGGTGGTGTCTTGTGAGTGATTGGAGGGAGTAGGGAGCCATCTAGCGCCCGTACCTGCACAGGCGAGGTAAGCGCCACCAGAGGGAACCCTATCTCCCTGGCCCATTTGCTGTCTAGCAAATTCCCTTCTGAGCCCGTGTCCACCAGTGCTGGGGCCTTCAGGGTTAAATCCTCATAAAGGATTGTAACTGGGAGTCGTGTGGCGATGTGGGTGTGTCCCACGTGAACGTCTCGGCCCACCCCTAGCCCAGTTTCTAGGGGCGGGCGCTGGTGTTTAACCTCTCGGGGCAGTTCCTTACTTGATGCTCAATCGAGCCACAAACAAAACACGCCCCGCGGGCCAGCCTCCTTTGTGTGACCGGTGCCCTAAATGTTGCCCTACTCGTGTCCATAGCTTCGTCAGCGGGGGGGCTGTAACCGCACGGAGCGCAGGGGCCGTGGAGCGTGGGGAGGGCGGAACGCGGTCGGAACCGGAAGGGAGAGGGATGACGCGTGCCTGGCCACGCCCTTCGTCTCGTTCCCGACGGCGCTCATTTAACCGATTGTCTAAACGTATAACAAGATCGATAAGCCCATCTAAATCCTGCGGTTCGTCCTTAGCCACCAGGTGCTCCTTGAGGACCAACGACAGTCCGTTTACGAAGGCGGCGCGGAGGGCAGCGCTATTCCAGCCGGACCTCGCAGCCGCGATGCGGAAGTTGACTGCATAGGCAGCTGCGCTCCGGCGCCCCTGTCTCATTGACAGCAGCACGGCTGAAGCGGTCTCTCCTCTATTAGGGTGATCGAACACCGTTCTGAGCTCCCTCACAAACCCATCATATGTCAGAAGGAGCCGTGAACTTTGCTCCCAGAGCGCTGTAGCCCAAGCGCGTGCCTCACCACGAAGCAGATTTATCACATAAGCTACTTTGCTAGCGTCAGTCGCGTACATGACGGGACGCTGTGCGAAGACGAGCGAACACTGCATAAGAAAATCCGCGCACGTCTCCACACAGCCTCCGTACGGCTCTGGGGGGCTTATGTATGCTTCAGGGGAAGGTGGGAGGGGGAGTTGGACAACCAGTGGAACGTCGCTGTTACGCACAGGTTCTACGGGAGGGAGAGCCGCAGCGGCGCCCGGAGGGCGCGCTTCCACCTGCGCGGCGAGAGCCTCCACCCTGCGGTTCAGGAGGACGTTCTGCTCGGTCATCAAATCCAACCGAGTCGTGAAAGCGGTGAGGATCCGTTGCAACTCACCGATTACCCCTCCTGCGGACGCCTCTGCGCCTTGTTCTTCCATTGGCCGTTCAACAGCCGGTTGACGCCCCTCGGGATCCATGACGCTGGCCGAGATATCCTGTTGTGAAAGTGTAGGAACACGGACCCACAACAGGGGGCGCAAATGAACAGACAATGGAGTAAGTCAAAATAACAACGCTTTACTGTTGTGAATGTGCACAACGAATACAACCAATCACGGAAATGAACAACAGTCAATTCACAAAAGTGTCGTGTGGGCAGGCTCGAAGATAGGAGACGCCTCTCCAAGGTAAGACCGGAACCACACGGCTTCCTCCGCCACAGGACCCCGGGAATACTGGAGCCGCCAAGTCCCGAACTCCCAGGTGGCCACTGCCTCCGCGTGTCGGACCTGGTACTGCTGGCGAGGAACAAAGGACAGTTAGATGGGGGCGCGTTTGCACCCAGGACTCCGAACAGCAGGGAAGTTACCTCCACCTCTCGTTGGAACAGTAATCCACAAACTAGCACAATCCAAAAAGATACACTTCGTTAGCTTCGATACGTTACCTCTCCGGTAGAAACGATATCTCGGCAATGAGGTGGAGGTGCCGTCCTGCTGATATACCCCACTGATGATTGCCGTCAGCTGTCTCAGGTGATGGGTGACAGCTGTCACCGTAGCTGCTCCCGTGAGGCGGCGGCGCCCTCTGGTGCCTGGAGCCCGCACTCCAGGCAGGGCGCCATCTGGTGGTGGTGGGCCAGCAGTACCTCCTCTTCAGCGGCCCACACAACAGAATGTGCAGATTGATTTTTTTTAATTTTTTTTTTAGGGGAAAAAAAAGTGCAACTTTAATGATCCACTTATAGTTTTTGAATGTTTCAGAGTGATTGGGCTGACAATTCTCAACACATTTCATTTGAATTTAAAGACGGGCTTTTCACTTCTTGGTCAGTGCGTTTTTCATTGTTGCAGACGAGACGTTTTTCCAGAATTCTGAACGAAAGCTTTCAGATCTAGACGTCTGACTTCATTTCAGATTCACTCAATGTGCTCTGATGTTTTGATTCATCCCTCCCTCATATTTATTTGATATAATCTGCCTGAGTGGATTAAAGTCTTTAATGAGTCTCTTTTGTTTCAGTTTAAGTCATAATTAAATGTTCAAATCAGATAAGTTACTGTCAGGTTGGGGGGGCCAGAGGGTTTATTTAATTTTATTTATTTATTTATTTATTTTTTAAGGTGACAGACCCTTTAAAAATGATGGTACCTCATAGCATGTGGACACATTATACGTGCATCATACAGAGCCTTTGAGACTTGAACATATCACAAAAAATGTGTAGCTCACTGTACAAGACAGGAAGAGACAGGTCCGTTGAAGAGCAGTAGGTGTACACAGCGCCACCAAGGGGTTGCCAGTCCATAGTACAGCTTTCCCTCCCTACTAGTTCCACTGTGTTTGCTGGTAGTAGTTTAAAAAGGTGCCCACATCCTTTCAAAGATCTCCTCATTCCCCTTCAAAACTGCGCTCAAACGCTCCATTGGCAGAATTTTGGTGGGTCTGGACTTAATCCAATGAAAAAGAATAGATCTTCTTGCCAATAGGAGAAGCTTATTCAGAAGTTTCAACTGTGTATTTGTCAACGAAAGACTTGACAAAAACAGGCTTGGGTTCATTTGTATAACATTATCAAAGATCGAGTTCAGTTCTCATGATATCTTATGACATTTTAACACCTAGGTATGTAAAGCCAGATTCAGACCACATTTATGTCTCCAAAGCATTAATTTCCCAGTGATGGCGCTTCAGATTAATTCTGTAACCTGAGAAAATGCCAAAAGTGTTTATAGTTGAGACAAGGGTCGGAATTGAGATTTCGGGCCTGGTGAAGAAAAGAATGACATAATCTGCATATAGTGCCAATTTATGAACCGTTCCACCAAGAGTCAACCCAAAGATATCACTTGCAGATCTTACAGCGTCGGCAAGTGGTTTGATAGCAAGTGAGAATAAGAAAGGGGGCCTTGTCTTGTGCCTCTTTGGAGATGGAAGGCCTCTGAAACTCAGCCATTAAGCAGCACTCTCGCCGTTGGAGCCTTATTTTTATTTTATTTTTAATGACTGTAGCAGCTGATCACAGCTGGGTCATGATGGGCATCGTTGGGCGCAGAAATGAAACAGTGATAACTGGTTCTGAGTATTTATTAATATTATAAATATGTGTGCAGACAAAAACATCTTCAGAAGTGTCTTTAGCTCGTAGTGCAGACGGATCCAACTGTTATTAGGCACCGCCGTCATTCCACAACCTTCACCCTGCCTGACACAAACTAATCTCATTATAAGGTGAAACTTCTTCACATTTTAACAACATAGTGATACATATATTTTTTTTTTAATTTGTGGGAAGCACTATGTTTAAAATGCAGGGGTGGTGGCCAATTGGTTAATGCACTTGGTTTCAGTTCAGAAGGCTCCGGGTTCAAATCCCACCCCTGTCACATTTCTCCATGTAATGTGGAGTTGCGTCAGGAAGGGCATCCGGCGTAAAACCTGTGCCAATTCACCATGCAGATCCACCTTGGATTTGCTGTGGCGACCCCGAGTGCAAACAAGGGAGCAGCCGAAGGGACTTACTAACTTACACTATGTTTAAAATGGATCAGACTTCAATTGATGAGAAATAAATATGTCAGTCATATTCACTTATCCTCATTGGTCACTTTGGGCTTCATTTTCATCCTGTGTTCTGATGATGTTCCTGCTCTTGTTGCGTAAACCCAGCAGGTGTTTATGAAAGCAGTCTCACACTCTTTTTCTTTTCAGTGGGCAGTGAATGACATAATGTGTATCAGTCCATATGATGTCTAAAATGCCCACAGGTAGATTGATAGAATCCAGAAACGAGTTCAGGGAAGTCTACGACAAAGGTGAAAGGGTCGAGATCCCAAATGAGCCCCACCAAACAACAATTAATACAATGTAAAGTAACACAATATGGTCTAATAGAGTTGAATACAGTAGCACCCAAACTGTTGGTTCTTCTGTCTAATAGAGTGAATAAACGGCACTCCTTGGGATAGGCATCTGACAGTGTATCATAATTCTTTAAGGTATAGACAAGACACCAGGTCATTTAGGTGGAGGAACAGATTTCCACTCATTCAGAATAACCCTCTTTACTGTGACCTTACAAAACATGAGGGTGTGTTGTCAAAGCCGTGAGAGAGTCATCGAAGTTGAGGAAAAGTCGAGATTTGCATCAAGACTGTCAGGGGATGCGAAACACTTATTGATTTAGAGATCATTAATAGTGGGCAAACCCTTCCTTCTCTGACCAGAGTGAAAAAATCATGTCCGTCAAACCTGGCTCAGATATAGGGGCACCAAACTGCAATTCTGAGAGGTTGAATACACCCGTAATCTGCTTTAAAGTCTTTAATGAATGACATAAACTAAAGCCCTTAAACTGATTAATGGGCAAATTTGAGTTGTAAAATAAAATTTCCATTAAGGATGCTCCAGCAAATGATACAGCCTTACAGGGCTCGATCTCATGCCAGCTGCGATAGAGATTGCTTTTCTGCCCAGCCACAGCTGGAAGGCTCAGGCATTACGAGCTCTGTAATAAGATTGAAATACAGGAAGGCCTGAACCACCCTCAGCTGAGGCCTTCTGTAAGTGCACCTTGGAAATGGAAATGGAAATGGTAGAGAGGCTTATTAGCCCAGATAAATACAGAGTCTGTATTGTCTTAAAGAATAAAGAAGTGACAAAAATGGGCTTTCGTCCTGAGAAAGATACATTTGGGGAGTACAACAGTTTTAATAGTATTTACACGCCCTATTAATCAATCATAATTTTTTAACTTGGCAATCATTTGGAAATTTAAAAAGAAGCTTTGGGTTTCTGATCATATTAATCTCCAAATATGTAAAATGTTTGCTGACGATATAATAATGTTAGAATCATGAAACTCTCTCACTGACAAATAACTCACTTGCTGTGATTAAGCTCATCTAATCACTGCACTGACATGATATTAAAAGCTGCTGGAATTAGTTTGTGTGGAGCAACCAGAGTTGAAATTGTGACAGCACGGCCATGAGGGAAATAGAAAATTCCTGATGGAAATGCTCTATTTTCTTCCTGCTATTCTCTGGTCAGAAATGGGATTAGACGGTCAAGGCAACACCTAAATGAAGATGGAATCAGTTTGAAACTAAACTTTGTGCACAGTTTTGTTGGGGGGGGGGGGGGGGTGATTTTAGTCAATTTCATACAGTAATAAACATTTGGTTCTTGTTGTATAAAAATCATTGTGATGTCTTTTTTTGTAAACAACTTCGCACTTGTCAGAAATAACACAAACATGAAATCTTTGTGCTTTCTTCAGTTTTACAACAATTCTTCAGTGCAATTTTCAGGACGTACGTATACTAGGGGAGCTATGACCACTACCTTTGCACCCCCACCCCAGGACTAAACCAAACCAACTTTTTTAGGTTCCTTAGATGACCCCAAAACACAATCAGGATGTTCCCAAAAATAAAAACTGGCCTCAAGCCAGTTATCCAAGATGGCCACCAAAATAGGGTTTTTTTACTTAAACACCAATGATTTCTGTCATTATTAAGTTTATTGTTTGTTCCTACTATGTATTTTAATGATAAGGGTCTATTGGCGGCCATTTTGGAGGCCATTTTGAATCTTAAACCCATGAATGAATTTAGTTTAGGCACAAATGAGTTTGCTGTGACCTGCACTGGTCTTCCCATTGAATCTCTGTGATATGTAAGTTGTTTATATGTTGTGTAAAGGTGTTTTTTTTTTTTTTGTTTTTTTTTTAGTGAAAAAACCCTATGTTGGTGGCCATCTTGGATAACTGGCTTGAGGCCAGTTTTTATTTTGGGGAACATCCTGATTGTGTTTTAGGATCATCTAAGGAACCCTAAAACAGTTGGTTTGGTCTAGTCCTTGGGGAGGAAGGTAATGGTCGTAGCTCCCCAAGTAGTACATGCACAATGACAAAAAAAGGTCTTTCCCATCTACTCTTGCATACTTGCATTACTTGGTTTTTATGTTGGCAAACAGTTGAAGGGGCACACTGGTATGTTTCAACCTGGGCTTCATTTTTAGATGTCTTTGCGTTCGTGGTTTGACTCAGGACAACAACAGTTTTCATCAGTGCGATACTGATGTATAATGCAAACACTGTCACAGGTTAAACGGCTACAAAATGTAATTGTACGGGGCAGATGGTAAATGGAAGAGGCTGCATTTGTGTATTTCACATCCCTCTGTTCTTTTATTCAGTCCCAACATGTCACATCCTCGTCCAATTACTCTCCATTAAAATGGATTAAAGTTCACTTTCACAGTTTGTGTACAGAAGGAGGGAGCAGGCAAGAAGGAAACGCCGGAGCCTGGGGTAAATCAGGAGAGGAGCAAGACAAGGGGGCCAAAATTAGGAGAGGTTGTGATAAGACGCAGAGCAAGGTAGGGAAAATTAAAATAGAAGGGTAGAGAATGGGAGGTTAGGTCTCCAGAAAAAGGGAGTAATGGAAGATCAGAGGGCTGAAACGCACGAAGCTGTAGCTCACAACTTATCTCAAACCTGCCAATAGACTTGTTGGTTTTTGCTGCCGAGATGCAGTCGCCTTCGCATTTTGTTTTCATCACAATGTTCGAAGGAAATGTTCTACTCTGAAACGTTTCACGCTTATATTTGTCAAGGATTTGTGTGACTTTGTCAGTCACACATTTGTCCAGTCACTGAGAAATGGCTGCGATCCAAGAACAGTTTGACCGCTTGTGACAGCTCAAACTGTAGGCTTGTACATGCAGAATGGACAGCATGAACCAGAGGATCCTCGCTTCCCGTCTGGCTGGAAGTCACTAAAGGCCCTTGGACGAGGTCCTTAATCCCTGAATAGGGAGCACCTTGCATGGCAGCACCCTGGACCTTACTGTGTGTGAGAATGGGTGAATGTGAGGCATTACTGTAAAGCACTTTGACCTTCTGATATCCAGTGGTGGGCACATGTTCGATAATCCGATAACAGATAGTTATCGAAGATAATGTTTTCATTATCGGATTATCTTTTTAGATAAATTTAAAAACCATCATCAGACTAATTATCTTCCGATGAATTACCGTCCGATAACTTTTAGACCGATAATGTACTAAACTAAGCTGAACACTGAAAAACATTTTTAAAACTGTTGAGACCTCTCTGTTAAAAGTTTCCTAATAGGCATGTTCTACCCTCTGCAAACAGAAACCACTCTATCATCTGAAAACAAAGGAGAACTGGTGACCAAAAAGAAAAAGTCATTTCCTTTAACACCATACTAATATAATCGCAATGTCACCAAGTCATCCAGAGGCATACATGTTTAACTTATGTTTCAAATTTTAACCACTCATTTTAGACAAGTTATTTAAAATTATTGTCATGTCTGAAGTTTATAAAGTGAAAATATCAGATATATGTTTTCATTTTAAAGTAATGTGCTAATTTTTAAGGTTTTGTGAGCACATGCTGTGCCAGGCAGCAATGCATTATGGGTAGCATAAGGTAATCTCAGACGTTCACGACAGGAAAAATGCATTTCAGACACTCTGTTCAGGGTCCACAGATAACAGCATTAAACTCTAGTGCCTAAAACTCTCGTGAATATATTCTCTGGGTTTATAGACGTTAGTGTATTTGCGTTTGTTAAATTGCACGCATCTTAAATGTAGCAGACACGGATTATCTGGAATTTTGTTTGACATTTTTCAAGACCGCTACTGCCATCTACTGGCCAGGAGTGTTCATGGCAGTATTAAACGTCTGGGTACATGGCTGCTCTCAAAGTGTTGGTATTGTCCATTGTCCAGGCGCTTTTTGTGTGCATATATTTGTTAACTTTGTATTCTAAAACTACGGTTAGAAGTAATTCCGACTCCTTATCGGTCCACACGAACGAGGTTGACGCCATGTTTTTAGTTTTTGTGGAAGTGACGACAAGAGAATAAGGCTCCTGATTGGATAGAATTTTAATCAGTACCGCCACCCAAAGGTTTGGCAGACTAATTACAACACATTTATACGGTTCGATGTGGATGTTTTTTTTTTTTTTTTTTAAATGACGTAGTGTGGATGAAGTTTTTCTCCAAACTGAAAGGGTAAGATATTTGGTTTTACAAATACCCGACAACGTGTGTACATGGCCTTATGTCTGTGAAAGGCACTATATAAATAAATTTACTTACTTACTTACTAATATTGAGTGCAGGGGTGGTGGCCAAGTGGTTAATGCACTTGGTTTCAGTTCGGAAGGTTCTGGGTTCAAATCCCACCCCTGCCACATTTCTCCATGTAATGTGGAGTTGCGTCAGGAAGGGCATCAGGCGTAAAACCTGTGCCAAATCAACATGCAGATCCACCTTAGATTTGCTGTGGCGACCCCGAGTGCAAACAAGGGAGCAGCTGAAGGGACTTACTTACTTACTAATATTGAGTGCACGTTTTACAACATCATAAAAGTTTTAAAACATGCAATTGCGATGACACTTCCAGGGCTCCGTAAAAATGCCTGTTTTTACAAATAAAAATGGAATATTTTACAAAAGCACATTTATCTTTAAACCAACACATGACACACGTCACATTAACGTGTTGGTTTACATAATGGATTACTGAACCAATCACTGTTTAGCACTTTTACCCGGAATGCTTTGCGGTCTGTGTTTGTTACAAAACCTCAGAATTAGTGCCTTATTCAACATTAAAAGATATATGTTATATTTTAACTTTGTACAAATGACAGAATTGACATTAATGGAGTTATTCTATCAGTATTTTCAAAAAACCATGAGTTAGTATGACTTTATTTTTCAAGACCTCCACCTGACCGGAATGTTGAAATTGATAGGGAGCTGACCTTATGGCTGTACTCAGTGCGTCTCTGTGGTGAGAGTGTTGTTGTAAACAAGAGCTTCCAGCAGGGGCAGAATGTTGAAAGAAAAATGATTATTATTAGTAAAGAGTTGATTTCGTGGGTGCTCTCAGGATTTGTCTGTGCTGCTTCCTGCAGGGGGCAGCATGGTCAAACATTCTTGTTTATTCTTTAGGTCTTTTACCGCTTTTGATGCTTTCAAAAGTGATCCTGTTAAAAATCAGTTTCAACTGTTTAGTAACTGCAAATGTCCCATAGACAACACCGGAATTTATCGGTTATCGATTATCTGTAACTTTCGATACATTTTTGGGTGGTTTATCGGTTTATCTTTATCTGTTATCGAAGTTAATTTTTTGGTTATCTGTGCCCACCACTGCTGATATCCATAGAAAATCATTATATAAATGCAGTCCATTTACTACAAAAAGGTCATTATGCATTCTATAAAAAGAAGAGACTAATTGTGTATTTTCAACCACAAATCAGCAAAGTTAAGAGAAAACTGTTTGGGGGGGAAATGCTGAGATGTAATAAAATTTGGACCAACTGTTGAAGTTTCAAAAGCACATCTCTGATCTTGAAATCCGTCCAGGCAGCATTTTCACACAGTTGCTTGGCTCTTTGCGTGCTATGAAGGTTATGTTTTTATTTGCATCATTTGGTTGTTGTTTGTTTATTAGCAAAAGCTAGATCTCTGCCAGTTGGCAGCATAGAGCCTTTTTGCTCTCACCCCACCAATGAGAACAGCAAGAATTGCTCATTAATTGGTGGAATGAATTAGTGGACAACAATATTATTACTGTTTGTAGTTGTTTTCTTGCTGCCAAGAATAGCTGGTTAGTGTTCAGTGGCATTGTTGCTGGAGTCATTGACCCCTTTTTGTTTTTTAGCAAAATGATTGAAGAATTTTTCCACCAGTTTCTATAAAACTTGGGGAAAGCTTCATTATGGCCATCAGAAGGACCCATTAAATCTGGGTGGTAATGAGGATTCCTTTGTTTGATTTAGCCTTTTTTTTTTTTTTGCTCAGTTCTGCAGGCTGAAGTGTCATCATGACATTGGAATTTCTAACTTTGACACAATCTCTTGAAAAATATTAATACTCTATCATTTTCTATACCACAATGGAAACTTGAACCAGTATACAGCAGATACAATTTTAGGTTCTTCCTGAAAGACAAATATAACTGTCATAAGCTGGGTAGGCATGACACAGAAGGAGGTTGAACACAAATGCAGACTCAAAATACTGAGGTATACGTTAAAGGCTTTATCTCAGAAATCAGGCTGGGGTTCAGTACACAGGAAGGCAGTCTGAGAAGCAGCGGTACAGGCAGGGGTCAGGCAGAGGCATAGTCAACAACAAGCACAGTTCCAAAATACCAGGAGACACAGTACATGGGCTGAGGCAGGAGCAAAGTCAAAAAACAAAGCACGGTCAAAAATGACAAGGCAAATACAGAGCAAAAACAAAGGCTGGAACGTGGACAAGAAATCACAACGAACTGGCAAGGAGTGGCGAAAGTAAGGGGCTTAAATAACAGGTGCAGTAATTAGGGAAACAAGGCACAGGTGTCAGGGAAGGTTCTGGAAGGGGTGTGTTCAGATGAGACAGAGGTGAGACAGGAGTCAAGAGAGTGCAGAAAGCCAGAGCAGACAGAATTACAATGAAGGTGAGAGAAGCTGGTGCAAGATAGTGCAGTAAGACAAATGCAAAGTGAACAGGACCTGACAAGATGGTGAACCTGACCACAGTGATCAAAATGAAACACCAACACAAAAGATGAACAAAACCCATGTCCCAATAAACA
Source organism: Thalassophryne amazonica (assembly GCF_902500255.1). NCBI lineage: Eukaryota > Metazoa > Chordata > Actinopteri > Batrachoidiformes > Batrachoididae > Thalassophryne > Thalassophryne amazonica. The sequence goes on along the minus strand of NC_047125.1, from coordinate 21,321,815 downwards.
AGAAGTAAAATAAAGAAAACCCGACATGAAGAAACAAAGAATTAAACCATGAAACAAATGTAAGAACCGAAAACAGCTAAACAAGAAAATAAAGACTAAGACCAAACCAGAATGGAACTACATGGAACAATAAACAGATCATTCAACATACGACAAAAGAAAAGTAAACAGAAAATAAAACTAATGAATATACAAAGGTAGGACTGAAACTAGACACGACTAAAATAAGATAAATAGGAAATAACTGAAACAGAAAATAAAACCACTGACAAAAGTATTATACACAAGATAACACAAAATAATCAGAACCAAAGTATGACGAGACTAGATTAATAACTAAAATAACACGACCAGATAAAACCATTAGAGGACAAAACATGACTGGGCCAGACTGGGGCCGAAACCTGACAATAACAAAGATATAACATGACAAAGGCATCTGGCTTTTCTTGGCTTGGTGCATAGAATATTAGAATGATTGTTAACTATTTGCACATTTACCTCACTAAATGTATTTAAATGTTTGAAATTTGGCACATGATGCATTTAGGACATAAACACAGCATTTGCCAGCAGAAGCTAATAGGATAATTAATTTTGTTGTACCAGTCACAAAAAACAGAGCAAACGAAATAGAATTAAAAGTTTGAAAACTTTGATCCATTTGTTTAACAGAATAGCCTTACCATAGCCTAGCTGTTCTGCCTTGCTGTCTCACACAGCCTAAACAAGTGGCATTCCAAGTCCTATTTATGTTATATTTCCTTTTTTATTCATGTGGTTTTTAAGTTTGAGAACATGATTTATTAATTTCTCTTGTTCTCTAAGCTGGTAGGGTAGACTGAGTCTTTTCTGTTGCTGGACAACAGACATCATACTTGTTAATGGTCTCTAGACTGCTAAGTCATCTTGGAGTTGAAACTTTTTGCACTCTAATTGAGCATCAAATGAAGCCAGGACCACCAAACCTGGCCCACAGGCTTACTATGGGCCAATGTGGTTATACTTTTAGGATCAGAAGGGTAAATTCACAAGGCCATATGAATTTATAATATTACATGATGAATGTTTTGTACATATGCTATAAATGGTCATGAATTCAGTGATTTCACTGTTGAAAGATACATAATGCTCTCATAATAGTAAAATATGTGCTATAATAGTTAAGCTCAAGGATCAATTTAAGATTTTATACTGCTTTCTAGTTGCCGGAATGCATTTTCTCTTGGCTTTTACATTTGATCACATCTAATAAAGGCCAGTCCTTGACTAATGTGCTGTGTGCCAAAGGCAGCAGATGGTCCTGCAGTGCCCACAAGAGGTGAGGAGGTCTGGGGATCTCCAGTTGGACCCTTAACCTGTCTGTGTTTCCCACATCATGGTTAAGAAGGGTTAATGTTAATCCTCTCCCATACTGTGAGTTTTTCTATGTGCGTGCATGTGTGTATGTATGCTGTAAATCAGCCTCTCTTCTATTGTACAATTAAGGGCCTTTCACACTGAATGTGTTCAGGGCATTAAACACATCGTGCCTCGCTCTAAAACCCATTGTTTTCAATGAGAAGCATTACGTTTTTGAAAAAACCAAGCCAGCACAACACTCCGTTAGGAGCGCGCATTGCCACTTGTTGTCAGGCTGCCGCAGTCAAAGTTCAACCCAGTCCAACTTTCACCGCTGCGCGCTGTGACGTAGCTTTGCTCGTCCAATAGAAACGAGGCGTCCGGCTAAAACATGGAAGACGACGGAGTTCAGAAATGTGTGACAGAGAAACATCAGAGCTGTTAATTTATACACAGCAGTTTTCTGAAGAAAATGCTTTCAAATGTTTTTTTTTACCTCAAGATTAATGTCCGATTACTGTACAATTTGAAGTAAAAAAACAAAAAAAATTCTTACATTAGAAAACTTGTAATTAAAATAGCTGAAAGTAAAAAAAAAAGATTCTTTAGAAATCTTTATCTGTAAATTTAAACTATATCTTATCTGTTTGTTGTTTCAGATGAGGTAATTTCTTGCTTAGACCCCGTCACACGTAACATGAATGAGGCCAAATGGCATCCAAATGAAGAATCGACAAACATCCGAAAGTGTTGAGGTGCGGTCTATAAACGTTGGATAGCTGTCTCAGAGCAGTCAGCATGGCCGGGCACATTTGCGCAACTGCCTCAAATGTTTTGCACATGTGAGAAACACTTGTGGCGCACTCCAGGTGGGACACCCATCCAATGGCAGTCTGTGTGCAGCCTAAGTGCATCTCACTGCAATCGACTTATTCGTACACTGTCATAACAGCATTCAGAACAATCTGATCGCGGTCAAGGGAACCCCAAAATGGATCAGGCATGTCAAATCCTGCTGGCATGTCCTGCTTGTGCCATGTACGTGCGCCTCCACTGGATCCCCTTCAGGGAGCGCAAAGGAAATGTCGATATGCAACATGTATGTGGCGCGCATCCAACATGTGAAGTGGACATGAACATTGCGAAATCCAGCTGAAAGCACCGCCTGCCACTGCGAGTCAATGCATCATTGTGCACGTCAGGGGCTTGGCGCAATGTCCACAATGCATCTGAATGGAATGTCGCCCACATAATACACATATTATGACATATATATCATCAAACTCACAGAGCTGTTAAGCTGTTTTAATGACATAATTACGCATTTCAAAGGTGTTTTTCAACAGTTTTACAGCCCTGTCACTGTCTTTTTGAAAGCTGTAATGGTTATTGGTTACTCATGCTGTCAGTGAGGAGTGTACTCCATGTTAGCATTACGATGATAATTGTACTATATGGTAGTGGTGAGGATGTATTTATTGGACTATTTTACACATGGTGGAGAAACCTTTATTCATGTATCCTTTTAAAGCCAGTTGTACCTGAAAAATTTGAAAATGTAATACATTACTAATTATTATGCTGATGGTCACCCGATTAATGGCCACGCACACAGATCTTGTTTGGCCGGTGTCTCTGACACCACACAGCCCTGAGAGCACTGCTATTTTTTCACAATACATGAGCAAACGTCATGCTGTCAGGTACCATTGAAAGTCATGGTGCTGAAAGGCACGTCTGCATTTTAATACTGCACACAATTATTCATATAGTAACAACGAAGTCATCCTGAGAACCAACACAAAAAAAATCACAATTATTTGCAATTCTTTGTGCTCCAGTTCTTGCATCAGAATGAAGTCCTCTGACTGCTGCATTGTGTTTTTGTTTTTAAATATGACCCCATGTTGTCCATGTCGTTATAAACTTTGTAACAGTGATAACAGCACCAGTAAGTCGTCTCACGAACTGTACAGCTTTTTGCCCCCCTCTTCCATGCTCACATTGAATGTTTCATACTTTTCTTTCAAGGCTAAAGGTGAAACATCACCAAAAATAAATAAATGGATCATAAGGATGAGGAAAAATGCAGAATAACGCCGTCTCTCCCCCACAGATGTGTGGGTATGCCACGTGGTGTGTCGTGGCTCAGCAGCTGTATCTGAGCATACGCAGGAATCCAGATACGTCCACCTGTGACATATGGAACGACTGTCCAAAACAACTCTTTTTAAAGACCAAATTTAGCTAATAGCAGTGTAAATGCAACATGCAGAGACATACGACTGTGCTACTCTCAAGTTCTTTAACATGAAACATCAACTATATTTAACTATAAAAATAGATACAAACAGATTTTGCACAATGGGCCCCTTTTAATATAGAATATTGTGGATTTTCTGTTCATTTATCACTTGGGTCACAGAGGAGCAGCACATTTTGTGATCAGGCCAGACCACCTGTAGTATAGACGTGATATAATTTACTCTATATAGGATGCTGACTATATCATCAATCATCTGGTTGTCATCTATGCTTGTAATGTTTCATTTTGATGTTTATTTAATTTTAAATTACAGCCTTTTATGGTGCGTTCCACACCCCTCAAGGCTTTGAATCAATTTAAAACTCATTGTGCATCAGTAATACGTGGGTACCAGCCCTTTTCTGCACATCAGTGGAGATTGGAGTGTTTTATTTATTTATTTTTGTAGAAATGGTTTTCACATGGCAGCTGGCAGCAGGTTGTTTCATTGTGAAGAACAGATTTAGAAAATGGATCTGACAGGTAATAGGACTAAGATACAACGCAGGCCTCCAGAGGAAGGTACGTGTGTGTGTATGTGTGTGTGTGTGTGTTTGTAGCGTAATAGTCTGCTCTTCTTCCCTCATTACTTTAGACGATCTCGCCTGCAGAACAGGCGAGATCTTAAATCTGTGTATTTAAGATTACTTTTCAACACTTGTGCTTTGTCAACAAACACTACCAAGCATAAAAATGATTATGACATTTGTCTGAGTTGCATCACCTTCTTTTTTTTGTTTTATCCTTTGACCTTTTTCTCTCTCCCCTCCACCTTTCCACCACTCAACTGTTGCAGATGCCCCGGTGGCAGAGTTGCACGACCTGTTCTGTAAGAAGCTGCAGCAGTGCTGTGTGCTGTTCGATTTCCTGGACTGCGTCGCCGACCTGAAGGGAAAGGAGATCAAACGTGCGGCTCTCAATGAGCTGGTGGAGAGCGTGGCCACAAGCAGAGGTGTCCTCATAGAGCCGCTCTACCCAGAGGCAATAAAGATGGTAAGATGAGAGGAGGGGTGCAGTGATAGAACAATGGATGGACGCATGAAAGAAGTGAATGCTAAGCAAAAGGCATTGTTACTTGATGAAATAATGTTCAGGGATCAATGGCAGGATGGATGGAAAGGAGAATTAAAGCTGAAAGTCAGCATCAACATGTCAATGGCTGAATCAGTCCTCATCATGTGCAATATATGTATCTGACAAAGCAGCATTACTGTATCTACAGCAACAGCACTCTGAGTGCAAACTTAGTGCATAGACCTAACAGTCCTCTGTTTGTCCATCCTTAATGGTCCACTTCCCTAATCTATAAGCTGTAATGGCAGTGGTTGTGGTGGAGGTGTCAGAGAGGAGGATGCTGAGGAAACCCCCACCCCCTTTATGCCACACTGACGTCCTGTCAGAGCACCTTCAGCTATAGACTGAGACCACCAAGGTGCACCACAGGACGCCACTGGAGGTCTTTCCTACCAGCGTCAATCAGACTGTATAATTCCTCCCCCCTTCTGCAGGATGAAAACATAATGAACAGAGTTATTTATAGTTATTCGGTGACTCAGAGTTACGCGCAATATTGTTGAACATCTTGTGCAAATGTCTTCCAGTCATTTTGCATAAATTTGTTGTACTTACTATAATCAAAAACAACAACAACAAAAAAACATTATTTACTGTTTACTGTGTCAGTACTCTGCCAAAATAATTTCCTACAGGATTACTAGCGGAGCTACGACCACTGCCTTTGCACCCCCCACCCCCCCAGGACTAAACCAAACCAACTTTTTTAGGTTCCTTAGATGACCCCAAAACACAATCAGGATGTTCCCAAAAATAAAAACTGGCCTCAAGCCAGTTATCCAAGATTGCCGCCAAAATAGTTTTTTTTTTCTTCACTAAAACACCAATGATTTCTGTCATTATTAAGTCTATTGTTTATTCTTACTATGTATTTTAATGATAAGGGTCTATTGGCGGCCATTTTGGACACCATTTTGAAACTTAAACCCATGAATGAATTTAGTTTAGGCACAAATGAGTTTGCTGTGACCTGCAATGGTCTTCCCATTGAATCTCTGTGATATTTAAGTTGTTTTTATGTTGTGTAAAGGTGTTTTAGTGAAAAAACCCTATTTTGGCAGCCATCTTGGATAACTGGCTTGAGGCCAGTTATTATTTTTGGGAACATCCTGATTGTGTTTTGGGGTCATCTAAGGAACCTAAAACAGTTGGTTTGGTTTAGTCCTGGGGGGCTGCAAAGGTAGTGGTCGTAGCTCCCCTAGTAGATGAATAAAGTTGATCTTATTGTATCTTAATCGAGAGATTGTATGCATGCATGCATAGATATAAACACGGCATTTTCTGCATTAAAAAAACCCTTTCTTTTTTTATACCTGCATTCAGCAGTAGAGTATACGGCAGTATTGTTTTGTTCCTCTGGCTTGCTGTCTGTGTTTCTGCAAAATATATATTAAAGAGTTTTGATTTGCTTTGAACCAAACTTGGTGGAATGACTGAGCACCAACCAAGTACAAATTGACTTGATATCGAGAGAAAAAGTCAAGGTTACAGGCAAAGGTCAAAATATGGGTCCAATGCTTATATACTGTATAGTGGTTATTTGTATTTGTAATGGATATTCTGTGGAACTGGTCAAATATCCAACTGAAGTTACTATTAAATGCCAATATGAAGTCATATATCACCTTTCTGGTCACATAACCTTTTGACTGTGGGTGACCTTGAAAGGTCAGACTCGGTGTCATAACTGTTTTAATCAGACTGTTTGGAGCCCGTATAAACGCAAGTGAAAGTTTTTGCAATTTTGGTGTCCAGTCTTGTGTTTTATGACTTTAATGAATGCAGCTGAGCTACTTACCAAAGCCAAATGTCCCAACAACAAAATGAAAGTTTTAGAAAATCTCAATGGTAAATGTAGTTTTTTGCTTTTTGAAAGTAACTCGGTTGAATTTTTCTTGCCAGGAAACATATATTTACACAACAAAAACAAAACAACAAAAACCGAACTTTCTGTGTCAGCCTTGGTGAATCTGTGTCCTCCACTGCTCCTCTCTCATGTGGGGTCCCACAAGGCTCTGTTCTAGGCCCTCTCCTTTTTTTCTCTTTATACCCTCCCGCTCGGTTCTATAATTACATAGGAAACACGGTATTCCTTTCCAGTGTCATGCGGATGACTGTCAGATGTATGTGCGCCTTAAAAAGAATGATGCACACTCTGTCACTTCATCAGTCAAGTGTCTTGATGACACAAAAGCCTGGTTGGCTCTGAATTTTTTAAATGATCATGACAAGAAAACTGAAGCGATGGTTTTTGGTGTCACCACTAGGACCCTTCTGCTAGATCTGGATTCCCTGGCTCAGAATATGAAGCCAACCATAAAAAAATCAAGGAGTTAAAGTGGATGCAGATCTGAAATTTGATAGTCATATTAGGGCCATTGTCAAATCAAGTTTTTTTTCTTTTTGAGATAGCAGGCTAAAATAAAGCCATTCATTTGAGGCAGCAATTTGAGACAGTAATTCATGCCTTTGTCACGACTCGGCTGGATTACTGTACTTCACTGTATGTGGGGGTTACTGCGTCCTACATCACCCATCTTCAGATGGTACAAAACACTGCTGCACGTCTTTTGACGGGTACACGTAAATATGAGAACAATTTGCCCCGTTTTAGCCTCACTCCACTGGCTGCCCATACAGTTCAGGATTTATTTTTAAATCCCTGAATGCGCTTGCCCCGCCCTACCTCTCTGAGCTCCTACACCCATATAAACCCACCCGCTCTCTCAGGTCAGCTGAGCAGCTGCTCCTGAGTGTGCCGAAAACCCAGCGGAAGCTCAGAGGGGGCCGCGCGTTTGCTGTTGCAGCTCCAAAATTATAGAACGACCTGCCTCAGCAGATTAGACAGACCTCGTCTCTGCCTGCTTTTACATCTCAATTGAAAACCCATCTATTCTCCTTGGCCTTTGACACTTGAGATGTTGACGTCATTCTTTTATTTTATTGTTTTTTTATTGCATGGTTGTTATTTTTATTCATGTTTTATTGCTTTTAATTATTTTAGTTGTAATTTGTTTCTAATTTTATGTGAACTATGCCTTTGATGATGATTTTTATTTTCTGTACAGCACTCTGGTCCATTGTGGTTGTTTATAGAGCTTAATAAAGTTGGTTGGTAGAAATAGAACTCAATAATGAGAAAAACTGGAATGACATTTAAAAAAAACAATAGTTGGAGCTTGCCAGACAAGTCGGACATCTAACAAAATGTACAAGAAATCACAGATGCTGGTGGAACAGTGGGTATAAATAGATATTGATTCAAGAATAATAAAGATAAATGCAAAATGGTGAGGGAGGAAGACACGAGGAGAGGATGGAGAGATGATAGGAAAGAGAAGTAACTGTCTGAGTCTGTTTTGCTAATACAGTCTGAGTTGTTAAGAGCACAAATAATGGAGAATAAAATGTTGCTGAAAAGGAGCTTTGGGACTTGCCGTGTTAGCTTTTTTTTTTTTTTTTTTTTTAGATATTCTGTAGTTTATTCAGCGGAAATTTATTTGCTGAATAAATCATGCTCCAGTGAGCTTTCAGGCAACTACTCACATCCACGAACAGCGTTATACGTGGCCAACGTTGGTTGATTTGAAAGCTCAACCACAAACCGACCAACTGAAAGCAGGTCTTGAAGTCCAGAAAGCACTTTTCCCTCTTTTGAAATAATGCACAAGTCGCCATCTTTCACTCACCTGTTTTCTTTGCCAGTTGAGGGAACGCTACCTAATATTTTTGTTTTCTTTGTAATTTAGCGTAGCGTTTTCTACTTTATCCTCTGCTCCACTTCCCTCCTGTTCTCTTTCTCTCTCTCTCTCTCTCTCTCTCTCTGAACCTTCTTCTCTCTCATTTGTCATTCTCCAGATCTCTGTAAATATCTTCCGGACTCTTCCGCCCAGTGAGAATCCAGAGTTTGATCCTGAGGAGGATGAACCAACGCTGGAAGCCTCTTGGCCACACCTGCAGGTATGCACTCATCTTTGCGACACTATTGGTAACCACTGAAACAGCATTAATTTGATTTTCTCTTGTGGAGGTGGAGGAACCTTTGGTTCTTCTGTAAAATGTTTTGACATTTTGGCTCATTTTCTTATGTCTAAAAAAAAAAATGAAGCAAAAGAAAGAAAAATATAAATAGGGTACGTGATGTCTAACGTCTTATTTGTACTTGTTTTAGCTGGTTTACGAGTTCTTTCTGCGCTTCCTGGAGAGTCCAGACTTCCAGCCCTCCATGGCCAAGCGTTACGTCGACCAGAAGTTTGTCCTGCAGGTAAGTCACAGATTTGGTTCTTCTGATCAAAAACGAACAGTATTTTGTTGATGTTTGAACACTTTGCCAACCTGTATGGAACTCGGTGACACAGGAACCATTATGCATATAGAGAGAAGAAGAAATTACACGGAATATCAGCAAATTTTGGATGTAGATGTCCTGTGGTCAGCCAGCAAGTGGAAGCTGAAAAGAAGCTTTCCACTACAACAGAAACAAAGGATCTGAAGTGTCCTTCAAAACTCTTATTCACTACAAAAATGGCAAGTTGAAGTTTTTGGAGTGGCTTTCACTGTTCACCGACTTGAACACTGTTGACAGTCTGTGGGCTGAAATTGTTAGATCAGTGACAGCAAGATACTCAGCTGGACCAGTAATGGGGTGTCAGTTTACTAGGTGTGACATAGTTGAGTGCATTGATGGGCACAGTTCTGCTAATCCGCTAATTAGCAAAGCTAACTTTTTGTTAGCGGATTAGCTTTTCAGATAACTTTGAAAACCATCAGCGGACCAGTTACCTTCCGCTAAATTTAGTTCCGCTAACATTTTTTTGCTGGCATAGCAAGTAAACCTTAATGAAAATATTTGTAAACCCTAAAATCATACATGTTCATTCCTGTCTGTTGTGTGTTTTGCAACACTCAGACCGCTGTGAGCTCAGTCCAACCCCAGCAGAAGGGAGTGGGCCGGCTGCTGCTTTTGAAAAAAAAAGTGTCATTTACAAATAGCAACCAACATGTGACTGTTGGTCGCTATTCGATGTGCTGAATTGCACTTCACAAACTGAATTTTCAATTTTACAAATGAAAAAAATGACATATTTACAAATACACATTTATTTGTAAACACCAACACACGTTACAGTAACTTGTTTTTTGGTTGTTACAAATAAATAAACCAACCAACCAGTGATTGAGAGAAGACTAATTTCCCATAATGCCTTTTGGTGCATGTGTCGGTTAATGCTCAAACCTTCAGAATTACCGCATTAATTTAAAAGATATGCAAGATATTTTCACTTTGTAAAAATGACAGAGTTGCCATTAATGTCGATAAACTGTCCAAAAATAGTTTTGTTTAAAAATGAAACAATGGGTGAAAAGTGCTTTGCTTTTCATGTCTCCTGCCACATGTCTGTGTCATTGCATGTGGAAAGTAAACAATGCTTCCTTACAACAGTGGGTAGAGTGCATAAAGACAGAAGCTCTGGCTCGTTTGTTTTGGGTTTGTGATTGCCTTTGACTTTCCGCAGAAGCCTCGGCGTTGCTTAAACTCAAAACTGGCTTATCAGTAGCCGACAGTGTACCAAGTCAATACTAAAAGTTAGCGGTTAGCTTTAACTTCCAAAATTTTTTAGAGGTTTATCAGTTTAGCGTTATAAAAGTTAACTTTTCAGTCAGTGGATTAGTGGTTATCGAAGCTAACTTTTTGGTTAGCTGTGCCCACCCCGGTTGAGTGCCAACATGTCTATATGTGTCACAATAGCATTTTTTGTTAATTCATGAAATAAATGGAACAGTTCATAAAGATTTGAAGTATGATGTGTTTGTGTTTACTTGCTTTCATTTAAATACATTATATAATTGCCCTTGCATGTATGTGGGCAGCAGAGTTGCCAACTGTCCCACACTGGGTGGTATTTATCCCCGTGGGCTGCATCCCACATGAGTGTGTGTGTGTGTGTGTGTGAGTGGGATGGCCATTAGTCCTGGAGTTGTGTAGGCCTGGGCACACCCCCAGAATCCCATGGTTCTGCTTTGTGCCGTTGGTGTCCTGCATTGGTACATTCAAATGTTGGCAGGTATGGGGTCGGTTATTTTCACCCCTCTGCATTCATTTCTCCAGGTATGTGAACACAATAACTCATAGATCCGATTTGGACCTAAGTTGGTGGAGTGTTTGAGGATCATCCAATGGCAAAGTGATTTCATTTTGAATTTTGACAGGATGCCCATCAAATTTTGCATCCAATGCATATTTATAAATGATATTGAGAAGGTCAATTTTGAAGAATTGGCTAAAGATACACCAGTGGTTATTGTGAAAAAAATCAGATGAAATCATGTATCACATTGGCATTGGTCATATGACCGTTGACCTTGGGTAACCTTGAAAACACAGTCAACTCATGAGTTTGAGGCCAGTATGGATTATACACAGTGGTAGGGTTGAGTGTTAGTCAGGGATGAAGGCTCAATTATATACACAACTGATGAGCTGTCAAGGCCACACAGAACCATATACGAGGTCTCTTAGATAATAAACCGGCCCTTTTATTATTTTTTTTAACTATATGGATTTGAATGACATGCGATTACACCAATCATGCTTGAACCCTCGTGCGCATGCGTGAGTTTTTTCACGCGCGTCGGTGACGTCATTTCCCTGTGGGCAGGCCTTGAGTGAGATGTGGTCCCGCCCTCTCGGCTGAATTCCTTTGTTTCACACGCTGCTCGAGACGGCGCGCGTTGCTTTATCAAAATTTTTTCTGGACCTGTGAGGAATATCCGAGTGGACACTATTCAAGAAATTAAGCTGGTTTTCTGTGAAAAGTTTAACGGCTGATGAGAGATTATGGGGTGTTTCTGTCGGTGTAAGGACTTCCCACGGAGCGGGACGTCCTGCAGCGCTTCCAGGCGCTGTCGTCGGCCTGTTTCGAGCTGAAAACATCCTAATTTAAGGCTTAATTCACCCAGGACATCGTGAGAGAACAGAGAAGATTCAGAAGAGGCCGGCATGAGGAATTTATGCAGACATTCCACTGTTTAAGGACATTTTTTTAATGAAAGACGTACGCGCAAATTCGCCGAGTCGTTTCCGTGACGACTCGGCAAATCTGTGTGCGCCGCGACAGGAAAAACACCTCCGTGTTGAAAACCATTTGTAGAATTCAGGCGGCTTTTAATGGCTTTCAACAAGTGAGTAACTGAGAAATTGTTTAACAGCTTGGGCATGTTCCAACTTGCCCGTTAAGATTTCCAACGGAGGTGTTTTTCCTGCCGCAACCCCCCGCGGTCGGGTCCAGCCCGACATGCGACTCTGCCCGCACGTTCTTTCATTACAAAATGACCGTTAACAATGGAATGTCCGAATAAACTCCTCATGCCGACTTCTTCTGAAAGTTCTCTGTTCTCTGACGACTTACTGCGTCAACAGAGCCTGAAATGTGGAAGTTTTCAACTTGAAATGGCGAGACGCTGCCGCCTCGAAGCGCAGATCGCCGTCAGGCGCCGTGGACCGTCCTTAAAGCGACACTACCAGACCAAAATCTCTCATCAGCCGTTAAAATTTTTACCGAAAACGAGCTGAATTTATTGAATGGTGTCCACTCAGTTGTGCCTTACAGTTTTGAAAAAAATTTTATCAAACAAAGCAACAGTCTCTGAGCCATTCCTAAACAATGAAAAAAATCGACGAGCGGGTGGACGACTCCTCACTCAAAGACTGCCCACAGGCGAATGACGTAACCGACAGGCGTGAAAAAACTCTCACATGCCCAAGAGGGTTCAAGCATGTCTGATGTAATCACACGTGATTCAAATCCATATGGTTTTTGAAAAAAATAATAAGGTCGGATACTTTTCTAATAGACCTCGTATTACTGTTTGACTGAATCACAAAGAACTAATGAGTCTGTGGAGACTTGCAGTCATAAAGGTCTTGGTATCCAAGTGAGGTGAGTCAGTTCAAGGTGCTTTAATGCCATGACCTGGATGACCGAGAGTCTCCAGAGACACACAAGTCCATTTGACCTGAATCAACCTACTTGGGAAACTTAATATGTCAGAAATGTAACATGTTGGTTTTGCACTCTTTGAATGTACCTTACAATTTAAAATAAATAAATAAATCTGCATCTCGTCATACAAAATTGTCATGGTGCTCTAGTGTTTTGGGAGGTTTTTGGGGGCGTAGGCAGTTGTTGCATACATTAAACTATATATATCCTTCTTAAGGTGTAAAAGTAGGTTCAAGTCATGAGTAAGAGAGGTTTAAACTTCAGGATAAAACATGCTGTATGCTTTTGTGTGTGTGTGTGTGTGTGTGTGTAGCTTCTGGAGCTATTTGACAGCGAGGACCCAAGAGAAAGGGAGTACCTAAAGACCATTCTGCACCGCGTCTACGGAAAACTACTGGGCCTCCGAGCCTACATCCGCAAACAGATCAACAACATCTTCCTCAGGTACGTCTGGTAAACCACCAATAATCTATATAGAGGTTCTGAAAAAGGCTTTTGACATCATTAAATGTAACACTAGCAAACCATCAAATGAGAACCAATGTCAGGACAGATAGAGGATGATGTTGCCTTCAAACTCCAACTTCCATTCCAAGAAGTTTTCCGTGGGACAGCTTGTCCTTCCTTCTAGTCCAGGGGTGGCCAAGTTCGGTCCTCAAGAGCCACATTCCTGACACTCTTAGTTGTCTCCCTGCTCCAACACACCTGAATCCAATGAAAGACTCGTTAGCAGACTTTTAATGAGCCTTTCATTGGATTCAGGTGTGTTGGAGCAAGGAGACAACTAAGAGTGTCAGGAATGTGGCTCTCGAGGACCGAACTTGGCCACCCCTGTTCTAGTCCGTAGGGATGATACCTGTCTCCCAGATTGATACTTCATCTCCATCTGCATGGAGGAGTTCAGTAACACTGCATGTCCCTGGAGCTTTTCTTGCCCTCAGCTGTTTCATGGCCTTCTTAGAGATCTCACTAACATTTGGCACTTGAAGGTTCAATCAGCCACAACAATCATGGTCACTGGAGATGTTGAACATTCCAGCAGAAGTCTCATAGAACTGCTCAAAGCATTTGACACAGTGGAACAGCAGTTCAGAGACATTCATCTACTGTGACTGTGGTGGGACGAGGTGGACATTTGGAGTCGTGAAGTGCTTTGATTCTTCGACAAGTAGGCCACAGATGGAGAATCACCTGCTCACAGATTTGTCTCACAAACACCTCCTTGTCTGCTCTCAGGACCATCACAGTCCACTTTCTTTGCTGCCCTCAAACATCCTCTGCCATCCTATAGATGTAATGTCAGTGCACATGCAAAATAAAGCTCTCTTTCTTTTGCAAAACCAGTAAAGTAAACAACCTTCCTCTGAGCGCAAGATAAGTACGTTCATTCTCTTCTCACAGGTTAAACAATAACTTGTTTCTTACGGAGACAAACCCACATTTCCTCGTGTTGCAACAAGTCTTGCTCTCCCTGTAGCGTCTCTCTCTATCCTTGTTTTTGATCTAATTTTTTTGTTTGTTTTTGGCAACGTGATGCTCAGCTTGATTTGGGTCAGTGATTTACTTGGACGTTGCCAAACATGCCACGTCTGGAGGGGTGAAAAAATAATGAAAGCCGGAATGGTATTAGACATTTATTCTGCTGTTACATTCATCAGATATGGCTGAAGCGTTTGCTCAACTCAAAATGTTTGGGGAAACTGATCGCCCAAAACAATTTAGGCTTAGTTATCTTTGGGAAAAAAATGCATTAGAAGTTTCAGAAGAAGATTTTGCACCTCTAAATCTGAGGCCGTGGTTCTCAGCAGGAAACTGATGGATTGTCTACTCTGGGTAGGGAATGAGGTCTTGCCCCAAGTGAAGGAGTTCAAGTACCTCAGGATCTTGTTCACGAGTGAGGGAGCAGTGGAACGTGAGATTGGCCAAAGTATTGGCCCAGCAGGGGTGGTATAGTGATGAAAAGGGAGCTGAGCCAAAAGGTGAAGCTCTGGATCTACTGGTCAATCTTCGTTCCTACTCTCACCTATGGTCATGACGGTTGGTTCATGACCAAAAGAGCTAGATCGCGGGCAGGGTTCTAGCTACGGTGGGCGGCGCCGGGCGGTACTGTCCAGTACTGCAAATTTCCACCTGGCTCTCGCGTTCAAATTGGTTGTCCCAGCCACCACGGATTTTCCAAAAAATTAACTGAAATGTTGCTGAAAAATGTACCAATTCGATCGCATTTCAAGTTTATAGAGTCATACTTTTGTGTTATTTTGTAATTTCAACCAAATAATTAAAGAAATAGAATTATTTTCTTCATATCTAAGCACGCACAGCAGAGAGGTCAGCAGTCTGCTGCTTTCAGCCCTCTGTGAAGCCGCAGAATGCTGAAAGCAGAGATCAGAGCAGATAGAGATTCACTCCGCTCTGACTTAAAGGAAAAATAAGTCCTCCAGAAAAATGTTTCTTAATCCAGACTTGCTTCTGTGTCGGCAGATGCTGATAATATACTCAGATGTTTATGGTTTATTTTACAGTTTAAAGGCTTCCTGTTTCCAAAAAAGTCAAAGGAAAACAGATGGTGAGAGCGAGGGGGAGGAGCCTCAGTGAATCAGTGAAAGGGTTAAACTGACAATCAAATCAGTCCAGGTTCAGCTCTTGTTCAAACAAGGCAATTAAAGGTTATATTGTTTTAAAAAAATAATAATGCTATTCCACTGAAATATCTTGGGGAAAATACTGTCATGACAGAAAAATTCCGCCTGCTTCACAAGATTAAAAGGTACAGTGTGTCATTTTTTGAAGAAGAGATCAAATGCTATATGCCCATCAAATATTAACATGCTTTTAACCTTTTCAACACTGTTTATATTATTAACTTAGAAATTGACAGAAATATTTAAAAAAGAACTATGGTATTACAAATATTACAACATAAATGCCATTTTTTGTCTATTATCTTTTCTTTCAATGCATCTGAAACCACTCAAAATTAGTTAAAATAGGGCTTGCCAATAAGGTTTTAGAGGTATAAAACCCTGTAGCTTCAGTGCCCCCTTGACCCAGCCAAGGCCCCCAGACCCCAAGCCATGAGTCGCGATCACGCAATTTACCCAGCACTAAAATGTATCCTGATTGCGGATACAAGCGGCCGAAATGGGTTTCCTCAGGATGGTGGCTGGTGGCTCCCTTCGAGATAGGGTGAGAAGCTCGGTCATCCGTGGGAAGCTCGGAGTAGAGTCGTTGCTCCTTCCTGTTGAAAGAAGCCAGCTGACGTGGTTCGGGCATCTGGTAAAGATGCCCCTTGGCCGCCTGCATAGGGTGGTGTTCCAGGCACATCCATCTGGGAGGAGACCTTGTGAAGACCGAGGACTAGGTGGAGAGATTATATCTCCACACTGGCCTGGGAACACCTGGGGATCCCCCAGTCAGAGGTTTAATGTGGCACGGGAAAAGAGTCTGGGTCCCCTGCGACCCGGTTCTGGATAAGCGGTTGAAGATGAGTGAGTGAGTTTATTTTTAAAGAGGTAAAAATGTGTTTTATTCACTTTTAGAAATAATATTATTTTAAGTATTTTGCAGTTTGTCATAATATTCCTCAAATTATTAATGCAGTGTTGACTGTCTTAATTAAGCAGCACAAACATAAATGTTGTTGCATACATTTTTTTTGTCAAAAGCTATAGTTGTTGGTTCTGTAGTTTTTGGTTATATTGTACCAGAGAGTTGGTTGCCATGGAGATATTTCTCATACGGTTGTCGCAGGCAGCTAGTTGTCATGGAGATATATTTGTCACGGAGAGAGACAGTTATAAAATAAGAAACGGTGCACGTCAGCTCGTGAGAACTCACACTGGTGCTTCAACGGGCAAAACATTAAAGGGTAAAGCAAACAAGGAACAAGTCAAGGACACAAATGAGCTTTTAATAAGGTGCAACAAGTAATGTTTCGCCAGGCAGCGTGTCTTCATCAGAGCTGCCAGAGGCAATGACAGTGGGTGCATTTAAATTACTTACTGCAATTTAATAGCTGGTTTTCAAGAAAAATAATAAATATTCCAAACACTGACAAGGGTCCATGAAGTGCCAAAGTGTTGCATGCGTAAATCCAGTAACTGTTCCTTTGTAAATGTTGATTAGGTCTTTTGTTGGAGAAGGAATATTTTTTCTTTCTGCAGCAATTTTAAACTGGAGGATCATCCATGACTTGCTTGAACATGTTTCTCCATCGTTTAGGCCATATTTTAGCGCATGTGGCTGTTTTTATGTTCAGCAGTTTATTTGAGTGGGCATGTGGTTTGGCCACTCCATGCAAACCACAGTTGAGTATGCAAACGACATTGGTGCTAATGGGATTCATGAAGGATCCACTGTTGGGAAAGTGTAGGTACACGGACCCACAACAGGGGGCGCAAATGAACGGACAATGGAGTAGGTCAAATAACAACACTTTACTGTTGTGAATGTGCACAACAAATACAACAGATTGCAACAATAGACAATAGTCAGTTCACAAGGTGTCGTGTGGGCAGACTCGAAGATAGGAGACGCCTGTCCAAAGCAGAACCGGAACCACACGATTTCCTCCGCCACCAGACCCCGGGAATACTGGAGCCGCCAAGTCCCGAACTCCCAGGTGGCCACTGCCTCCGCGTGTCGGATCTGGTACTGCTGGCGAGGAACAAAAAAAGCAAGTAAATGAGGATGCGTTTGCACCCAGGAATCAGCACGGCAGGAAAGCTACCTCCACCTCTCGTTGGAAAAGCAGTTCAAAAGATAATACACAAAAGTCTCAAAGGATATTTGTCAAGCAGACAGCTGAGGTACGTTACCTTCCAGGTAGAACGATATCTTGGCAAAGAGGTGGAGATGACGTCTTGCTGATATACCGATGCTGATCCGATGAGTGGTGACAGCTGTCATAGGTGATGAGTGTCAGCTGTCACCCCGGCTGCTCCTGTGAGGTGGCAGCGCCCTCTGGTGCCTGGAGCCCGCACTCCAGGCAGGGTGCCCTCTGGTGGTGGTGGGCCAGCAGTACCTCCTCTTCAGCGGCCCACACAACAGGACCCCCCCCTCAACGGGCGCCTCCTGGCGCCCGACCAGGCTTGTCCGGGTGACGGCGGTAGAAATCGGCCAGGAGGGCCGGGTTCAGGATGAAGCTCCTCTTCACCCAGGAGCGTTCTTCAGGTCCGTACCCCTCCCAGTCCACCAAATACTGGAAGCCCCGACCCATCCTACGGACATCCAAGAGCCAGCGCACAGTCCAAGCCGGCTCGCCATCGATGATCCGGGCAGGAGGTGGTGCCGGACCCGGAGTACAGAGGGGTGAGGTGTGATGGGGCTTGATCCGGGACACGTGGAAAACGGGATGGATCCGCAGTGAGGCCGGAAGCTGAAGCCTCACTGCGGCTGGACTGAGTACCTTGATGATTTTAAATGGACCGATATACCGGTCCTGCAGTTTCAGGGAGTCCACTTGAAGGGGTATGTCCTTGGTAGACAACCACACTGCCTGCCCTGGCCGGTACGTAGGGGCCGGGGTCCGCCGACGGTCTGCATGGGCCTTCGTCCTCATCCGGGCCCTCAGCAAGGCAGAACGGGCGGCACGCCACACCCGACGGCACTTCCGTAGGTGGGCCTGGACCGAGGGCACACCGACCTCTCCCTCAACCACCGGAAACAAAGGAGGTTGGTACCCCAGACACACCTCGAAAGGGGAGAGGCCGGTGGCTGACGACACCTGGCTGTTATGGGCATACTCGATCCAGGCCAGATGGGTACTCCAGGCCGTCGGGTGCGCGGCTGTCACGCAACGCAGGGCCTGCTCCACCTCCTGATTGGCCCGTTCTGCTTGCCCGTTGGTCTGGGGATGATACCCGGATGAGAGACTAACCGTGGCCCCCAGTTCCCGGCAGAAGCTCCTCCAGACTTGCGAGGAGAACTGGGGACCGCGATCGGAGACGATGTCTGTTGGGATCCCATGCAGCCGGACGACATGGTGGACCAGGAGGTCCGCTGTCTCCTGGGCCGTCGGGAGCTTCGGGAGGGCCACGAAGTGGGCCGCCTTGGAGAATCGGTCCACTATCGTGAGGATGGTGGTGTTGCCCTGGGACGGCGGGAGACCCGTGACAAAATCCAGGCCGATGTGGGACCAGGGGCGATGAGGCACGGGCAGCAGCTGGAGCAGTCCCGAAGCCCTGCGATGGTCAGCCTTGCCCCTGGCGCAGGTGGTGCAGGCCTGGATATAATCCCGGACATCGGCCTCTAGGGACGCCCACCAGCAGCGCTGCCGGACGACTGCCACGGTTCTTCGCACCCCTGGATGACAGGAGAGCTTAGAGCCGTGACAGAAGTCCAGGACTGCAGCCCTAGCCTCTGGTGGGACGTAGAGTCTGTTCTTCAGCCCAGTTCCGGGGTCCGGGCTTCGTACCAGGGCCTCCCGGACGGTTCTCTCTACGTCCCAGGTAAGGGTGGCCACGATAGTGGACTCCGGGATGATGGGTTCCGGTGGATCCGACAACTCCGCTTTGACTTCATCTTCATGTACCCGGGACAAGGCATCCGATTTCTGGTTTTTGGTCCCGGGACGGTAGGTGATTCGGAAGTCAAAACGGCCGAAGAACAGTGACCAGCGGGCTTGCCTGGGGTTCAGCCGCTTGGCGGTCCTGATATACTCCAGGTTCCGGTGGTCAGTGAAAACCGTGAATGGCACGGACGTTCCCTCCAACAGATGTCTCCACTCTTCAAGAGCCTCTTTCACCGCACGTCATAATTCCGTTCGGCCGGGGTCAACCTGCGGGAAAAATAGGCACACGGGTGAAGGACCTTATCGGTCTTCCCGCTCTGGGAAAGCACAGCTCCTATCCCTGAGTCCGAGGCGTCCACTTCAACCACTAACTGGCGGCTAGGATCGGGCTGCACCAGAACGGGTGCAGACGAGAAGCGCCGTTTCAACTCCTTGAACGCGGCATCGCAACGATCCGACCAGGTGAAGGGGACTTTTGGTGAGGTCAGGGCGGTCATGGGGCTAACTACCTGACTGTAGCACTTTATGAACCTCCTGTAAAAATTAGCAAAGCCGAGGAACTGTTGCAGCTTCCTACGGCTTGTGGGTTGGGGCCAGTCTCTCACCGCCGCGACCTTGGCCGGATCAGGAGCGACGGAGTTAGAGGAGATGATGAACCCCAGGAAGGACAAAGAAGTGCGGTGAAACTCACAGTTCTCGCCCTTCACAAACAGTCGGTTCTCCAACAACCGCTGCAGGACCTGACGTACATGCCGGACATGGGTCTCAGGGTCCGGAGAAAAGATGAGTATATCATCCAGATATACGAAGACGAATCGGTGCAGGAAATCCCGCAAGACATCATTAACCAATGCTTGGAACGTCGCGGGGGCGTTTGTAAGACCGAACGGCATGACCAGGTACTCAAAGTGACCTAACGGGGTGTTAAATGCCGTCTTCCACTCGTCTCCCTTCCGGATCCGAACCAGGTGATACGCATTTCTAAGATCGAGCTTGGTGAACATTTGGGCTCCATGCAGGGGTGTGAACACTGAATCCAACAAGGGCAATGGGTATCGGTTACGAACCGTGATTTCGTTCAGCCCCCTGTAATCAATGCATGGACGTAGTCCGCCATCCTTTTTTCCCACAAAAAAGAAACCTGCACCCATCGGGGAAGTGGAATTCCGGATCAACCCGGCGGCTAAAGAGTCCCGGATGTAGGTCTCCATTGATTCGCGCTCAGGTCGTGAGAGGTTGTACAGCCTGCTGGACGGGAACTCAACGCCTGGAACCAAATCAATGGCACAATCGTACGGACGGTGGGGGGGAAGGGTGAGCGCCAGATCCTTACTGAACACATCCACAAGGTCATGGTACTCCACCGGCACCGTCCCTAGATTGGGCGGGACTCTGACCTCCTCCTTAGCCTGGGAACCGGGAGGAACCGAGGAACCTAAACATACCCGATGGCAGGTCTCGCTCCACTGAACCACTACCCCGGACGGCCAATCGATCCGGGGATTGTGTTTCAACATCTAGGGGAACCCTAAAATCACACGGGAGGTAGCAGGAGTCACAAAAAACTCGATCTCCTCCCGGTGATTTCCTGACACCACCAGAGTTACTGGTGGTGTCTTATGTGTGATTGGAGGGAGTAGGGAGCCATCTAGTGCCCGCACCAGCACAGGCGAGGTAAGCGCCACCAGAGGGAACCCTATCTCCCTGGCCCATCTGCTGTCTAACAGATTCCCTTCAGAGCCCGTGTCCACCAGTGCTGGGGCCTTCAGGGTTAAATCCTCATAAAGGATTGTAACTGGGAGTCGAGTGGCAATGTGGGTGTGTCCCACGTGAATGTCTCGGCCCACCCCTAGCCCAGTCTCTAGGGGCGGGCGTTGGTGTTTAACCGCTCGGGGCAGTCTCTTAGCTGATGCTCTATCGAGCCACAAACAAAACACGCTCCGCGGGCCAGCCTCCTCTGTCTATCTGGCGCCCTAAATGTGGCCCTGCTCGTGTCCATAGCTTCGTCAGCAGGGGGAGCTGTGACCAAACGGAGCGTAGGGGCCGTGGAGCGTGGGGAGGGCGGGACGCGGTCGGAACCGGAAGGGAGAGGGACGGCGCGTGCCCGGCCACGCCCTTCGTCTCATTCCCGACGGCGTTCTCCTAACCGATTGTCTAATCGTATAACGAGATCAATAAGCCCATCTAAATCCCGCGGTTCGTCCTTAGCCACCAGGTGCTCCTTTAGGACCAATGACAGTCCGTTTACAAAGGCGGCGCAGAGGGCAGTGCTATTCCAGCCGGACCTCGCAGCCGCGATGCGGAAGTCGACTGCATAGGCAGCTGCGCTCCGGCGCCCCTGTCTCATTGACAGCAGCACGGCTGAAGCGGTCTCTCCTCTATTTGGGTGATCGAACACTGTTCTGAACTCCCTCACAAACCCATCATATGTCTGAAGGAGCCGTGAATTCTGCTCCCAGAGCACTGTAGCCCAAGCGCGTGCCTCACCGCGAAGCAGGTTTATTACATAAGCTATCTTGCTGGCATCAGTCGCGTACATGACAGGACGTTGTGCGAAGACGAGCGAACACTGCATAAGGAAGTCCGCGCACGTCTCCACACAACCTCCGTACGGCTCTGGAGGGCTTATGTATGCTTCCGGGGAAGGTGGGAGGGGTCGTTGAACGACCTGTGGAACGTCACTTATACGCACAGGGTCGACAGGAGGGAGAGCCGCAGCAGCGCCCTGAGGGCGCGCTTCCACCTGCGCGGCGAGAGCCTCCACCCTGCGGTTAAGGAGGACGTTCTGCTCGGTCATTAAATCCAACCGAGCCGTGAAAGCGGTGAGGATCCGCTGCAACTCACCGATCATTCCTCCTGCGGACGCCTGTGCGCCCTGTTCTTCCATTGGCCGTTCAACAGCCGGTTGACGCCCCTCGGGATCCATGACGTTGGCCGAGATATCCTGTTGGGAAAGTGTAGGTACACGGACCCACAACAGGGGGCGCAAATGAACGGACAATGGAGTAGGTCAAATAACAACACTTTACTGTTGTGAATGTGCACAACAAATACAACAGATTGCAACAATAGACAATAGTCAATTCACAAGGTGTCGTGTGGGCAGGCTCGAAGATAGGAGACGCCTGTCCAAAGCAGAACCGGAACCACACGATTTCCTCCGCCACCAGACCCCGGGAATACTGGAGCCGCCAAGTCCCGAACTCCCAGGTGGCCACTGCCTCCGCGTGTCGGATCTGGTACTGCTGGCGTGGAACAAAAAAAGCAAGTAAATGAGGATGCGTTTGCACCCAGGAATCAGCACGGCAGGAAAGCTACCTCCACCTCTCATTGGAAAAGCAGTTCAAAAGATAATACACAAAAGTCTCAAAGGATATTTGTCAAGCAGACAGCTGAGGTACGTTACCTTCCAGGTAGAACGATATCTCGGCAAAGAGGTGGAGATGACGTCTTGCTGATATACCGATGCTGATCCGATGAGTGGTGACAGCTGTCATAGGTGATGAGTGTCAGCTGTCACCCCGGCTGCTCCTGTGAGGCGGCAGCGCCCTCTGGTGCCTGGAGCCCGCACTCCAGGCAGGGTGCCCTCTGGTGGTGGTGGGCCAGCAGTACCTCCTCTTCAGCGGCCCACACAACATCCACCAATGCATGGAGCATTTCCAGGAAAGTAACCTGGAGGCTCGGTGGTGCAGAAAAATATGAAGTCAAGCTAAGGTGCTCTGCGTCACCCGTATTTCAAAATATCAGACATATATAGAGAAAATATTACACTGGCTGTTATATGGTCGGGTTCAACTAGTGACAAAATATCTAAGCTAAATCCACGAAATCAAGCTTTTTCCAATGTATTAGCCTGTGGTTGGAAACTTCCTCATTGATTGCTGCTGTGAAAATAAAATAATAAAAATTACATGCCACCCATGGGAATCGAACCTGCGGCAAAAGCTCTGACTACCAGTCAGAAACTTTACCACTGAGCTACAATCGCTGTCCTGTAAAAGTTGCGGGAAACTGCCTCCTATCAGGAAGGAGATGGACGTATAAAAAAAATAAAACACACACTAAAACGCACACTATATACAAACACTGCATTTTATTGAATCCCTCTTATCAAGCGGACAACACAAATATGATCAGTCTGTTCCTCTGTAGACCCACGGTCACAGACATACAGTCATGAAATGACATGAATGATGAAGAGGTTCGCTCTTCTCATGTCCACATCTATTGGTGTGTCTTGTGGCCGCTGCGCCGTAGGACTGACACCGCATCATGTGGAATAGAGCTCACGTGGGTAATGTGACAGTCGGATCACCCGCTGTGTGTTGCAGTCTGTTTCAACCTGGGGGCAGCCTGTCCATGTCCGCGCTGTGCGCGTGCTCGCTCGCTGCAGCCCATTGCCAAGTGATACATGTTTTTATTTATGTCTACATGATGACAGCAAGCAGACACGTACGCATCACAGTGGGCAGTTGTTAGTCCATGTCCATCCAACCACAGTACGTGTTGTCCAGCTGTGATGTCCAGCTCCACAGATCTCCACAGCTGCTTCTGTTGGCGGCCACACATTTTCTAAGTGCCAAATGAGCGGTGTTAGATGTTTGTGTGTGTCACCTGGAATTTGGCCGACACCTGCAGCGAGAGGGATCAATGGGTTCGCACGGCGCACACTTGCTGGTGTGCGCCAATAGATGTAGCAACAGGTGTAGGAGGCAGCTATGATTTTACACATTTTGGACACGATTCCTGCTTTATGCGCACTTTATGCACAAATCGACCAAATTCGCACTATGTATGAAGTGACTCTTAAGAATGCACCATGTTTTTTTAATGTTCTTGTGATGACTTTTATTGGTTCGCCTTCACTCTGATTTATGGTTTTCTTCAAGGCCGTGACAGTCAGCAGCAAATTCCAGATACTTTTGGAACTTTTAAAATGAATAGAAACTGTACACTAATTCCTGCATTGTTGGCATGATTTGTTTTGAACATACACACATGCACAATTTCACTCCTCACACACTCCTCCATCCTGAATCTGTGCTGAAAACTAAATCTTTTTTTTTTGCAGCGATAGAAATGTGCTGATATGATTAAATAACCGTCTCTGACTAACAAGAGCAGATTGATGGACAGTTGTGTTTCCTCTTTTGTTCTCTCAAATTGTGGCTGAGTTGTTGCCTTTGTCTGAACACGGAAGAAAATTCATCACCAGCTTTGTTTCTGTCTTATTAAACTGCTTCAGTTTCTGCACTCTGACAGATTAACGAAACTGCTATTGTGCTTCATTTACTACTTGATTACATTACAGAAAATAAAGTGGCTCGTTGCAGTTTGTGAAGTCAGGAACATCAGGGCTGGTTTTTATATGTCTTGGGTGGATTCAAGTTTTTCACTTGTACTTGTGTTGCAAGTTGAAAATTTCCACTTCCAACCTCAACGTCTGTCATTTCCTGATACTAAATGTAAATTTACACCTACACTGACTCCCTGGTCATTTTATAATGTTGATACATGTAGCTCGTGTTAATATTAAAGTCTTGTTTCAAGTGCTTCAAAGTAGGAGGCTTGAAATGTGCTTAGTTTGAAGTTGGTTGAAATATTGGCATTAGAGTTGACATTCTATTAAATTTGTATTCAGTTAGCTTTATGTTCAGCTAGGTGTAGATTTAGTTACATTTATATTCAGTTTGTGATATTGTTTTAGATTCAGTTAGCTTTTCAGATAGCTTTGAACTCATTTGTTTTTGTGTCTAGTTAGTTTTTGACTCTTAGCTTTTCAAATTGTTTTTTATTCATTCTATTATGTTTAGCTAGTGTTACGTTCAGTTAGCTTCATGTTCAGGTAGTTTTAAATTCAGTTACTTATGTTCAGGTCACTTTGGACTCAGTTAGCTTTATGCTAGTAGTTGTAGATTCACTTAGCTTTGGATACAATTCATTTAGATTCAGTTTGCATTATATTAAATTTGTTTTATGTAAATTCAGAAACTTTCAGTTGGCTTTATATTCTATTAGTTTTATTATTAACTAATTTTATATTCAGTTAGCATTACCAAGTTAGCAATTCAGATAGCTTTAAAGTTACTTAGCTTTGTGTTTAGCACGTTTTAGATTCCATTAGCTTTACAGGTCACTTGATAACATGTCAACTTTATAGTCTTTTTTCAATTCATGTTCAGTTTATGTTAGATTGAGGTAGCTTTGTACTTTGTTTACTGCAAAAACTGATATCTAAGAAAGGAAAGAAAAGTCTTGTTTCAAGAAAATTTGACTCAATTTTTGTCTAAATGAAAAAATAACCTTGTCAAGCATTTTTTGTTTACATAAGAAAAAATTTTTATTATGGGAAAATTTGCCTCACTTTTTCTTAATAAATTTTTCCAGCTAATATCAAGCTGTATTTAACCAGTTACAAGGAAAGGCAATGGCTTTCAAATCATCCAAGCAAAGGAACCAGATTGTTTTCCTTACTTTAAGACAGAGGCTAATCTTGAAATAAGAATTCTGTCTTGTTTTTAAGGTACCTGTTGATTATTTAGTGCCGCAACATTTTGCTAGTTTTAAGAATTGTAACCAAGTACATTTTTCTTACCCCATTGGCAGATTTTTTGCTTAATACAAGACAATTTGGATTATTTGGCTTATTTTGGACAGTTTTTGCAGTGTTTGGTTTATAGTCACCTTAATGTTAATATATTCCTTAAATGTACCCCCTTGTCTCAAATCAAGAAAGCCATGGGTTCAATGTGTGTGAAGTTTGCTTGTTCACTTCTGCTCAGGCCTGTGCGGGTTTCCATCATCAAAATACGTACCATAGCTAGATTGTACCTTGGTCCTCTTAGTTTTGTTTTTATTGAACATTAATTTTTTTTTTTTTTTTTTTTTTTTTTTTGCTGTTGTTTTTTTTTTAATGATTTATCATCACTTTGTCTTTTTCTGTTTTTCAGGTTCATATATGAAACTGAGCACTTCAACGGAGTGGCAGAGCTGCTGGAAATACTTGGCAGGTTTGTACTCACAAATACATCTGTCCAGCTGTTGTCATTCACAAGACACCTGGTGTAACCTAAATTAAGTCATTACAAATAAACAATAAATAAAACACAACAACTGCTGAGCTCAAACCAATGTTATTTTTCATTTTCATCACTTCATCTTTGTTATCAGTGATAGGCTGCTGTGGGTGTAATATCTAATGGAGCAGGAAATGAGATATAAGGAAGAGAGGGAAATAAGAAACTGGCTTGGAGAGAGGGAGAGAAATAAAGGACATAAATGACAAATGAAACGCAAAGTATTTGTAGTTTGTTGATTTATCTCTGAGGCCAGTAAGAGAACTATTGGGAAGATGGTGCAACAGATAAGGAAGTAAACAAGGATAGTCTTCTGGACGTTTCTGGCACTGTGTACACTAATCTGTTTATTTTCAAAAATGGATATAGCATAACAAATTGCATCAAGATTCTTTGGAAGGCTACCTACAGACAGAAAAATGTAATTGTCCTTGAATCATTATGCCCACCAAGGACGTAATAAAATCTGTCAGCAAGATTACCTCAAAACTACCACGCGGATTTTGACAAAATTATTACCACAGATAGATATAAGACCATGATAGACGGCATAAAATTTTGGAGGTGATCTGGATTTGGGATCGAGATTTCAGTTTATATAAGCTTTGAAGGATTACGTAAAAAAACAAACAAAAAAACACTTCACGGATTCTCACCAAATTTCCAAAAAATCTTGGATTGCTCTTGTTGTAAGTGCCATCCAGCCCCCCCCAAGGGTAAAAAAAAAAGGGGGGTAGGATTTTTCATCTCATTCGAGTTATTGGAGAATATCCGTTGATAAAACCTTTCTGAAATTTAGCCCAGACATTCCTTGGGTGACTATCTGGCCATGGTAACGATTGGATCTCCCAGAAGGGTAAAGAGTTTCAAATGACTTGTAATGTCACTTTCTCCATATTTAGTCAAAAATGCTCTTCTTTGTCCAAAGGATGTCAGGGTGTCTTGGCCCTTTTTAAAATTTTGTTTTCATTTGAAGAACTCAGTCTGTGGATAGAGATCCACGTATGGTAGATTGTCAGGATGCGACTGTAATCTGCTCTGGCTATTGTTGCTGAATGTAGAATTGAGAGGATTGTGATGTTGACTTGCAGTGCTCTGTTGTTTTGGGCTCGTGGAGACAAAAAAAAAATCATGCAGTTTGCTTTCCTCACTTCATTTGCATTCATAATAATGCTAGAGAGCAATAGCATGAGGATGTTGATATATATGTGTGTGTGTGTGTGTGTGTGTGTGTGTGTGTGTGTGTGTGTGTGTGTGTGTGTGTGTGTGTGTGTGTGTGTGTGTGTGTGTGTGTGTGTGTGTGTGAAAGAGAGAGAGAGCAGGTGAGTATGATGTAAGACTCCAGAGCTTTGTCACACGCCTATGGGAGATGAAATAAAACAGCAGTAAACAACTATGTGACATTTATGTGTTTCTTCCAGCCTGTGAGTGTGGATTTTTCCAAGTGAGCCTCTTGTGCACAGAGCAGTAGAGAAAGACAGAAAGAAAGAATGAGCAAATGATGATAAATGGAGAGGAAGCATGGAGCAAGCACAAACATTCTGTACTGGAGTCGATAAATATTCACTTTTCTCAAGGGCATCCTGATGGCTGCAGTCCGACTTTTCCCGTATTGGACACTAACACATCGTCTTTGGTGTTAAACATCGAGAAGAAGAAGACTGAATGAAGTGATTCAGAGAGACTTGTGTAGTTTTGCAGGTTAAGTAACATGACGTGTCAACACTTGTATTTGGTTTTTAATTTTCATTCTTTATTGTGCTCTTGAGATTTGGAATTTGGAGGAGGCGGGCGAGAGGCAGAGGATGAATCCAAGGTGAGGCGAGAGGGATCGGAGGAGAGATGGAGGGATGACGAGTGAGTCAGAAGTGCAGGGAGGAGGAGAGAGAGGTTTGCATTCATGTTGGTGGAAACAGTGGTATTTATAACTCCTCCCACACATTGAGACGAGGGGAGAGAAGGGCGAGGGAGGATGCATTGTGGAGAGAGAGAGAGAGAGAGAGAGATGACAGACACAGCAGGGAGGAGATATTGAACAAATTTTCCATTGATGAGACAAAGACATTTCAAATTAAAGGTGGGCGAGCGGCTTAAGTGATAACTTCATAAATTCCACGTTTATTCGTGCATCGCTGTCCAGTTAGCTTCTCTACACAATGCTAACATGTCGGCTTATATTTTTAGTTGTGATGTGTTAACTGTACGAGATGTGCTTGCAGCATCATCAACATCGCTGTGCATCATCTATCTCATAACTGCCTCA
The DNA here is from genome assembly GCF_902500255.1 of Thalassophryne amazonica. Taxonomy (NCBI): domain Eukaryota; kingdom Metazoa; phylum Chordata; class Actinopteri; order Batrachoidiformes; family Batrachoididae; genus Thalassophryne; species Thalassophryne amazonica. The sequence goes on along the minus strand of NC_047125.1, from coordinate 21,293,242 downwards.
CACTTTTCAGTTTAATTCAGTGGGATTCTGCACATCCGAAATAGCGCAGCACAGCCAGAGCCGTCTTTGGAGGCTTCACTGGTATTACATGCACCTCGATGTGTCGTCTTTTGGCGTTGTAGCCAGTCAGGATTGACATCATGCGCATGGAAGACGTGTTCCAGTGCATGAAATTCTGAAAGCACTTGAATAAACTTGGCCAGAAAACGGAAGAAAATAGATTCTTTTCATGTTTGCATTCTTCATAATTTATATTAATTAGTCATTTTATATGACCATTTTTATTCCAAATAATTTGGAGTCATACTTGATGTATGAAAATAGCCTTTTCAGTTTGCAGCTTTGGAGACGATTTTGGTGCAGACAGGGTAAAATGGTGGCTCTTTGATCTGAGCTCTTTTGATCTACATCCTTCCGATTGATCTTTCATATCACGATCAGTATCAGTGGTTAGGGATCTAGATCAAAGGTCAGCAATCTGGACCAAAGGAAAATATCAAGAGAGACTATGTAAACAGGTGACACTTGGAACTCGGTGGAGGTGTGTGCATTCTGATGACAGTCTGAACATCAAATGTACTTTTATTGCTGTGGTGCTAAATTAGCAGAAATCGTCTGCTGTTGACTCTGATCGTGTCACTCCAGCTCCGCAGAGGTCAGATGGGGAAGTGAGTAAAGCAGTATGAGCCTTGAGGTGGGTGCTGGCACAGAGGGAGACGAGGTTTCAAACGGTGTATTGATTCAGCTGGCTGCAGCAGGCTGATGCACAGTTGCACCGTGACATGAACAGGAATATGAAGAGCACAGAGAAGATAATGGAGAAGACAACAGAAGGCATCATTTGATATGGATGAAGTTGGAGACTTAGCACGGTGCCTGAAACCCAGGCATGGCCTGCACCGTTTTCACATCTTGCAGTGTTTGTCATATGATCACCTCCAGGTTCTGGTTCCTTGATGGAGTTATTTGACAAGGCAATAATAAGGAAGGAACTCCTTGTCTCATTGAAACTATTTTCTTGGTGGTGTATTGGGGGAAGCTAGAGAAGGGTTTCTTTCCAAAATGGCAGATGTCCATTATCCAATATGGCCGCTACGGACAGCATCTTGATTTTTTTTTTCTCCGTGCAATAACAAACAAACAAAAAAAATGCCTCACCTGATTGAAACCCTTTCTTGGTGGTGTACTGCCTAGAGGAAGTATTATTTTGAAAATGTGGGTTAATACACTGCATGCCAATTGTAAAATGTCAGTTTTTCACTGCACACCAGTCTTTCACTATAGAACTAATTTCCAGATGTTATCACCTGTCTTGTTAAACCAACATTAACTTAACATATGGGCGAGGGCACACGCCATGCTTTGGCTTGCACGTGTTAAATCATGATAGAATACCAAAGCTAATGAAACATTGTGTGTGTGTGTGTGTGTGTGTTCCTCTGCATTGTTAAAAATGTTTTTTATTAGTATGACTTAATAGGTGGTTCACCCCTTTGAGTCTGGTCTGCTTGAGGTTTCTTCCTCAAATCATCAGAGGGAGTTTTTTTCTTACCACTGTCGCCTGTGTGCTTGCTCTTGGGGTTGGTAAGGTCAGACCTTACTTGTGTGAAGCACCTTGAAGCAACTTTGGCGCTATATAAATGAAATGAAAATGAGTGGTGTGAACTGTGTTGATGTCATTGCAGCACATAAGCAGCATCTCAGAGGTGCTATGATAAGTGTGTTATTGGACCCAGTCAGTCAGAGAGTAGGGCCACGGGTGAGAAAATGAAATCACAGAATTCAGAATGGCAAATATCAGTTTTCTGGTGGTGCTACTTTGAGATGACTCAATTCCCCCGCCCCATCAAGCCCCAACTGGAGCCGCCTATGCCTTGAGTGTGTGTCAACAGTGTAAAATGTGGCTGTTTTGGCAGGGGTCAATAAAAAAACTTTTAGTATTCAATTTGCCGGGAACAAAGGAAATGAGAGGAAAAATGCTTTACCGCACCACAGAGGCAAAGTATTGAACTATCTCCAATTCAAAGACAGTCAATTTGTCATTGTGATTTAATTGTCTTTTTCTCCTCCGCTCCAGCATCATAAATGGATTTGCGCTGCCTCTGAAAGCTGAGCATAAGCAGTTCCTCATTCGAGTACTCATCCCGCTACACACGGCAAAGTCTCTTTCCATCTTCCATGCACAGGTCAGTGATCAGAAGCCATCATATACTGTAACTTAGATTCTTTGTTTCTTTGGTCCTGACTTGTATAAAATGGGATTTAAATGGGGTTTGTGCAGTGCACCATATACACCACTAGGGGGCAGGATAGAGTCATGCATGCTGCAGAGAGAGCCACTCACCTTCTGAGAGGCTTTGGTTTGCCTCTTCTCTGTCATGCACGTGTCCAAATATTTGACAGTACAGATGGCAGGTCCTCTACTGTGCATGAATGTGTGTGCACGGTTAGTTGAGTCACACATTGTTTGATTATGCAGAAGCTTCCATTTGTTCTCTACAAACTGGGCTGTTTTGCTTTTTCAGTTTCATCACCCCCTTTGCCCTACATTTCTCCTGCTTGATCTCTTGCCTCCTGTGGTTCACATACATTATTCATGCACTCACATCTTCTCATCTCACTCGCACTCACACACTCCAGGTTTAACAGGGTTATGATGGGAGAGGTGGTGCTATAGGAAAGTGCACAGCAGTTTTGTCCTGTAGGTGTGGCAGTGCAGATAAGTGACCCAGTTCTGGATTGAACCTAATGTTGCAACAGCATCGTTCAGTTTTCTTAAAGTCTTTAAATGGCACCATCAAATCTTCTTTAAACTGTGAAGTGCTAATAAATTTGCATATATCCAGCAATCAGTGTATCTACAGACCCATTACTGACTGTCTCCTTGAACTTGTGATGCAATGAGGCCACATTTAACACAGCACTCGATGCCTTCCTTTTGATACGGCCTAAACAACATCATGCATTAACATCTTATTTTGCCTCCAAGTATAATTTTTTGTAACTTTTCCCAAACCCCAAACCAGAGGTAACAATTGGATTTAGAGGTGCGGATCATCTTCTTCTTCCCAATTGCTACACACTAAAGTCCTGGTCAGACCGAATAATAAAGCCATGAATAATGAGCCACGTATAGATTTGTCAAAAATTTCAGTGATTATTTGAATAATGAGCCACGAATATGATGTTCTTCTGAAGGAATTGCAGGAAATGTATGTTTAAAAAAAGGCCACAAGGGCTTTCTCAGAGTGGAACCTGCTGCTTCAGGTAGCCTGTCCTGTCCATGACTTTGATTCACGCACTTGCACGCCCTGTGTCGTGCAGGAGAGTAAACCTGTCTTTAATGGGTGCAGACTGAACATGAGAAGGGCGCGGGTGCATGCAATTGCGCAAAGAGAATTTTTAAATGTTCAAAAAAATCCTTCACGCATAAATGTCATGCCACATGGCACGATCTGCTCACCAACATGACGTGCAGCTCATCAAGTGGAGTAAAGAAGTGAACGGAGCGGCTCGCATCAGGACGCAGCTTGTCTGAACGATTATAACGTGATGTTAGATCTGTCATAAACATACTTTAACAGCTGCAGACAAGAAGGAAAGAACATGCAACTGTTTTACCAAGCCATGACAATGTAAACATGACAAATAATTACCTTTTTAGATGGCTCCAAATGCTTTCTCCAGCTCACTCAGTGCGCATGTGTGAACGGTGCTGCTGGAGCGCTCCTCTGTGATTCAGGAATTGATTAGAGCCATTTTCAACAGACAACTTGCATAGAAAATGATTAATCCGCTATGAAATAATTATTTTATATACGCAGCGTCCAGCACAGAGTGCGTGGCAGGCGGTCGAACAAAGGACTGCATCCAGCATCATGCATGTGTCAGTATACATTTACATATCTTGTTTGTCCTCGTACACAAATCGCCCCACGCTGTTTTTGCTGAATTTTGAACTTCTTGAAATTAGCATCACACTCAGAGATGAGCCTTGTTGGCCAAATAATCTGCCTCTAAGAGCCACTATTCTCCCACGTTTGTTGAATAACTTGACTCGCACCAAAAAAAAATGTCATGCTACGTGCCTCATTAGTTATCGTTCATTATTCGGTCTGACCAGGGCTTACACTGTTAACATCCTGCACACGTGCACGCGTTAACTCACATTCTGAAGAAACTGTCAGACGTATGTGCAGTCTCTAGGTCATTTTAATGGACTCTCTCTGACCTGCAGTCATACTTTTCAGTTTCACATCATTATTTTGTGACAACAAACCCCAGTGGTCTCCCAACAACTGATGATTGGATGCTTACTTGTCTGCTGAGATTCAAGACCACTTTTGCTGTGGTCTTAGAAGAAACAAGACCCAACACCCTATTTTCCCGTTAAATTCAACATTGGGCACTCGTAAAGATGATGTTTGGCTTCTCCAAGTCTGCAATGCTCGTGTAAGCTTGGTGGAGACCATTCGCATGCCGTCTCCACAAACCTTGCAATGGTTTTGAGCTGCTCCGCCGGCCTGTGTGAGCAGCCTGAAAAAGCAGTGTGGAACTGGGATAGGAACCACAATATATGTTTCAGGCAGTAGGGCGGGTGTGCTGATTCGTGGTTGTAGGGATGCTACTGAATATTTATTTTAAAAACATTTGAAAAGCCATGTTTCTGTCCTACCAGAGTGCCTGAGAAGACGAGTTTTGACATACAGGTTGCAACAAAGTCACACGCAAGAAACCAAAATTCCTCAAGAATGAGGTCATCATCGATCTGTCAGTTTGACAAATCAATGTTTTTTAAAATCTTCTGTCTTACCGTTGTCCATAAGCCTGCTCCTAACAACGTACCCACAAAGCTCAGCCTGACAACAGAATCCAACACCATATATACCCCAAAGCCATCTCAGTAATACCTCACTAAGACTTTAAATTGTTTGATCGCACAGCACCTTTATTTTAATCCTTCTTTCTTTCCCATCCCTGCTTTTCATTAGCCCTTTTTTTAGCAGCTTTCATTCGCTGTTTCTTGTTGCGATGCAAGTGAAGGCGGATTTAAGTACAGAGTGAGAAGACAAACAAGAGTAATAAAAAAATATTGAAGCAGAAATGGATAAAATAGATGGCAGCTGTGGAACCAGTATCAAGCGGACAGGAACGAAATGGACAAGAATGAGACAAAGCAACAGAAAGAGTGGAACTGGTTGTATGGTCAAATAGAAAGAAGACTATTTCAAAGGCCATTTTGAAATCTGAAAACTGCAGGTGGAGCAGGCGGATACAGTTACATCTTGATTAAAGCAACGTTTGAAATCTAATTGAAAAGGAAACGATATGCAAAGAAAAGCGAGCGAGACGAGACGTCTAAACTCTATCACAGATTGCCCTTAAGGGAATTAGGGGTGTGTGACATCACTCCTTCCGACATAAACATACTTCACACACACAGAGTCGCCATGGTGCCCACTCGCCACGGCAACCGGCCCGAGTGGAGGGGGGCAACTGCAAAACACATGAGCGCACACGCGCTGAGTAATAGGAAATGTTTGCAGATCATGTAAGTGGAGTGGAGCCGATGTACATTCAGAGCTACACATTTGTGACACACGTCTCCCCTTGTAGTGGTTGTCTTTCCAATCTTTAGTGGTGCGTAATCCCGAGGGATAAGCAGTGAGATCCTCGCTGTCTCCTTGTCGGCTTCAAGTCTGCTAACCGCGTCTCGTTTGCCCTTTACAGCTGGCCTACTGTGTGGTGCAGTTTATGGAGAAAGATGCTACCGTCACCGAATATGTAAGTCTACCTACACAAAAGGCACAATACTGAGACCCATAATCTGCCTTGCTCTTCAAAATTGTTCAGAATATAAACTGAAATGTATCCCAGTGAAACGTTAAGCCGTGTTCGTCTTAATGCGCTGGCCTGAGTACGAGTTAAAGAGGATGTTGCAGATGGACTTCAGCCAAATGCACTGTGGAGCTAATGGCTGCTGAGTGTTATCTGTTTTACAGAGGGACATGCTTTCTTTGCAGATTATCAGAGGGCTGCTGAAATACTGGCCAAAAACCTGCACGCAGAAAGAGGTGAGGTTGACTCTTTATTAAAAACCTGCTGAGCATTTTTTTGTTCATTAACTAGTATTGCTGGGAGCACTTAGCCTTTCAGGTGGCTGTTAACAAAATTAAAGGGTACTAGCGTGTTGTCTGTGGGGATCCGTGGGTTCTAGATTGGTTAGTGTTTATACAATAGGTAGCTGACATAAGTTATGCAAAGTTTCTGTGATTTGTAATGGCGTGTGAGTCCAGAATGTAAATATCAATGTCCACTGTTCACTGTTGTTAGCTAATATCCATAGTTTCTCCAAAAATATTAGTCCTCTCAATGTTCTATTTTCGCAGCGTTCATACTTGACCCAAAATACATAAACATACCAAACAGCAAATGTCAGGTCTCCCCAGTTTGTCCGTGATCGAAGCCATACATATGCACGCACACATACACAGAGGCCACTTGGCTTTTAATATATAGATGACCCAAGTGTATAACGTCAGTGTGAAGACATTCTGAAATAATTAACAAATACTTTCATTTAGTCAAATGCGTATTTACAGAGAATGAGTCGAGGATGACACAATGATGTTGGAAGAGTCCATAAACAAGATTTTTTTAGCTTTACAACAAACTTAATAACAAGCCGACAAATTTGCATGTTTTTGTTTTAACTTTTTTTGTTTCTGGGTGTGTGTGTGTGAAGGTGATGTTTCTGGGTGAGATTGAAGAAATCCTGGATGTGATCGAGCCGTCTCAGTTTATCCGGGTCCAGGAGCCGCTCTTCAAACAGATCGCAGCCTGTATCTCCAGCCCTCACTTTCAGGTGACCAGGCCCAAAGCACCAACACTCTCATAGTCCTTCTTTATCAAACACTGTGTGTTAACGAGTCACAATCCTGCAGTTTGGATGTGGTGGACAGTGCAATTGAAATATCCAGTGCTTTCAGCACTTGCGTTGGACTGGCAAGAGCATCCCTCATTTTCATGCTGTCTCCTACACACTAGTAGAAGCTTTCGGTAATGTTCTGAGTGTGATCTTTGGCCTTGATTTTGAAATAAAGCATTTTTTTTAAGCTTTTACTGTTAATTTGGCAGCCCAGTGAGGATCTACCTGAGGTATGCATATAGGTGATATAATGTGGAGGTGTTTTTTGGACCTCATAAAATGGAATCGGGCCACTATGACACTCTGCCTTGTGTAAAATCAAGTGGCAGACTCACATGCTGAGAGTAAATAGGAGTACAAATCAGAGCGTAAACATCTCTGCTGAACCAGATTGCGGTAATGTGATGTGACAGTTCTGGGCACAATTATTGGCACCTTTTGATTCATTACATCACTTTCACAGCCAGTGGTCTTTCAACAAGACAGATGATGAGTACATAAGTGAATGAATATTGGAGTTAATCTGCCTCAGTCATTAAGAAATAGAAACTCTACTCGATGGTAAATCTGTGACTTGGTTCAGGTCTGAGAGTATGTGTTGGTGCCGTGTGTTTGCATCCAACCGCCCCGGAGGACAACCAGTCCTTTCTCACCTTTCAAAAGTAGCCGTCTATTTGCAAAGGTGAGGTGAGGTGTTGCATTGTGATACAATAAAGTCAATGCTGGATTGTGTTTCATGGTAACTGTTCATTTGACGTAAAATTATTCCATCGATACCAAGGCTCCTAGACCTTGTACCTAAGACATCCAGTTGTTACCTTCAATCGCTGGTTGGCGTCCAGTGTTCACAATCATATAGAAAGACAGATAGCACCAGTACCCTAAAGACTTGGACATTTACTCTTCTACAAACATACTGGCATAGCGAGAAACCTCTGCCCAATGACCTCATGACTCCATAAGCCAGGGTATTCAACTCCTTCCAGAACGGGCAGGTGATTTCACTGATTAACTGATTCCAACACTTGGTGGAGTGGAAGAAAAAACCTGCACCCTCTCGGCCCGTTCCGGAACGAGTTGAATACCCCTGCCATATGCTCTTCCCAAGCATCTCTTGATATCAAAAGTTGAGGACCCAGAGATATGAATGTCACTTGCAAGATAAGCGAATGTCTCACCGTATACAGAAACTCTTGTCATGGCCAAATCTAGGGAATCTTTGAAAGTGTGGACGGATTTCTCACTCAGCTCCTCAGATGCTGCAATCTGATGATACCACATGGGTTCAGTTACATTTATTTCAGAACATATTTAAAATTCTGTGCTTAAAATTGCCTGACCAGGACTGTACATCCCTACTATAGTATTGTGTATGTGCGGGCACTCACACGAGATGATTGGTAAGGTAATTTCATACTTTGTGGCACTCCAATGTAAAAATAATAATCTTGCAACAATTTTTGTCTCACTGTGTCACTGTTGCAGGTAGCAGAGAGGGCTCTTTACTTCTGGAACAATGAATACATCCTCAGTTTGATTGAGGAGAACTGTCAAGTCATCCTGCCGCTGGTATTCGCCACACTCTACAGAGTCTCCAAGGAGCACTGGAACCAGTCAGTGACACACAAACACTCCTTTTGACACTTTTTTTTTTAGGACATTCCCAACCTTAACCCCACCTTCAGCCATCTGGCTGTAAAAGTGATCAGTGTAGATGCAAGCCCATTGCTTTGTGTTGTATTTTTGTGTAATTTAATTTTTATAAAGATCAGTTTTCACTTCGAGGTGACGGAGCATTTCTTTTAAACTTCTTGTATCAAGAAATCAGGGGTTTTTATGTTATAAAAACCTTTTTCATAAGCACTGTATGATAACTTTGATAACTGATTTAGGGTCATTTTGGGGGGCTGAATCCGAATCCGAGATCAGATTTCCTCTAAACAATCATGTTTGTTTTTTTGCAATCTGCATGTTCTGTCCGTATTGATGGATTATGCAAAAGTTGTTCATTCATTCACGAGTTTGGCGCCACTAATCCTGCACAAAAGCAGCTTCAAAAGCAAAGATTTTAAACCAGATTTGCGAAATAGAGTTGAGAGTGCAGCTTTTGCTTCAATGCTTGATATGAGAAATATGTTTTCATATCTCAAAAAGATGATGTGATTGGCAAAAAATAACACCAGATTGGGATTTGGCGCCCCCCAAATTACCTAAAATCTACTGGAAAAACTCCATGCGAGAAAAATCTGTGTTGACCAATGTTATATAGCCCAACCAAGCAGACAGGTGAACTCATGTTCCACCCAGCCATCTGTTTTCTAACCTCATTTATTACAGTTAACCCTTATGGGTCCAGAAAAAAAGCTATTGATGTGTATATGCAGGCGAGTCCATGGATCCCTAAGGGTTGGGGATTGGGGGGCTATCCCAGTGGTCATTGTGTGAGAGGCAGTGTTGCCACAGTTACTTTGAAAAAGTAATCCAATTACTGATTACTGATTACTCCTTGAAAAAGTAACTTAGTTACTTTACTGATTACTCAATTGTAAAAGTAACTAAGTTAGATTACTAGTTACTTTTTTAGTTACTTTCCCCAGCTGCAGACAACAACCCACGTCAACATGACAATGATACCTGTTTTGCCAAAACTCACTTTATAGTCACCCTTTCTTGACTTCAATGAAAACAAATACTTGTTTTATAAAAAGTAAAATAAAGACCTCTTTCTTGACCTCATATTTAACTGTTGACAGCACTGTAACAGTAAAACTTGCAATTTCAAACCTACATTGTTTATAAATGTAACTATTAAATTCTAACATTTTTCTAACATTTAAATTCTCTAAACATTTTACTTGTCGAAATTATTATTATTTTAAGCAGTATTAGTAGTTGTAGTAAAAAACGGCTTCAAAACTGGACCTTTAATCTAGGGGTGTTGTGAGGGGGGCACATCCCTCCCCCACGCCCCCATTCCATCTGGATTCGCCCCTGCTTTGGCGTTTGAGCACAAAGAATGGATAACATTTATTTATGCAGAAAACAGGACCAGATTTACAGGTAAGAAGTTTTATTGCGTTTTCACATCATGTGGTCCTCAGAAAGAGAGTTTAGGTGCATTTGAGTGGAAAACAGTTTAGTTGTTGACGCGTCGCCGAGGATCAGCTGTTTTTAACGTGCAGATACGGAGCGACTCAGCTCAGAATTCTAAATAAAGGAGGGGAAAAAGTATAAAAATGTCTTTGTAAAGCTCAGTGCAGGTGTGCTGATCACCGCGCTTTAAGAGGTGAGGACGAGTCGAGCAGCTGCAAAAAAACGCGGATGAAAAGCTCACAGCTCGCTTAAAGTGGGCAGTTCAGTCGAACCCCGACCTCCTGCCCACAGACCAAGTTTAATGCTGCTATCGACCCACAATGAAAAATAATAGTAACGCACAGTGACATGGAGAAGTAACTTTAATCTGATTACTGATTTGGAAAGATTAACGCGTTAGATTACTCGTTACTAAAAAAAGTGGTCAGATTAGAGTAACGTGTTACTAAGTAACGCGTTACCGGCATCACTGGTGAGAGGCAGGATACACCCTGGACAGGAGACTAATATGCCAGTCTCCTTAAAACAAAAAAAAAAAAGAAAAAGAAAAAGATATTCTTTAATTGTATATCTTGACCCCTGGGTCAAATTATGGGAATTCATTCCACTCTTACGCACCCCCCACCCCCCACCTTCCAGGACCATTGTGTCTCTGATCTACAACGTGCTGAAGACTTTCATGGAGATGAACAGCAAACTGTTTGATGACCTCACTGCCTCCTACAAAGTGGAGAAACAGAAGTGAGTATGACTCACTTTCTTTGTGCAGTCTCAGCAGAGACGCCGCTGACAACAAAAGGAAGAAATAAGGCTCCTTAAGTCACGTTGTTGAGCCGGTTTGTTCCATTATTCCGTCACATTATAGTCCACATTGTCAGTATGCATCAATTAGGTCATCTTTGAACATGGAACACATTTGGTTTAACCTAATCATTGCCATTTCTGATTTTTTTTTTTTTACTTTCTCAGTTTGTCTTGACAGTGAAACATAAATTGTTGCTTTATTCCTCTTCCATCATCCCATCTTCTTTGTATTCATGAATGTCTTGTTTGTACATTTAACTTTTTTTAAAATAATGGCAACAACCCTATTTAAAGGTTGGTTGCAGGGATGAGACGATTACAGATTTTGATTGTACGATTATTGTCTAAGAAATAATCATTGTTATACGATTCTTACAATTATTATGCAATAATTGACTTGACCAAAAAAGTATCACAAATCACAGGAACAATGCAGTTTATTATTGAATGTAAACAAGAAATAAGATATTTTGGAAGCAAAAAAAAAAAGACAGCAAGGGAAAAAACTGAAGTGTAATCGTCAGTTAATACCTATTCTTAATTATTTGTTCTTAATCACATTTTAACTTTAATCATGTCTATTTGTGTGTAATACTAGTGTAAAGTTGTGGGGAGCTTGTGGAGAGAAATTAGACTGTCCCACTGTGTTATTAACAGTGATTAGCTTTTTCAGTGCTAGACGTCTACATACAAGCTACATGTTACGTCGGTATTAGCCGACAACTGGCATATACCGGAGGAAGGAGTGGTCCACTGAAAGAGAGGGAGGCTATGGCTACACCAGGTAAATTACAAGCCCACAGACTAACGTGCCCTACCAGAGAAGCTAGGCTACATCACACAGCCAAACACGTGTTGCACTGAAAGCCCAAATCTGACTGTGAGTTATACCACTGAGACAGATACATTGATATTAACATTCCCTAACAACTCAAAATGGCATTAAGTAACATGTCATCAGCATAATGTACTATATCTGTTTGTACATTACCTTTGTTTGAGTGTATACAGCCAGGTGGTTTTCCCTCAGGTGATTTATCACGTTCGTAGTGTTAACCACCTTCACTGCAACTTTTTTCGGGCAGGTTTTGCAAATTAGATCCCCACCATCTTCAGTGACACTACTATCATTCTGTGAATAACCCAAAAAACTGACACACTGGTGATTTGACTCGCTTTTTCGGAGGAAATGAATCTTCTGTTGTCGTTGCCTCTGCCATCATCACAGCAGTCCTCCTGACAGTGCCACAGACCGCAGCCAAAAACAACGGGCGCTTTGTGTTGTGCCTCCAGTGGCCACACGCATAGATATACAGTAACCTAGATACCGCATTGTCCGTTCTGGAGTCTAATGCGGTATATAGGTTGCTATATATACAGTGAGGAAAATAAGTATTTGAACACCCTGTGATTTTGCAAGTTCTCCCACTTAGAAATCATGGAGGGGTCTGAAATTTTCATCTTAGGTGCATGTCCACTGTGAGAGACATAGTCTAAAAAAAAAATCTGGAAATCACAATGTATGATTTTTTTAAATAATTTATTTGTATGTTACTGCTGCAAATAAGTATTTGAACACCTGTGAAAATCAATGTTAATATTTGGTACAGTAGCCTTTGTTTGCAATTACAGAGGTCAAACGTTTCCTGTAGTTTTTCACCAAGTTTGCACACACTGCAGCAGGGATTTTGGTCCACTCATCCATACAGATCTTCTCCAAATCTTTCAGGTTTGGAGTTTCAGCTCCCTCCAAAGATTTTCTATTGAGTTCAGGTCTGGAGACTGGCCAGGCCACTCCAGGACCTTGAAATGCTTCTTATGGAGCACCTCCTTAGTTGCTCTGGCTGTGTGTTTTGGGTCATTGTCATGCTGGAAGACCCAGCCATGACCCATCTTCAGTGTTCTTACTGAGGGAAGGAGGTTGTTTGCCAAAATCTCACAATACATGACCCCATCCATCCTCCCTTCAATACGGTGCAGTCATCCTGTCCCCTTTGCAGAAGAGCACCCTCAGAGTATGATGTTTCCACCCCCATGCTTCACGGTTGGGATGGTTTTCTTGGAGTTGTTCTCATCCTCTAAACATGGTAAGTGGAGTTGATTCCAAAAAGCTCTATTCTAGTCTCATCTGACCACATGACCTTCTCCCATGCCTCCTCTGGATCATCCAGATGGTCACTGGTGAACTTCACACGGGCCTGGACATGTGCTGGCTTGAGCAGGGGGACCTTGCTGCCTTGCAGGATTTTAAACCATGACAGCATCATGTGTTACTAATGTAATCTTTGTGACTGTGGTCCCAGCTCTCTTCAGGTCATTGACCAGGTCCTCCTGTGTAGTTCTGAGCTTTCTCAGAATCATCCTTACCCCACAAAGTGAGATCTTGCATGGAATCCCAGACCGAGGGAGATTGACAGTCATCTTGTGTTTCTTCCACTTTCTAATAAATAATCATAACAGTTGTCTTCTACCAAGCTGCTTGCCTGTTGTCCTGTAGTCCATCCCGGCCTTGTGCAGGTCTACAGTTTTGTCCCTGGTGTCCTTAGACAGCTCTTTGGTCTTGCTATGGTGGACAGGTTGGAGTGTGATTGATTGAGTGTATGAACAGGTGTCTTTTATACAGGTAACAAGTTCAAACAGGTGCAATTAATACAGGTAAAGAGTGCAGAATAAGAGGACTTCTTAAAGAAAAATTAACAGGTCTGAGAGCCAGAATTCTTGCTGGTTGGTAGGGGTTCAAATACTTATTTGCAGCAGTAACATACAAATAAATTATAAAAAAAAAATCATACATTGTGATTTACGGATTTTTTTTTTTTTTTTTTTTAGATTGTCTCTCACAGTGGACGTGCACCTAAGATGAAAATTTCAGACCCCTCCATGATTTCTAAGTGGGAGAACTTGCAAAATCGCAGGGTGTTCAAATACTTATTTTCCTCACTGTATCTATGGCCACATGTGCGTGCTGTAGGTATAACTTTATTTATTTTCCATGCGAGTTGCACCACTTGGTCTAAAGTTCTGGCTACAGGCATAATACATTTTCTTAAGAATATCATCATGACGATGTGGAGGATCTCTTACAAATAATTAATCGTAAAGTTTTTAATTGTGATTAAGCGCAAAACGATTAATTGTCTCATCCCAAGTTGGTTGTTTTTCTTGACAGCCAAAAATTGCTTGACTGTATGTTAGCAATTTATAAGACTTGTGTAGCCGTAGTCTGACTCTAAGAACCTAAGTGAATGTGGGCTGCCTTCCCCAGAGAGATGAAAAGGGAGAGGGAGCGAGCTGAGCTCTGGCGAACCCTGGAGGAACACCACGAGCGTCGGATGCAGATGATCACAGAAGCTGCCAGAAACCAGCGCAACCTCAGGAGCGAGGTTGAAAGAGGGGAACCACCAAACCCTTCATCCCCGCAGATGGCACACTCCATTCAGTCCGAGACCAAACCTAGCGGGGCCTCCTCAACCTCCTCTGGAGCTGGAATCGGGGAGAGTGCCACTTAGGTGCCACTGAGCAGAGATCAGACCACACAGGGGTTAAGGGACAGGGAGAAGATATGCCGTGCCATGAAGGTGAAAGTGTTGGGCGGCCTCAGGCAGAAAAAGGTACAAAATTAAATTTATACCTTGTATCACTGTGGTGGTAGCTCACTCGGTTATCCAAGGTAAAAACCTGCACCTTTTCCCTGGCCGCGTTGTGTGAAACTGTTTCACATTTTTGCTGCAGATCAGAAGATGAATATCACCTGAAAAGTGCAGATAATAACTTAAAATAAACAGGGTCAAAAACCAACATGGGCTGCTGGCGTTGGGCTAATGCTAACAAGGGTTAGCACATGTCTAACTGCCAAGTCTGCACTGTGGCCTCGTATTCATCCTCTGGTCGAAAATGCTTATTTCTTGCATGGATAGCACAATGCATAAATAAGCTACAGAAGCAGTTTCACACAAAAAAGTTCCCAAACTGTTGCAGCACAGACTCGATTCACAAACCACACTCAGATGCAGCTATTACATTTATTGTAAATATGAATAGACAGAGCCCCAGACAGAGAAAAAACAAACTATATCAGGGTGAATTACCAAACAAACGTTCAACATCGACATGCACGCGCACACACACAACACACACCTGGTTCTGGCACTGACTGCTCTCCCATTCTGTTGGGTTCCACCAAGGACGAGCCTAAAGTCCCTTGAGGCTAAATAACTACTCAAGAAAATGATAATGATATGAAGTACAATAATGTTCCTTCTTACTGCTTACTCTATTACTACTCTACTAAGTACTACTGATGATGATAATGTTTTTTAATATATATATATATAAATATATACATAGTCTGGGTGTTTCTGTAGTGTATTATGGGAGAAACACTAGTGTAGCAGATACCATTGAGGGGAACGCCACTCTGAATCCATGTCACATTTATCTGTACGCGGCCGTAATGTGAAGCGGCAATTCAGCGGCATTCCCTTTTAACGACCTCCCAGAGGGGAGGACTCAACTGGATCAACATCGGCTGTTTGGCTTTTATTTTGAAATTTTCTGATGATGCAGTGGGCACATTTTAAAGACGCTATTATCTTAAAAAGAACAAAACATTCCAGCTTTAGAGGCCGTTTTGGTGTTGTATTTATTTTCAGTTTTGTGCGGCAGCCTTGAACAAAAGGGAAGTTGGAATTTGACACAACCAAACAGTTTTTAGCCAGCTTTCAATGAAGGACATCAGAGGGGCAATGCATAACCTGCACATGCACACACGACTTGCTGAATAGAATAGTTTAGGTCACGTTATCATAAAATAAGCTTTACATCGTCTCTGAAGCCCCCTATTCATTGTGGATGATATCCTGGAAGAAGTGTTTCTGCCACTATGTTTTTGATGACTGTGGCCTTTGATCAATATGCTCCAAAGTGAATCATTGGAGACAGTCACCAAAGAACATTCATACCAAATTGGGTGAAAATCTGCCTACACATTTCCAAGTTATTTGGGACAATGTATTACCAAGGTTGGGTAGGATTACTTTGAAAGAATACATGTGGATTACATGTATGTATGTACATACATTTGGACTTACTTGTAATCTGATTACTTTTGGATTACATTTCAAAGTAATCCTACCCAACCCTGATATTACCATGCATTATACTCAGTGGTGGGCACAGCTAACCAAAAAATTAGCTTTGATAAAAATAATCAGCTAACTGAAAAGTTATTCTTTTATAAAGCTAAACCGATAAACCACCCAAAAATTTATCGGAAGCTACAGTTAATCGAAGCAGTTGAGAGAAGCAGCCAAAGCTCAACTCTCTACTCAATAACAGCGTTGCCATGAGGCGGCGGTTTTTGGAAATAAAGCAGTGCTGATCTATGGTTATACGAATTTGTACCTAAATGATGCGAGTCACAGATATAGGAAGACCAGATTAGAGTTTAAAATGGAAAGAAAAGTTGCGCTCATGATCTAGACCAAGTTGAGCTATTTAACCTGAGTCCAATTGCTTTTGGTCCCAAAGAATGTGGAAACACATAAAATTTCTTGAATTGAAGCTGAAAATCTGAACTTTGAGCTTGTGTTTTATTGTTAATTGTTATTTTCCTGGTTGACAGCTAAATGAAACCAGTTGTGTCGAAATATTTATGTGTTTACTGTATTTTCACATGCGAAACGCCCCATTTACGTACTGCCTGTGGAATGAAACGCATCACAAAACAAAAGAAAAACAGCGATCCAGTTGGATGTCCAAACCCGGAGCGTCTGTTCCTTTTAGGCTCGGCAGGAAACTGATGCTGCTAAGTGGTGACCGTACGATGATGAAACCCTCTGGGGTTCAAACCAATGAAAAACTGTTTATTCTTGTCTGATTAATTATGAGTGATGGGTTAAAGAGAGGGGGGGGAAAAAACATTAAAAAAAAATTATTTTAGCAATATTTTCATTCTTTCAGGATGCTCTGTGGTTTTAGGGGGTACAACAGGCCAAATGTTTATACCCCACTCTTTTTTTTTTTTTTTTTCCTTTTTTTTTAAACTCCTGTTCCGTCCTTGAAATTCACATTGTCTTAAAGGTACTTTCCGTGTAAATTAATTTGATGAAATGATTTTGCTTTGTAACTATGTGTTTTTTTTGTATGATCTTGCTATTTTGTGGACATTGATACTGATGTTATTTATTTTCTATTTGATCAGGTATATTGTAACCTTATTTGAAGTGGATGGTCAGGTGTGGTATGTGCGTGCGCACGTGTGAATTGGTGAGCAGGAGATACACGTTGACAGTGACAGAGGAGAAGAGAACACTGCGCTCTCTCTCTCTCTCTCTCTCTCTCTCTCTCTCTCATTCCTGAGGGACATGATTTGAATCTGAATGTACCCATAAAACAAACTGATCGTTTTTTTGTTTTTCGTTTACGTCGACTTCTTTGTAACCAACACTCAAAATTATTTGAAATGAGTTTTTTTATAGGGGTCATATTGCTCAAAATATTTTTACCCAACATTTTATGTTTAAATAAGATTTGAGTTTCCCATCAACCGTCGTCAACATCCCACAATTCGTAGGTATGAAATGACTTGTTATACGCTTCTGTAACATATGTTACGGAAGTCCATACCTCGGTCCATATTTGCTTATGGGTTCACTTTTTTAGGGTGCTTTCACACCAGCACTGTGCTCTTTATTCAGGATAGTTCAGTTTCTTTGAGGAAATATGAGCACCTGTTCTAACTCTGGTGCTTACCAAAGGAGTGGACCATCGTCCACCTGTAGAAATTAAACCTGAATGGCAGGAACATCCGACCCTTATGTTAATTCTTCATGTTGTGGAGTTTTTTTCTTATGACATGAGACTTCCCGAATGATTTGTCGGGCCTCTTAACTTTTGATTAAATGGTCATAATTCATAAAAATATGTATATTGACACAAGACATGCATGACCTGCCGATTAATTCTTGTGAATCCGTGATAACCCAAACATATGGTTTTGTGGACCAGGACATTGATTAGATCTGTCCAAATTTGAACCACTTCATCCTTAACTAACACAGAACCGGTCCACCTTTCTTTAATCCATCCAGGTTGCAAAGTGTTGAGTAAAAGAATTATGAATTGGAGTTTTACGTTTCTGTATCACGCAAAGTCAGATGTCATGTGAGGCATTGAAAGCTGCTCTATGACTTATCATCCTTGGTACAGCCTTTCTTATCAATATTCCTTATGTATAAACACATCAGACCCAAATCTTGACCCTGTCTGTGACCTTGAGTTTTAACTGTTGGCCTCCCTCAAACTGAAAATACCCTTGTCCTTGGGTGACCCTCAACTATTCCACCAAATTTGGTCCATATTGGATCACAATTTGAGCTATTTTGTTCATGCATATGGGCATACAACTGAAAACGATGACTTATTTGCTACCATGTGTGGGCGTAGTAATATGAGTAAACTGCAGAAAATCAATCAAATCAACAAACGGTTGCCCCAAGGCGCCTTATATTGTAAGGTAAGGCCATACAATAATTATGTAAAACCCCAACGGTCAAAACGACCCCTGTGAGCAAGCACTTGGCTACAGTGGGAAGGAAAAACTCCCTTTTAACAGGAAGAAACCTCCAGCAGAACCAGGCTCAGGGAGGGGCAGTCTTCTGCTGGGACTGGTTGGGGCTGAGGGAGAGAACCAGGAAAAAGACATGGAGGGGAGCAGAGATCGATCACTAATGATTAAATGCAGAGTGGTGCATACAGAGCAAAAGAGAAAGAAACAGTGCATCGTGGGAACCCACCAGCAGTCTACGTCTATAGCAGCATAACTAAGGGATGGTTCAGGGTCACCTGATCCAGCCCTAACTATAAGCTTTAGCAAAAAAAATCTACTTGTTGCTAAAGTAGATGAGGCTAGTGATAGCTCTGTTGTTAGCAATGTGTCAGGCTGTGGAAGTTGATGGGAGGGTATAAATGCTGGAACACAAATATAGCACTTACAATCAATCAGGAGATACACATGGCTTTTTTTTTTTTTTTTTTTTTAATTTGATATATTACATGTTTTAGCCACTCAGAGTCATGTGAAAACAAATTGTGCAACAGCTGGTGTGGAAAAACCCATTTGTGTTTTTATTAAACATCTCTATGAACTGTCTATGAAGGAACTTTTGTACATTTTTTAAGACACTTAATATCTATATACTAGGGGAGCTACGACCACTACTTTTGCAATAAACAATAGACTTAACAATGACAGAAATCATTGGTGTTTTAGTGAAAACACCCTATTTTGGTGGCCATCTTGGACGCCATCGTGGATAACTGGCTTGAGGCCAGTTTTATTTTTGGGAACATCCTGATTGTGTTTTGGGGTCATCTATGGAACCTAAAACAGTTGGTTTGGTCTAGTCCTGGGGAGGGTGTGTGTGTGTGTGTGTGCAAAGGTAGTGGTTGTAGCTCCCCTAGTAATATTAGCTTGTTAAAAAGCTCTATAATATAAATAAGCTCTATAATATGACCCCTTTTAAAAAAGCTTTCTCCAAGTCCTGTCTGAGTTCCATTTGGCCTTTTGCTACATTTAGCTTTTCAAGTCCATCCACATCTCCTAGGACCAGTCATTTCAGCACTTTTTGTGAAAATCGGCTCCGTTGCACTTAGAAAAATAAATAAAATAAAAAAAATCACTCTCTGGCTCCAAAACTGATCAATCTCACACACACACCCAAGAATTTTGCCAAGTTCATTTAAAATCGGTAAGTTTGTTTTCAAACATTTCAGGAAGCCTCAAAACTGGAAACAAAAGAGAAAAAAAAAACTTTCCTTTCATATAAAAACGCACCACTTGCTTAATGACGTTGTTTCAGCATGCTTTCTCACAAACCTCTTGATTGTTAACAACCGCCTGCTCCTATTCTTGTAAAACGACAT